>NC_091499.1:17927840-18300340 GCF_947461875.1 Haliaeetus albicilla | reverse complement strand
TTAGAAATTTAAAGTAACTATCAATGTGCAAATATTATTTTAGTGGCTGCAATTTTACTGAGAAATCTAAAACATAAATTGATAACTTTACCTTTTTGTTCTGATATATTATCATTTAATTATTTTGATATTGTTTTGAAGAGCAGAAAAATGGTCCATATTTGCAAAGAACAGAAGAAACAACCTGACACAGGAGCTCGTTTTAGGAGAAAGAAACACTGCAACCTGAGTCCTAGACTCAGTCTAGGACCGAGTCTTATCCTATAGTTTTAGAATTCTCTATACTTTTAGTCTTCAGTCCACAACATAGGATATAAAATGTCTTTTTTTATTATTTTATGGATACTAAGGAGTGTTTAAAAATTCTTAAGAAAAAAATAAGAGAAAAGAAAGTAAGGAAAATTAAACTGGCCTATTATGGAAAAATATTGTCCCACCTTATTTTAATATCTGGGATTAGATTGTCTGATGTAAGAATCTTAAGTTACAGATCCTTTAATTAATTTTTTGTATGTATTACATATGTGTACAAGTTTTATGCTGTTTAACCCATTGCAATAAATATTTGTAAATCATAGAGATACAGAATAAATTCAGGTTCACTCAGGAGGTCATATAATCCAGCATCCTGCTCAGGGTAAGGTCAGCCACTAATTCAGAACAGGAGGTTGTCCAGTCAGGTCTCAAAAACCACCAAAGATAAAAATCCCACAGCTTCTCTGGGCAACATGTTCCTCTGTTTAATTATCCTAATAATGTTATTTTTTTTCTTTAGGTCATGCTGGAACCTCCCTTATTTCAAAGTATGAAGCACTATACAGCTTTGGGAAGAGACCAACTCCATCATTTTTGATCAGCTGCTCTTATTAAAAAGTGCCTAGTAGGAAACCTCCTCTTGTTTGATGCTAGAAAAGCCCAGCTCACCCAGCCTCTCTTCACAAGTCTTGTGCTTTAGACTCTAAGCAGCTTTGTGACCCTTGCTCAAGTTCATTCAAGTATTGGGGGCACCAGAACTGCTCACAGTATTTAAATGTGGTATAATAAATGCTATTACGGGAATAATCACTTTCCTTGATTAACTGACTACACTCCTACTAATGTAAATGCAGAATACTCTAGCTCAATCAAGAAGACAAGTGTAAAACAGAGAGGAAACCTCAGTATTCAAGTGAGATGATGCAGTTTTGAAGATTGATCTCCCTGACAGTTGATAACAGATACTCTTCCCATTTAACCTTCTCTATTAGTGTTTATTCTACAATTTCAGATACAGTCTCTTTACTCAATCTCTAACACCTTCAGGTGTTTGCAATACTTGAAGAAATAAACTTTAAATGAGCTTTACAAAACCTGTGCTCCGCTCTCCCTCTTTGTTGCTACCCACTGAAAAGTTAAAATTACTCTTCCAAAACTATTGGCTAGTATAAGTAATGTTTAGAAGTCAGCAATCTTAGCAGTCCACAGGAAAGGGAAGATTTGTGTCAAATATGATTCTACTTTAGGGACATTCCATGATATTAAAAATTAAAATTAGTATGCCCAATGAGCAGACAGAGAATCTACTTCAGAATTGTATCATTTCACTTGCAAATTATTTGAGACAGACTGTAATTAAGTTCTGTATTCATACAGTGTTTGGAATAATGGAGCCCTGATCTTACAGGCCTGCTAAGTAAAAATAATAGTGAATACTTAAAAAACAAGAACAGTATTTTGGAAAAACCTGCTCGGATAATTCTCTAATCAAATACTGGATTTTCCAGTGCAGCCTCTGGGTGTATGGGAAGAATAGAAATGACTATAAACAATGTTTTATGATGGAATACCACATTATGTTTGGCAGAGCTACATAGTTAGTCATGAATGAACAGTGTAAATGAAGACTGGCTGTACTTCATACTATGCTATCTGGTTGTGGAACCTCTCAGTGCTCTTTATGTTACAATGCACATAAGGAGACCAGCTTTAGCAAAGCTGCTTTTCTATATCCTATGGAACATGGTATGCAGGGGCAGAAAGTGGAAAATATCTCATGATTCTAGCCTTTGGGATTCTAGGCAGCTCAGCTCAATACAAAATTCTGCTAGTCCTCTAAGGCAGTATCTATCTTGACAGCATCAACAAAGAAGTCCCTCCTCAGTCATAAACTTTCCAGTTGTCTACACTGAGAATGCCTGCTTTTAGACTCAATAGCAGTCCATACTGAACCTGTTTGGCTTAAGGGCCTGGTATGCTATCAACTGTACTCTACTGCTAGCATCTCAGCCTCCCTTTTTATTTAGGAGCTTGTTTTTGCACACTCTGGGCACAGGAAGGCTTCTTGCCATGATGACACAAGATTCTGTTCCTTAATTCTTGACCTGCAGGCACCCACTCCTCCCCTTCAGTTTCTATAGTTTGAGACAATCTCAGGAAGAGACACATGACTAATTCTGGATAAACTAGAGCAGTTTCTACAGTTTTGGTCAGTAAATAAAGACACAGTCTTACAGAGCCACAGGGCTCAGTCTAGATGACCTTAAATATGACTGTAGTTACAAGGTTCTGTGCTCGCAAACTATACTACGTGCAGTACATCCTTTCACACACTGACTGCTGCTTTCTGTTGCTTTCATGAAAGATATGGTCTAGTATGTTCTATACAAATTGATTCAATTCAAAGCTGCTGAGAATGTATGTATAAAATGTACCCTCCATCAATTTAAGTAGTTCTCAACTTAAAAAACTATCAGTTTCTCTCTGACAGTATTCTGTTTTAAAAGCAAATTTATAGACATGCTTAATACAGACTTTAATATCTGGAGTTAAAGACATTTTTAATTTAAGCTCTATTTTCTGGAGAGCAATGCAACTCATTAAAGAGAGAGGAAAACACAAAACATACAATTTAGAGGAAAGAGAAAATGGATTAGTAGAGTAATATTTGCAGTTGGTTTTTCAATATACTAAGACATGGCTGTCTAGGAGTATTACACAGAACTGAATTTATACCAGTTGCGAACATACAACTAGTCTTTGTAGGATAAAGACTGATTGGCCCCATTACTAATATTTACACACCATTTTAGTTTTCTGTATTGTTTTCAGATATTTACAAAATGGGTGTGTACTGTCATTAAATGATATTCAGCATGTTACCTGTTAAATCCCTACAGAGAACTTTCACCAAAAATCTAAAACAGTGTCTCTTTTTTAGGGTGGGGAGAAGTGCGGGGATTTCTTTCTTTTTTTTTTTTTTTTTTGCCTGAGGATCAAAAAAGCAAAACACATGGGATCTTTAAATTACAGTTTGATACTGAATATTTAACTAAAAATCCATGATAGTTATCAGTCACCATTATAGTGCCTGGAGTTTAATTCTTGTTTAAAAATCCATACTGACTTACAACTTTTCATCCTTATCTCAGACACGATACTGTTGTCCATTTTGTCCCAAATCAGAGTCATGTAATAACTATGGAAAGGCTAAAAAAATCTATATTCTATAGGATAGTTTGGAATTACAAGTCAAAAATCAAATGCAATAAATTGAATTCTTGGTCTGATGCAGTCAGATAGAATAGTTCCTTATATTAATGGAATTATGAGTAATTTCTGGCAGGGAAAGGGAAGGGGAATACTGAATGTAAAGAAGTATGGTGCAAGTATGACTTAAAGAAGAAGTATGACTTAAAGGACTAATAAGATTACTTACTGGTAGCTGTGTTTAATTTCTTTAAATTACATTTTTTTCAGTGATATTACAACCAGACAATGCTGCTACTGATTTTGAAAATGAACATGTAGATCAATTACGAGAAAATGGTGCTACAAAAATATTATCTTGAGCATGATGCATAAACCAACATGCCCCACATAGCTCAGCAGTATATGCCACAGACACAGACAGCACACACTTAGAGTGTGCATACTATTCTAGCATTATTTCAAACCTGCCAAATTAACCCAGATACTTTTCCTTCATTCCTGCCCTTTTCTTTGGATAAGGACTACGAAGAAATGTGAAGGAAAGATGATTACCCACTTACATGCAGACATCTCTCTTGCACAATCAGGCCAAGAAGTGGGCAGACAACAGTTTTCACTGCAAAACCCTTAGCACAAAGATTTCACAAGCTGTAAGGCTTCATCTAATGAGCACAATTTGAGAAATGAAAAGACTCTTACCCCATTTTCTTCACGAACTGCTGAGCATACTGATTCAATACTGGATATTGCTGAACACAACAAAATATCAAGGCGTTCATGTGAGATACTCTTAACTCTAGCAAATTACACATTCTGTCATTCACCAGAGTGAAGAGTAAGAATGATTCTTCTAGACATTGTTTTTCAGGGCTTCTGACCAGGACTACACCCTCAATCCAGATCTTACTGCATCAGAACTGACAGTCAGATAAATTATAATGTTTTAAAACTTTTTCAAGGATATCCAGAATATGAGATGGATGCTTTATTATAATGTATTACACTACTCAACAATAAAACATGTTTCTTTTTCCCTTTACTAAAGCCTGCATTTCTTTTTTCTAAATTATGCCTTTTAGAAAAATCAAGGTATTTGTTTGGCTGCCTGGATGTCAGACCAGACTCATTACCTAGCCTTATCTGATGATTGCTGGGCTGTGAACAGAGCCCGTTATTGCCAACACCCCTGCCCTGCTCAAATACCCTTGTCAGTGCAGTAATTGCCCTGCCTGTAATCATCTTCCACATCATCTTCCCTTGTGGATCCACTCTGCTTTTGCTGCTCCCTGACAAGAACTAGTCATCCAACGCTTTTTTTTTATATGCAAAAAATCCTCATCTAAACTAGTTGCATTGAAACACCATCACCTCTCCATTGTTTATAAATGGAACTTAATGTGACTGACTTTTTAGATACCTAAAAGATTAACTTCAAGCTTTCTAAACTTAGGCAATATCGATCAATCCAAAGTCTAGAAAGGCAAAAGATTCATGTGCAAGTCATGTACCATCTTTACAGAAGTGTGTTCTACAGCTCTACCCCTATCCCTTTAAATGGCTTATAGGCACTATTAACTTCAAATATTACTAGGATCCTGTTAAATCCAATTGAGTCAGAGATTAAATACATATACGTAAGTTATTGCAGGATCAGAACCAAAATCTTCACTATACGAGTGAAAATATCCTGTCCCATTTTTCTACAACTTTAGCTTCCTGGTTAATATTCAAAAACTAAACACTCAATTAGCTTATAAGCAAGTAACATAAAAACCATGCAGTAAATTTCCGCTATCAGCAACATGCACCATACAGGAATAATATCATCCAGCAAAAGTGGATACATGATGATTTATGGAAGTTGCCTACTTTTACTGCTGTATTAGCTACTAGTCCTGCAGTTAAATCCCAAGAAATGCACCCTTGGGGACTACAGAAACGTGCAAGTTGGTCATAGCTCAAATCTGAACCAAAACTAAGAAAGGCTGTTTTGTTTGTTGTTTGTTGAAAAGAAATACTATAAAATATATGCTAAGTATGGATCTGTTCTCAAACCTGCTGAAGACAAAGAGAATCTTTTGATTGTAATGTGCTTAGGTATTTAGTACCATTCTACTCGATATACAGTGAAGAAAGATAACTTAAAAATGTCAGAATTACTAAAAATTTCTTAGAATCTTATGTGGTAATCAGTATAAGTATATAATAACTGAAAAATTTGTTTCTACAGATGTGAATCAAGGGTTTATTAAAATTCATGATTTTCTGTATTAAAGAAATAGTATATTACAATTGTAATTAAAGATTATTATATGCTAGAAATAAGAGTCAGATATACACACAAGCTCATTTTTGCAGCACTAGTCAAGTTCTTATTGCTTAATTTATTATATATACTGTTTTCAGTCCTTAAATAATTTTTGAACTTCCAAAACATTAGTCCAGAGGGGGCAGTACATTGGAGGATGTTATGAACACTAAGGAGGACAAAAGACTACGAAGAGCTTAGAAATATTAGATTAATAGTTTGGGAGAACAGAAAGTGAGGTTGATCTGAACCGCACAATGTTACCCAGCAATACAGAATAAAGGGCAGTATTATTGTAAGAGATGAACAGACAAGACAGTGCTATTCATAGCAGAACAGGCAAAAAGTTAAAATGACAGGGGAGGAAAGCCTAGGGGTGGGTAGAATCAACTCAGAAGTTTTCTAAAGTTTGCCTGCAAGTTAGGCCCAGATATCCCATTAGAAATAGAAGAAGGAAAGGTAAGATTTCTCCACTGAAGATTTCCTGAGTGGAAGGGGAATCTGAGTGGGCAATGAGCCAGACTAGCTGATTTCTAGAGCAGCCTTGGTAAGGGGAGGAGCATTAATAAGGACCCAATGCATGCAAGTGGTGCTCTGGCAATCCCTAAAGCAGTAGAGGGTCCGTCAGGAATATTAAGCAGCTAGTACCTCTTGGCTGTTGCAAATTCTGCCAAGGCCAGAGAGTCAACATAGGTTGTTTAAAACTGGCTTTATACATAAAGAGTCGCAGCCTATCTCTGACTTCTGTACCTGAAGCATGACTCAGAGAAACAGTATTTGTTGTGTTAGAATACATTTTGCCCCCTTATTAGTGACACAAGTAAACTGATATATTCAATATGATTTTCCCATTTGTATGATTTGCTCTTTAGTGCTTTTAACATACTTGAGAATCTTTATTTCTTCATTTGTATTCCTTTATTCCTATATCTAGATAGTAATAAACAATTTGGTGTTACTTCCAAAAATGGGTTATTCTCGATACTTACTATAGCTTTTGTTTGCATTTTCCCTTCTAAATAGCCTACACCAATCTGTTTTGTATAACATTCTTACTTCTTTACCAGAGAGCATTACTATTATTTACCCAAATATGGTTTTCCCTGAGTATATTGAAAAAATGGGAGAAACAGAAAACTGACAACTTTGGAAATTTCTCATCTTCACATCTAGAAAGACCTTTGAATATCCTGGCAATCAGTAAATTCTCTTCTAAGCCCGAGTTTAAAAATCAGAGTTGAAGATTCAAAACAATTAAAAAGAAGAACTATGTATATAATACAAACTGAACTGAAGTGGTACTAATTCCACTGTTATTTGAAAATAAGGATAAGGCCAGGAGGAGGCAGGGAAAGGGAGAATGACTGAAGCTGAAGTTATCTCAGCAGGGAAAGTGGAGATGTAGAACAAACATTAATCTCACAGTCTATACACTCCTGAATCTCCTTAGATATGCCTGTCTTTGGTGGGCCAGAATTGGAAAGATTCTGTACCGCCAGAAATATTGCGGTACAGTTTCACTGGCCGGCTGGCTGGCTGGCTGGCTGCTACTCTATCACCTCTTCTAGGTGCTTGTTTGCTCTCCTATCTCTTTCCTCTTTTTTCTGTATTTATATTTGATGTCTGGTGCTACTGACACTGGGGTAATGGAATAAGCAAACCACACACTCTGTCTTGCTAAGCCAAGATTAATTTCAGTATCTACAGCTCTACAGTGCAATCAAAGAAAAACAGCAAAAGAGCACGCAAACCCCGTATTACTGTCTAACAGCCAAACCCTTCTGAACTGTTCAACTGCCTGGCCCTACGTCTGGCCTAAACATTTCTGGCAACTTAAATCTTATTCTGCTTTCAGGAACACTCTGGACTTGCACATCCCTTCCTCATGATTTCCAAGCTCATCTTGAAGTGTGACTGTCCCAGGCCTGCAACCATACAACAGTAAACATTTAGGACCGGAGGCCTGAGCTTCCTCAGCAGATGTCTTGTCCAGGGATGCATAGTATGTGCCTCTGATTCACAGGGCTGAGTCTTCTGCTAAGTCCTGTGCCTAATAGAAGTGAAAACTTTTTTCAAATGTATGTAGTGAGTAAAATCAGCCAGCTAAAAGACTTTTGCATTCCAGGCCCTCCTCAGCTGGAGCAGTTTTGAACTCACTGTTTCTAATGTCCAGCAGGGCACCTCTCTCACAGGTAAAAGCCTAGGATGGAAGTCCATCTACTGAACTTTGGCCAGTAGACATACAAAAGTTGGGTAAGGAAGATGGAAAAAAAAACCCCAAAACCCAAAAAACAAACCCTCCAACAGACTCACCACAGGATACAGCTGAGCCCCTCAGCCAAGATGGTGGCACCTCTGGGAAAGTGTATTTAAGAAAGCGCAAAAAATGCCAGGCAGCAAGAAACAATGGAGAAAAAAAGTGAGAAACAGCAGAAGGAACACCAAAGTGAGAGAAAGAAGAGGGGAGGAGGTGCTCCGGGCACCAGAGCAGAGATTCCCCTGAAGCCCATGGAGAGAACCACAGTGGAGCAGATTTTTTTCCTGAAGGACTGCAGCCCATGACAAAGCCCATGCTGGGGCAGAGGAAAAGTGTGAAGGGGAAAGAGCAAGAGAGAAACTGCTATGTACTAACCACAAACGGCTTTGGGGTCGGCAGTGGAATCTGGAGTGAAGGAGTGAAGCTGAGCTTGGGAAAGCAAGGAGGAAAGGTGTTGTCTCAGTGTTTGTCTTTATTTCTCACCTTCTGAGCCTATTTTAGCCCATGACAGTAACTGGTAAGCAATCTCCCTGCCTTTATCTCGACCCATGAGCTTTCTCATCCTATTTTCTCCCCTTGTTCTGCTGCAGAAGGGAGCAAGCAAGTGGCTGGGTGGGCATTTGGCCTTTAGCAAAGGTTAACCTCCCATAGCATGGAATTCACTTATTTCCTCTAATGAGTCCTCCGTTGGGAGGTGAGATCTGAGTTCTGGTCAACAGTTTGAGCAGCTGCCTTCACACAGCACAAAGGACCTTCCCATGCTCCATCCACAAACTACAATAAGGCTTAAGTGCTTACTAACACAGTTGTTCTGGAGCTATTCAGCAGGGCTTTGTTTAGATACCCAGCAAAACACAAAGTCTAAAATGTAAGTGCCTCCACATAGATGACATGAGACTAGCCATCGTCTGAAAGTCTTTCGATGGCTTTGAAGATCGCAAAGAAAAACGAAAGAGCCTGTACACAAATATAAACCATTGTTTTCTACACAGAATTGATTCCCTTCATCACCTCTTTCACTTCTGCTAAATCTTATACATATTTCTCCCTCTTCTCTTTCCATTGCCTCTCCAGCTACTTCTGGAATATTTACAGAAGCTTTAGAAATGCTATATACAAATGAAACAGTGATACTATCAAGATATGCATGAAATGAACCTAAGTAACCATGTAATCTTCTTAGTGCGACCCTCTTCAGCTCCCACCCTCCCCCACTATTTGTTGTGCTCACTTGTTCTGTCATGTCTATAATTAGACTTGTATGCTTCTCCAGGTAGAAACCATGTCTTATTTGCTCTGTGAAGTCTGTAGCATATTTAGTCCTGGGGGAGAAACATCTTCCTCAGTCCATGATACTTTTCAGGTTTTCAAAGAAATCTTAATCTGTATAAGAAAATAAAATCTTTCAAGTCAAGAGCCACAAACTGTTGTGTTTGTGGGGTTGTACTTGAGAGAAGTACTGCTACAGACATCCTGATGTTTTTAACTCTTCTGTAGACATCTACTTCTGCCCACAGTCAGAGATAAAGTACTTATCTAAATGAATTGCATCCTTGGTATTTACCAGAGAATGGAGAAAGTCCAAATTCAAGTTCTTGCTTTTCTTCAGTCAGTAACTGACATAAACAGGAAAAAACCTATTACTCACTTTCAAGGGGCACCTGTTTCTCCTTCCACTACCTTCTCTTATTTTGACTAGAAATTCTACTACGAATATGAAAGTTTCAGAAAAATCATCACATTTTCTATAAATGTTTTGCTATGGCACATGTCCCAGTAAAAAATTACATCACTGATGATTCCTGGACAGCTCTGGTCAATAAATTATAAATTATGTCATGAACAATAATACACTTGAGAAGAGTTAAAATACAGATAATTACCTTTTCTAAGTCCAGATCAAACCTTAACAACTTATGATTAGTGTGAAAACAGCCATGAAGAGCAGAAAAAATTATAGCAGGAGGGTGTTTTCAGACACAGCATTGCTCCCTGTATTTCCTTTTTATTTGTTCAGACTGCTTCCAGTTCAGAGTACTTGCAGCATTTTGGATCCTAGAATGAGACATTTTGGTCTCTGTGTTCTGTCTAAACACACTTGCTTCAGAGCTTAACGCAAGACTCTAGGTTTCGCTGTTGCTTGAAGTGCCTAAATCTTCCTTTCTTGTTTAATAGCTCTGTTGTGTATCATGCAACAGAACTTCAGCTTCACATCAATATTTAGTTAGGGCACTGTAAGATTACACAATTGTTATCTGCTTTATCCACTTCTTAGAAAACATAAACTACACAGAACACCAATCCTTGCTTGGCTCACATTACAATAAACCCAAAAGAATCTCTAAAAATCATTGTTTGTAAAGAAATCTTATTTATTTTTTGCCTAAAAGACAGGAGATATGGTCCTGTATCACAGTGTGTCTTTATTGACCAATACCAACTCTTAACAAAAATATTAATGCTCACCTTAAACTATGCCTGCAGTACTTGAACTTAGAGCTCTTCCTTCTAAGTATTGACTAGCACATGTGATTTCTTCTAATTTAAACAACTTTGACAGATTTGCAGGCCCAAAGTTATATTACGCAAAAAAATAATTTCCAATTTCCTAAAGGTTCATATTTGACAGGTGATTGACTTGCTTATCTTCAGAGCTTATAAATTGTTATACATTTTATAGGGCCTCCATTCCCTAAGCTCAGTAGCCCTGTATTGCATCGCTGCTACTGGGTTTTGGTACATTAAGCAATTGATGAACTATTTTAAAAGGTGCTTGCCAGAGGGAGAAAACCTTTACAGGTCTTTAGCCTTCTCTAGAGAAAAAGAGGGCATTACAGAGTGTCCTGTGTGTAACTATAAAGACCAGACTCAAATTTATGGAAGCTGAATTCAAAGAAAGTGGGGTAATAGGTTTATTTGATGTTTATTTGACACTTAGAAATAAAGTTTGGCCTCCTCTGTTTTGGGGGTGAGAGGCAGTACTGGATATTTTGGTATTTTTAGTAGAAAAAGAAACTAGTCTGTTTAAATGTGAAATGTGGACAGTAGTAAAATGAAATCAGTCTTTTATATAGCAGCATGGTTAAACCATAAAATTAATGATATATTATTCTGCTTGTGACTTGAATATGTATAAAAGGTAATGATTTAGTTACAAGCCTGATCTCTGGAGTGAAGGGATAAGGCAGTGTAGCTATGGACATGCTTCTCCATCACATGTCTAAAAATATGGCCCAAATGAAGTGTTCCTAATGCAGGAGTTAATACATCTTTCTGTGATAAATCTGTGCTTACATATACATACTGTATAGTACGTTAGGCTATAATTTAGGTTCTATCAATACTCATCAGTGAAGAATACTGTGGAAAATTGGTTTTCTCCTTTAATTCTTTGTAATTTGGCACCAGAGATAAAATTCCAGGGATGCTGTGTTCTGGTATGAAGTGTTCAAAAATCTCATATTTATAATTATTTTAATTAAAATAGGCAGTAGCCAGAAAACTCTCATCCTCTATGTTAGGATTTTACTCTAATCTCACAGTTTGTCAATGCTGTTTCTATATTACAACACTTAATTTCTTCAATGCTGCTTTTATGGGTTAATTTTATAATCTTCAAATTAATTTACTGACAATAATGTCAAAATTATAATGGACAATCTGGCAGCAGAAGCTGTATTTTCAAAAGGCCTTCATTTTTCTAATAAATTATTTTAAAGTTGATGGGTTTCTTCCATGGGTTCTCTCGGGAAAATTATTCTAATAACTCTAAGTGGATCTGAGTAACGGCAGCAAAAACCACTGAGGTTATATTCCTTTCCTTCATACAGTGCAAGGAACTTCTGGGGAACTGTAAGAAACAATCACAATTACTGATTTTGTTTGTTTGTTTCTGAGATACTGCAAAGTATTGCTGTCCTAAGGGTAATGCTGAAGTGTACAGACAGTATGGTCATTCTTAAAAATTGTAGTTCAAATTCTCCAGCTGATACACTTCTACAAAATAAGAATCAGTCACATCAGAACTGTAGGCATCATTCCTTTCCCCTAGTTTTCTTTTGAAGAGCATTATTATCTTTCATAAAATTATTACTATTTTGAGGACCATGGGAAAAATCACAAAAGGCATACCATAACATTTAAAGATGGAAAATCCACGCCCCTGTCAACACTAGTCGTTCTCATTTATTTCCTTGCCCATCCCACAGATACAAAATTAGGATTTGATTAGCATGGATTCTACATCTGTTAAAGCTATGTGCTGTGAACTATTGAAATATGTAGACTTTGCATGCTCCTGAGTAATAACCCCACAGTAATTAAAATAGCAACCCTGTCAAATGTGGATAAACCCAAAGTTTACACAGGCAAACATCCTGAGTTGAATCCTGGAAAGGTGATCATTAGAAAACACAGCTCATCTTTGCCAAGATAATCTTTCCTTTACACATGCAAAGAGGAAATTGCATGAATTAGGAAGAGAAACTACCCCAAAGGTATGATTTCTTCAACTGTGATGGCACAGACTATAAAAACAGAGGGTGTTGTATTTTCTATCTATATTTTTATTGCTGCTGCTTACAATATCACTCTGTATCCCCAAACTCACTCAGTAAATAATTTACTGAGCTGTGATACTCCAACTGTTTGGGCATAAATGGATATTGCTTTTTAGTATATTGTAAAACAAGAAAACAATTGAAAATACTTTGCATTCTCAGTGCCATATCTCATGGAAATACTAAACAAATGATCAATATTTGAAAAAATAAGATACTCAATATGAAACCAGAAATTATGAGTACAACTGAAGATCAGTTCTGAATACAGTTAAATGAACCCCAACTATTTAGGTTAGCTGATAAGATAACTAGCTGGTTTTAGTCCAAACTGAATATGGAAAGAATACTAACAAGAAAGACAAACCCCTGGAAGCCAATGCCTGCGTGAGTCTTACATTCAAGAAGTTATAAGGATACTGTTGTATGCCTAAAGGAATCAAAAGCATGTTCTGGATTAGGCCAGCTGTAGAGATTAAGTCTGCAGTTTTGCTATAAACTGTAGAAATTTACACAATGTTATATCACTTGCACCAGCATAAAAAAACCCAAACACATGGTGAAATGAAGAATTAACTTGAGAAAGAAAGAGAATGGGGAAGGGAAACCAAAATTTTGAATATAGACTGTGAAAATGGCTGTCAGCAGAGACAAGGAAGAAAAAAGTCTCAGAGGATCTGGGATATAGTGCTGCATCCGTAACAGATTTATCTGACACGAAATTTGATCAAAGGGGATAAAGAGGATAATCCGAATTAATTCAGTCTTCAGTCTATCTTAAAAAGTAACATCTTTCTAAAAGTGACCGTTCTTATATCTGATTCAGTTCATATTGACTTAAAAAAATGCATCCATTCAGCAATAATAAAGAAACTTATACTAAAACCAGAAATAGTTAAGACTACCAGTATTCAGTTAATTTTCCAGTTGAACCTGGCAAGGGAAAAGAAGACTGAAAGAGTAGAAGGAATTAACTGTTTGTTCCGGGACTGTCTTCTGATTATTTGTAATTTGTTCTGAAAAAAATAATTACATATACATTTTACATATAAAGGTTTACATGTAATATAGTTAGTTCAGTTAGCAGGCAAACATACTAGGGAATGGGTAGAAGGGGGATGCTACAGACCTGAAGGCCACAACAGAGCTCTATATGCTTCCTGTCCCACTGGGGTTCTGAGATTCAAATACAGGAAGCATTAGACCTGTCTGATTGAGATATAATAACTTAATGAATGCTTACAGAAGTCCAGAAAAGGTATCATCAGGTACTCTGTATATTCCTGCTACTGCCTCTATACAAAAAGCCCACTTTGTGTCTTAAGTTTTCGCATGTGTTAATTAACTGCTTTCACTTACGGTGGCATACCCACTTACAGAAGCCTATTGTTATCCCCATCAGAGGGCTGAAGTGAGCACTGATTTGCAATGAATCAAAGCTTACCTTTATAATAATGCATTATACAAACAGTCACTCCTGCCTGACACCTATCAGTGAAATAAAAGTACTGTTGACAGCCATCTTAGTTTGGCTGATTAGAATTTATCCTTGGACAGCCCTGGAAGTTTTCTGTAAACAGGAAAAGATAAACAACACTGTGCTGAAAATATTAATAGACATGTCAACATTATTGAATGTAAGAACACCATCTCTCTAGTTGGAGAATGCTACTCTTTTTGATATTGACTATTACAAATTTTTGGGGTGATCCTCATCTGACATAAACCAGGAGGTTTTATAGTAGGCAGGTCCATGAGGGCAACCCCATTTGATACTGATTAGTTTTGAAAACTTTATCTTCTCCATTCAATGTTTCCTCTCCAAACTGACTATTATAGCATAGTCAAAAGATAGGCATGTAACTTTCAGGAATTCCTCCAAAAAAGGGAGTATTTTCCACTGTCCCATTCTAAATTTAGTTTTAGTAAATGGATGGAGAATGTTTGTAGAGACAGACCTCTTCACCAGGTCACATTCATCAAAGGAAATCCCTGACATCTAGAAAAGGAAAATGTCACACCTATCTTCAAAAAAAGGCCAGGGAGGAAGATCCAGGGACTTAACAGACCAGTAAACCCCACCTCAGTCTCTGGGGACACTATGGGAAAAATCCTCCTGGAACCCACTACCACATAGAAAAAGAACAAGGTGTTCCAGAACAGCCAGAGGAGATTTATCAAGGATAAATCATACCTAACCAACTTAACTACTTTCAGTGATAAGAAGACTAGTTCTGTGGATGAGAGGAGAGCAGCGGATGTTATCTTGATTTTAGTGACTGTTTATCAGAGTGTCCCATAGCATCTGTATTGCCAAACTGGGAAGGTAATGCCTGCATGTCAGTGGTCTGCAAGGGAGAGAAAAAATTGGTTGGACTTCCAGGCTTGAAGAAGAGTGGAAACAATTCAAAATTTCGCTGACAGCCAGTGATGAACAGTATTTCTCATTGGCTTGATACAAGAGCCAAAGCTGTTTAATAGTTTCATCAGCAACCTGGATAGTGGAATGGAATGCACCTCAGCAGCTTTCTGGGTAAAGCCAAACCAGGAGAAGAGAGGTTAATGCACTGGAGAGCAGGGCTGCCATTCAGAGGGAATTTGGCAAGATGGAAGAACAGCCTGACCAAAACCTCATGAGGTTTAACAAAGGCAGATGAAAAGTCCTGCAGTTTGGAAGCAAAACCACCATGTACACTACAGATGGGTACTGACTGGCTGTAAGGAGGCTTTTCAGAAAAGGACCTGGATGTGCTGGTGGACAAAGTAAATGTGAGTGTCCTAAAAGCAATAAATGCTAACCACATACCAGTCTGTATTAGCAAAAGTACAGCCAGAAGGTCAAGAGAAGTGATTGCTCCTGCCCACTGGGCAATCATGAGGCTACACCTGGAGTACTGATTCTGGTTCTGCGCCACCCAGTAAAGAAAAACATGGACATCCTGGAGACCAGCAGAGATCATCAAGATCAGGCAGAGAACTAGAGTACATGATGTAGAAGATGACAATGAGAGATCTGGGTTTCAGCCTGCAGAAATAAAAATAGGGGGAGATCTAGTTGCTCTTTTCAGTTACCTCAAGGGTAGATGGACTCAGGTTCTTCCTGGAGATGTACAGAGAAAGGACAAAAGGCAGAGAAAGAAATTCTGTGTGGACATAAGGGTTTTTCACAGTGAGAGTGCTTAAGCACTGGATCACATTACAGGGAAATTGTGCAATCTCCATCCTTGGAGATCTCCAAAATTTGACTTGGGCACTGCTCCGGGAAACCTTCAAAGTTCCCCCTGCTGTCAGTGTTGGGTATTGGAGCAGATGACAACCAGAGGTCTCTTCCAACACAATCTATTCTATAATTCTATCATATTCTCTAGGAGACATGTATTTACATGAGAGGACAAGACTGAGGTGAGCAGCCTTTTTTAGCACTGCAGACATGTGACTTAAGACTGCTATGTAACCTGCCTGAAGGAGTTAATAAATATGTTCCCCTTGTGTACAAGGATGTAGGAAATATAGACTATATGCAAGTTCGTCTTCAAGCATGAGCTTCAACTGTGGGCTATGCAATGTAGCAGATATAGCCAAGGAAACTGGAGGAACCTGGCCTCTCTGACATGTTTGACCCTTAAAGTATTAAAAGTTTGACAGCTTTCATTTTCTAGGAGCTTTATATGAGATATTTTCTAAGGACCAGGCAATTTTTTTGAGTTTTTTAATACAGGATGGTTATGTATCTTAAGGCAGGCATCTCAGAAATCAGGAACATAAAATTATTAGTTATTGTATAGGAATATATATTGTTCGGTATATAAAAATTACAGGAATATGTATGATTTAATATATGGAAAAATATTATTCTAAAAAGTTAAGTATATTAAGAAAAATATTTTTGCAAGTTTATACATGAGAAACTCTTTTGCATTAGAGGGAAAAATACAGCTTATTGTTCAATCAGACAATTACTGCTACTATTTAGCCAAGTAGAAACTAATTTCTCAGGAGCACTGTTCTGCTTTTGAGCAAAACAGGTCATGCGGGAAATAAATAACATTTATGATGGAAGCACTCCTAGTCTGTAAGATCTGTGACAGCAAAGTTAACAAATAGGGTCACAGTAGTAAGTATCAAGCCCATTCACAGACTATCCAATAAGCTAACTATATCTGCTGGTAATTTAAATGAAAGAAGCCCTTTTGCCCTGTATAGTCCATTTCAAAGCATTTCCAGCATCATCCTTGAATGTCCACTAAATGCACAGTCCCAAAGCAGAAATTGTTTCCCGCTTACAACTATTTCTTCTTTTTCTTCCCCCCCCCCCCCCCCTTACTTTTAAATCTCTTTATTTTCAGCAGTGTCCTTTCTGGAATTTAGAATATTAAAGAAAAAGCTAGGAAAGAAAATTGTGAAATACATAGGCCAAGACTTTCTGAAATATAAATCAAACCTGCATGAGCAAGCTGGCAGAGAGTTTTCTCTGTCATCTGATATCACTTTCCTCTAACAAACAACCACTTATGGTACTAACAATTTTTAAGCAAGATAATGATTTTGTAGAAGGTAAGCAAACAATGAAATACAGCATCTAAATCTACACCACAGCACACAGATACTAAAGTTAGCTCTCACAGCCCAAGATAGCTTTTACTCAGCCTAAATGTGCTGTGTTGCAAGCGTGCATTGCAAGCAGTCTAGCAATCACTAAGGGTTCCGATAGGCTACATTTCCTTGTTTTTTTGAGCAGTAACTATTGTTTTGAGAAGCATACTTGCCCAATATACCCCAATACTACCTGAGCTGTTTTTTGTTTATCCAACTACACAGTGGCTTTGCTTGCAGATGTGAAATTTATTTTGAAGAGAAAAAAAGAAAACTGTTAAAAACAAGGTGCTATGCATGAGATTATGAAAAATACAGACCTACAATCAAACATGATTAAGTGATCATTTCTTAATGCCAGGCAAGCTACTACAGTCATCAGTGTATTTTCCTTTTGTCTGTCCCATCAATTGTAAGGTCAAATTCATCAGTTAATACTACTTCACTGAATTTAAGCTAACACATATTATCTTGCCACAAGGATAACCTAAGAATATTCATTCTTACATTAGTATTGGTTGCAGAGGATAACTTAAGGAAAAGAAAAACCAAACAAAAAACATTGTATGCTCTTATCCTTACTATGGACCGAAACGCATGACGTGAATTTTGCCATTGATATCAGCATTTCTTTTAGCTTTTCACCAGGCTACATTTTCAGACTGGTATTTTTATGGACTGTCTTCAATAGTTTGGAAGAGTTACTCTTCTTGCTGTGAGCACATAATGCTCTGCACCTTGAGTGATCAAGTATCTACATATAAAATAGGTAAGCCACTGATATAGCTCATATATGCATGAAAGCAAATCATTAAAGATATTCCACAAAAATATTTTGTCTGAATCTGGGTTTAGTCAAAGTGTGTCTTAGCAAGAAATATGTAAGGGTTCTCTAAATACCTCAGAGACGTCAAGAAAAATGCTGAAAGAGGAGTACCCTTCTTTCTTTCCTATATTTTCTTTTACAAGCATAAAATTTTGTTTGCTTCATTCAATCCATCATATTGCAAAAAATCTTGAAACGTTTTCATTTTGTATTTAGAATAGCCTAAATTCACCCAGTTTATCACTTGTCTCAAGCAACAGTCACAACCTAAACCAAGATAGCTTTCTTATACCTTCTGCTGATTTAGCTTTCCATCCATATTCGTCTCTAAAGTAAGAGAAATATTTGTCATGAGAAGGAACTGGCTGGTGACTGAAGAAGCAAGTCAGCTGTTTTACAACAGGAAGTATCTTTTTGTTTATATTCTACTTGCTTGCAAATAATTCCTGCTGGGCTGCAGGCTATAGGGTGCTGTAAACTAATTACTACATGCAAAGAAATTTTGCCTGTCATATATAGCTGCAGGGAAGCATCTTATTATTCACCACTCTATTGAAGGGAAAAAAGAAGACTACAAGTGATACCTATTCTATTTTATTTCTTAAAAAACAACGCTGGTTATTTTTTTACCCACACTGTAATCTTCTAAAGCAGCTAGTACTACAATTTTGCTTTTAAAAGAGATATTTTGGTTTGGTTTTGTTGGTTTGTTTTGGGTTCTTTTTAATAGTGTGTACTAAACAACCCTGAGAAACACAAAACAAATCAGAGTATTCTCACGATGTAAGAAATCATTTTACAATTATATGACTCTTATCTTATACTAGCAATCTCTCCAACACTGCTTGAGCATTCTTTCATTCTTTCCATCCTGCTCTAATATAAAAATTACAATAATTATGGTCAGTTTCTACACTAATTAAGCTGATATCAACACACTCCACTAAGACTTAATAGCAAATCAGGTGTTTTTTTCTATAATTACAAACTTGATAACAGAGTGAGCTGTTTCAGAAAAACAAAAAGGGTATTAATTTAACTTTCTAATGCTTACAGAATCCTTTTAAACACTCTGATTGTTTAAAAGATAGGCCCAGCTGAGACATAAATGCCATGACTGCAGTGAGTATTATTATTTTACTGTTGCAGTGAGGGTAGATTTATTTTGGGCAGAAGATTTAGCTATAATATCAATATTCAGTAATTCTTTCAAGAAAAAAAGTCAGCCATTGTTGTATCACATTATTGCATACCTTCATATATCAGGTTACAGTCCTACATTACAAAAAACATCTTTTAAAAAAATAATTATAAATAAATAGTGATTATTTCATTATTAATTTAAATTCCATTCTTAAGAATCAGTCATTTTATAACTAATGTGGAGGCTAAATACCCTGAACAGTAATGGCTGAACAGAATGGTAGCAGTTACTTGCACCTGTATTTCATAAGACTTTATTAAGAAACCATTTACACATATAAAGTACCTCTTTATGTAAAAACACAAGGATGGATTTTGAGGGTAATTTACCAAACACTTGGAGGCTAATGAGAGACAATGGTTCCATGAAACTTATCATTTGAATTCTATGTTTTACAAAAAAAAAGTGTGTTTGAGTATAGAGTGACATAATATTTTGCACCAAAGAACATTTTTACATAATTATATTCTTTGAGAATAAAATTATCCAAGTTTGCTACTCCTGATCTAAGCAACTGTTTGCTTTCCAGTCATATTTAGAGATACATTTGGCTTTGCATGGCAAAGTTTTGGTAGCTGGGGGGCTACAGGGGTAGCTTCTGTGAGAAGCTGCTAGAAGCTTCCCCCATGTCCGACAGAGCCAATGCCAGCCGGCTCCAAGATGGACCTGCCACTGGCCAAGGCTGAGCCCATCAGCAACAGTGGTAGTGCCTCTGGGACAACAGGTTTAAGAAGGGGGGAAAAACATACAACAGAAACTGCAACTGGAGAGAGGAGTGACAACATGTGAGAGCACCAGCCCTGCAGCCCCCCAGGTCAGTGCAGAAGGAGGGCAGGAGGTGCTCCAGGTGCCGGAGCAGAGATTCCCCTGCAGCCCGTGGGGAAGACCATGGTGAGGCAGGCTGTCCCCCTGCAGCCCAGGGAGGTCCACGGGGGAGCAGATCTCCACCTGCAGGCGGGTGAGGACCCCACACCAGAGCAGGTGGGTGCCTGAAGGAGGCTGTGACCCCGTGGGAAGCCCGCGCTGGAGCAGGCTCCTGGCAGGACCTGTGGCCCCGTGGAGAGAGGAGCCCACGCTGGAGCAGGTTTTCTGGCAGGACTAGTGACCCCGCAGGGGACCCACGCTGGAGCAGTCTGGGCCTGAAGGACTGCAGCCCGTGGAAGGGACCCACACTAGAGAAGTTTGTGGACAACTGTCTCCCATGGGAGGGATGCCATGCTGGAGCAGGGGAAGAGTGTGAGGAGGAAGGAGCAACAGAGACAACGTGTGATGAACTGACCCCAACCCCCATTCCCTGTCCCCCTGTGCCGCTGAGGGGGAGGAGGCAGAGAAGATCAGGAGTGAAGTTAAACCCAGGAAGAAGGGAGGAGTGGGGGGAAGGTGTTTTAAGATTTGGGTTTATTTCTCATTACCCTTCTCTGATTTGATTGGTAATAAATTAAGTTAGTTTTCCCCAAGTCGAGTCTGTTTTGCCCATGACCGTAACTGGCAAGTAATCTCTACCTGTCCTTATCTCGTTATATTTTCTCTCCCCTGTCCAGCTGAGGAGGGGAGTGATAGAGCAGCTTTGGTGGGCACCTGGTGTCCAGCCAGGGTCAACCTACCACATCCACCAGGTCAAAAGTTTGACTCTTTCCCTAACACTAATGAAGTTTCCCCCTAGTATTCTACTTTGAGCAATCTTTCACCAACTTAAGCTTTTAAAATTCTCTCATCTATTCCATTTTCACAGAATTCTCCATCTTTTTTTTATCAACAAAGTGACAAACAACTACATGATGGGTTATAATTCTAAATGTATTTCTAAGACTATAGAAAGACAAGACCATATGGCTTAAGTGAACATTTGAACTGCTAAGCTGAAGCTCCAATTATTTTCAGCTTCGTTCATCACTAATTGTCTCCTGATGGTTTGAACAAATGATTTTAAGAGATGACACTAAAGAAACCTTCAAAGTCAAGGCACTGTAACTACTGTTAGCAAAAGAAATACTAAGACCAATTGGATGGCTCTGATGTATTGTAAAAATAAGCATAAACTTACAGCCTATATGGCAAATTATTTACCTAAGAGGTTTATAGAGAATATCATACTTTAATGGGGAAATAAGAAAGAAGGAGAGAGAGGGAGATTTGCCTTTTCCTGACAACTTAGAAACAGGGAAGTAGGAGTGGGGACACAGATCTTCACATCCACTTAAACCCTTAGAGATGCATTTCAAAGGGTAAAACGATTCCTTAAATATATAAGGCACTTCTTTATGAAGAAACACATGGACCAATCTTGAGGGTAATTTACCAAACACTTTGAGGTCAATGGAAGATAGTTGTGGTTTCTTCCACTGAGCCTGGCTTAAATTACTCCCTGTATAATGCTTACCATGGGGTCAGTAGTAGTGGTCATCCTAATGCTCGTAAATGCTCCCAGAGGATCACCTCTGTCCATGTAAATTGGAATGGTATCAAGGAAGTTGTAACTTGAACCTAGAACCTGCTCTGTCCCCCTTAGGTTTTAAGATCAGCTGACATGTGCAAAGAGCATCCAGCCTTACCTCTACTACAGCTGTGGGAAAAAACAGTACACTTGAGGGCCCAAGCAAAAGGTCATTTCACCAGATATTGAAAAAAGCCATCTGATAGTAGGATTTGTAAAAATATCAGGATATTTAAATATAAGTCACACACACAGCCATCACCCTTGTATATACACACGCATACACATATGTAGATGTGAACAAAACTATTAACCACACTTAAACTTATGCTAGAATTGCATTTCAACTGCTATCTGGGCAACTGTGTTCCCTAAATTGTTTCAGATTAATTACTCTTCAAACATTCAATGCACAATTCTAATTCCATTCTGAAAAAAACAGTATATACTGTCTCAGTACACAGCCCTCATTTTACAGCCCCTGTATTTCAACTGATAATTCATTTTCTACTACATGATATGAACACAGTGAGTCATATTCAAAGTTGAGTAGGAAAAACTATTAGCATAAACAAATTCAAGTTATAATTATAATTAAGAATAGTTAACTTGAAATAAACAGAAAGAAAACCTGAATTACTTTTTAAACAGACTGAGAAAAGAAAGATGCTTCAAGCAAAGGCAAGTTATCCAAGACTTCTATATTCTGGATCCAAACACACTCAAACAGAGTCCTGAAATTAAACTCTGTACCTCAGTTCTATGTGTACTATGAAAACAGATCAAAATGCAAAGGTAAGTTCTAGAAATATCCAAATATCCAGAATTTTGTATATCTAGAAATTATCAAAATTGTTTTCTTTGGAAGGGGGAGCATAGCAGAGTAAAAGACTTAGACTTTTCTAGAAGTCTAAGTATTCAGTTTTGGCCCATATCTGACAACAAATAGGGTTTGTTTATATGTAAAATTATTTTACATATTTGAATGCAAATGCAAAGCATCTTCCAACATACCATTCTTTCTGTTGTCAATTCATCCCTTTTATTTCTGTTTCATATCACACTATGAATTCAAGCAAGCAAGAGTCTGATCTCTTATTGTTTGCTTCTTTGCTCTTTATCCCTTGCCTGTAGTGCAACTGAAAAGTGGTAAGAAGGCAGCCGCTTACTATTGTTAGGTGGCTCACTGGCACGCTAGGTATAACTGTCAGAAATAGGAAAATGAGTTATTACCAGGTTGAACTGCCTTCTGAGATACTATCACCTGCATCAGAACTTCCCTCCCTTTCTTCAGTCTGTAGTACTGCCTGTAAATAACTTAAAAAGTTATGGGAAAGATCTGTCTCTTACTCATTGGAGATATGTTCCTTATTTTTATTTTTTGGTTGTTAGATTTCCCTTTGTCTAGTCTTTAAATGTTATGAAATAAAGAAGCTAACACTGGCCAAAAAGGGTACGCTACTCTCTAAATGGAAGTTGAACTATCCTTGATGCTAAGAGCATCAAAAGAACAGGAACTACAGAGAACAGTATACACTTTATTTATGTGTTTTGTCCGTTATGCAGTCTAGGCTGTGTGTTCAGAAAGAGTCTGCTCCTACTTGCTTGGAGATTTCTAAAGTGGCAGAAGACAACACAGCCCCACTCAATAAATGGAAGGAATCAGTTGGGATAAACCTGCTGCAAAACACAAATATAAAGGCTGGATTTGTTTATGAAAGAAAGCATTTTTTTTTTTTTACCTATAAAAAGCAGTTAATTTAATTATTGCTATTGTTGCTATTACTTAGATATAATTTCATAATTAATACTTCTGGGGAAAGAATGGATAAAAGCAGTGCAGTGGATCTGGAAAACGGGCTCTTAAATTTCTGAGATTTTTGTAGACTATAGCTTCACATCCGGTATGAATCTGAGCATATCATAGCATTCACTCCTAGTCAGATTAAGCAGTATTTGAATTCTGCTGCACAGTATATCTGTTTGAACAATTTGATTTTTTTCTATGATTTCCTAAAGATTTTTTCATATCCTCAGGCAAGTTAGTTTAATCATCTTTTCACATGTATATATTTCCTGGAGGTACATTAGAAGACAAAAATATCATGTGTTTTATATCTAACAGGTTCTGCCTTACACTGCCATCAGTTAAGAGATACTGAATCCTGATCAATTGCTTTGTAAAGATTTTGGGGAACTGCGTTATACAGATTTGACATATTTTTCAATTAGTGGCAATGTAAGCCACAAAACAATGGCGAAATACAGAAATGCACTCAAACTCATACTCTCACTTTCATGAATGCATATTCATAAATGCCTCTAACCATTTGGAAGAAATCTCTCAGTATTATGTGTAAAAATGAGACTTGAACAATTTATTAAATAGTTTAGTGAGGCTATCATTTTCAAAGCTCTTAGTTAGCTGCTTATTTTATTCTGAACAGGCTAAGACCTGAGCTCTACGTTAGTGTTCAACAGGAAAGCATGAGAAGTACTAGGTAGCTGAAACAAAAGATTAAAAAGCATGGATGCCTTACATGGTAGAATAAATGGATGCAATTATCACAGGATTATACAAAGATGAGGCACTTAAAATCATTACCTGTCCACTTGTGAAGAAAAACAAATGAGAGCTGTGTAAGTGGAAAACTGTGGTCTGTTCTTCAATGAACATTTCTAACAAAATCTAGGGTTCGGTTTTAAGCCCTTTGGGATGATGGTCGTGTTAAATTCACCCATTCTCCTAAGAAAAGTAGTGCATTTACTGACTGTATATTCCACGTGAGCAGATAATTGTTTAAATATTATGTACAGGTTTCTTTAGTATATAAGTTTAACAACTATTACTGTCAAACTGACCCATACATAATACAGTTATAGACAAAATTAAAAAATAATATTAAAAAACTAGACAAGAAAACCTAATATAAAAATCACTCATGGAACAAAGCCAATAGAATACTACCTCCACCATAGAGGTGTCCCATAAAAAACCAGTAGCATAGGAATACCTCCTTCTTGCAATGGGAAAAGGATAATTTGGGGCGGGGGGTGGTGGTGGTGGTGGTTTTTTTGTTTTCTGAGCAGATTCTCTGTATTGTCTGGGCACCTACAGTTTCCTTAAGAGAAGTTTTTTTCTATTGACACAGCCTAGGCTCCAGGAAAAATATTCCTGCTGGATGTACTTTGTTATGGATTGTTACTGCAGCCACCAACAGACTGCAGAACTAATGTCAACTCAGTTGTAGGAGAAAAGAAACACCAGCAGGAATGCACTGGAGCATAGTAATTATTGCTCTAGGTTCTCTCTGGGTGGCTCAATTATACCCGAGTAAGAATTTCAATTACAATTACTACAAACTTGGAAGAGGCAAGGATTGCACAGGTATACATTCTGAACATTCTGGTTTTATATTATTGGAATTGTTGGTATTGTTTTCTTCAATTCAAATGAACTACAGAAGTTGTAGAAATCATTAGCAATGATGTTATCATGCCAAACTCATCTTGCCTTCATTTTACTAGTAGCTGTGTTCACAAGGTCTAGTAGTTTTGTTCACAATGAAAAAAAAAAAGAAAATTGCAGTGCAGTTCATGTAGCCACTCCTCGTTAAGCTGAAAACACATTCAGTAGCTTTGTTCTGGCCCAGCTATGTTTATTCAGCTGGGGTAATCTAATCTAAAGCTACTATGAATGGCAATGATTCTTTCCAGTACTGAGAAGCAGAAAGAAAGTGAAAAGGGCCATAATTAATTCTATTACTAAGTCAAGCAACAATCAATATCAGCAATGCGTGATCACTAGATCTCTTGAGAAAAGTGAAAAACCAAATCACTTCTAGTTCATGCTCTTAAGAAACCTGCTTCATCGTATCTTAACACTCATTCAGCTATAAAATTCCTCAAAGTCTTAGGCAATGCGAGATTTCTCTTTTCCTTTATCTATATCTGATAACATCAGTAAAATGAAGCAGCTCAAGAAATACTGCCTATTCCTTTCAACTTTGCCTGAGCAATTATTGTCTATCTATATTGAACAGAACTAGTTTTTCATATTCTACAAACAAGAGGAAGCTGTCAACTAGAGAAATATATGCTTTCAAATATTTGTTTAAAAATCTTTTCATTTGACTCTACTCTTTAAACCTCCAAACAAAACATTTTCTTTTCACTATAAACAAGGAAGAACTGTTCAGAATTATAAAAAGGGTTACTATATTGTCACAAACATTTCTCAAAAGATTCAACCTGATTTTTAGTTTTAGAGCATAGATTAGCTACAAAAATGAAAACAGACAGTAAGGAGGAGATAAAGACTAAGGAGATTGATTATATTTCTTCCTTATTCATTTTCAAATGCAAAATATCCCTGCTTTAGAATTATACAGAAAAAGACCAAAAGTCGAAAAATTGCTGTTTTGGTTTGGATACATTACTTAAGAGCAGACCTTCCTGAACTAACTTATTATGTAATGGACTTCCAACATGCTGCACTTTCAGCCAAGTTCAACTGCAATAACTTAATCTTCAAGTCATATTCTCCCTGTAGAAATACACACGTAATTCATTTTGGTTTATCCTACAAAAAAAACCCTCAAACTTTCATTAAGCAATAAATAGAGAATAAAATCAGTAACTAAGAAGAAACTACTACTACTTTATCTATGCTTCTTTGATTAAGGACTGACAGAATGGACCCAAATCTTACTGTTGCTCACTTGGATATAAGACTACAATTCATCCATCCAAGTTTAAAACGCTTTATATTATAAATGACTGATTTTGCCCTGCTATAAAGCAAATTCTTACACATACATCCTTGATGGCAGAGTGGCTTTAAATTTGAGAATGAAGCAGGAAAAAGTTCATGCGAAAGAACAGTATTGTTTTCTGTAAATGAAGCAGTTATAACATATTAGGCAATTCAGCAAAAATATTTTCACCTGACCACAAACTCTCTTTTCTTGCTGTTCTTTAAAACAAAACCAAAACCAGTGGTTAAACTATTGTATTATCTTTTTTGACCTGAAAAAAAGATATTTGAATTTTAATCAACTGAAAAAAAAATTTTAAAAAATAATGCAAAGAACTAAATTTTCCAATGGATTTTCTTGGACTAACTGGATGAAAATGCAAGCAGTATTATTGTAAGCATCAAACAACTAAGCCACATTTTGACTTTATGAAGTATTCTCAATCAAAGGAAAGGATGTCACTAACAATTTAACTAAACATATTTGCTTTTATGTCACCATTTAGTATAATGTAAGACTCCATGAGACATAGCAAATTCATATCTAGATTGCCCCTAGCAATATTTTAAATTTATAGGCACTAACTTTCACTGAATCTACATAGTCAAAGATAATATATGGATAAATATATGCTTAATTTACACAAAATTACTAGTTATCATATAAAATATATACTATCACATTAACTTTTATGATTAGTTATGTGCACCAATTATTTTATGTGCATTTTTATGCCTTTTTAAAACTGAATGTCAAAATTACATACAATAAATAAAAGTAGAATAATATTTGTTTGTGTGGTTTTTAATGATGACAGCACAGTAAACAGGTAGAGACACTTTTAAAGATACCTATGCACAAAATTTTTCTGATCTTTGGACTTTAAAGAAAAAAGGTGACATTTATTATTATGGATAAAACTGCTCAAACATCAGCAGCTATTCAACATGTCTGAAAAAAACCCAAAACAACCCAACCCCAATTTTACCTAAATTGAAAGTTACCTGTCCTTCATTAAGAATCAAATTTTGGCTTTAAATTTCTTTTTTGTTTTTCCTCCACATTGGCATCTTCAGCTGACAAATGAATTAAGCACAATGTTTATGAATCTTGAAATTTCTTTTTCACAAAAGTGAAAGCCTACCTGTTTACCACGCTGTCAGTCATGATTTATAAATTATTTTAATCAACAACAGTTTTCAGTCTCAACACATGCCATTTAACCTAATTGCACTGCTAGACATAAATCTGCAAACCAGGAATTATTAACAGGGAAGTAGGGAAAAACTTACCTAATTGTCACTTACTACAATAAAATAAATATTCAGGTGCATATTCTGAACCAACTTAGATGACAGTTGCAGCTTTTGTTTCATAATGGTCATGATGCCGGTAACATTCATAAAGGCCCAAATTCAAGGCCATATTTTTCACCATTGCTTCAAATACTAACTCAATAAACTCAGGAGAATATTTTACCCTTTATGTACGTGTTCACCTCATTGCACTATCATTTTCTTCTACTTAGCTGCATTCCATGTTATCTTTGTTGTTTTATATGTTCAAATGGACCTTAGCTAATGTCTACAGAAGTTGATGGAAATATTTGCCATGATGTTTGGTGGACAGTGCAATAGACCTACAGTCTGCAGTAATATTTCCCAAATCTATGAATTAAACTGTGGATTTATCTGATGCACAAAGAATTTACACAGCAGACAGTGTAAACAGGATAATGAAATGCATAGAACATGAAATAAAGTGACATTACACAGCACCATCTATGAGGTAGATTTATTATTTCACTAAAATTGTCATAATCCAGTAGGAATGTTATTTTTAATGGAGCATAGAAAATATTAACATGAAAAATTCATGATGCCTGCTATTTTCCAACTGATGAATGATTTTCCTTTTTTTTTTTTTTTTTTTTTTCCCCCTCCCCTCAACTCTACTGCTCCTTGGACTAGGGAAAACAGATCATGAAAGTTTCTACAAAAACATATTCTCTTTCTTACTAGTGTTAGTAGTAGCATTTGATATGAAGCTGTAAAAAAATATAAGGTTGAAAACTACAACAAAATTGAAAATTTACCACCCACACACTACAGGGGAAGTTTCTTAATAACCTCCACCAATTGCTTTATACATGAAGCATTACCTCAGATGTACTTGCATTTCTAATCATTATAGCTTTATTACAAAGCATTCATTTTTTTGTTTTAGTCTGAGACAAGTTCCAGAGGTTAATTATCAATTTACAAAAAAAAAAAAAGAATTAAATTCTCTTTTCTGTTTTAAATTTCTTAGTTTCAATTTGATTTAATGTTCCTTCCTTTTCTGCATTCTGAAAAAGGGTAAATAGGAAAATATGATTTATCTTCTCCACATAATTCTCTCTTCCTTCTAATTTCATCATTTCGCCTCATATGGTGTGTACCCCTATCTGAACAGTTTTACTGTTTTAAAAAGGATTTTTTTAATCTGTAGTAAAATTTGCATTATCTTAGCCCAAACTAAAAAATAGTTGCATTTTTTATTGTAATAAAATTGCAAATATTTGAACTACAGTAGTTATCCTTCTGTCATTGAGCAACAAAAAAAATAGTATTACTGCGTATAACAAAGATTTTTATTTTTAAAAAATGCCTATGCCTAAGAATAACTAGTAAACACTTCGACATCCTGAAACTATCATACACTGTCATTTCTAAAAAAATAAAATGCATCTATTATTTCCCAATTTCTAAATTGCTTTAATATCAAAAATAGATTGCAAACCACATTGTTTATGTCTGTCCAGAGAGGTATCTATTATCTCCATTTTATTTAAATTTTTCTTGAATTAAGAATGACTCATTAAGTAACCCTAAAATGATAAGAAAAAAATACATTTTTCCTAAGATTAATATATGAATATATAAAATGATTTGCCTCTCTCCTACTATATTCATTGATCTGCTCCTACAGGTAGACTGTCAAATCTACTGAAGTGTAGTTTTGGCATGGATTCTTTTATATACCCCCCAAAACACACCTTCAAGAAGGTTTTAATAAATCCTAGAAACTGAAGTCCTGATCTGGAATTCAGAAGTTATTATCAATGAAAATCAGCAAATCTGTGTCTGCTGATAAAAGAATATTCAAAGAATATGCACAGTGTGCAGTAGCAAAACATTAGGAATATCTTAGTTCAACAGTTTAAAATAGCACATGTGGATATTTACCCCATGGTCTACTACACTATAAAAAAAAAGAGGAGACTTTCATGCTTCAGGAAAAAATTAATATACTTTACACAAGAAATAACAAAAATATGTAAGCTATACTGATCAATATGTTTCACCTCATTTTGTCTGGAGAATATTAGTGCTTGTATTTCTGATGGTCTATAACCTAAACCCCCTATACTATTACTGCCATGTACTTCACCTGGTTTTGTAGTGTTCCTAAACTGAAACAGATTTTGGCAAGGGTGGGCTGAGTTCTCAGAAACTAGTTTACCAAAATACTTATCAAGCTGACACATCTTCAAAGATCACATTTAGTCAGTCTTCCTATCTCAAGGAATCTCAACATCCTATGTAGAAGATAGGAGCTGCACAGGCATTGTGTTCTTTGTTATTGAATTATTTTTTTAATAAAAACCTGTACCAACCACTATATCTGTAAGATTATTTTTAAGTCTTAAACATTATGATATCATAACCCATATTTGTCTATATCTCCAAATATGTGTTATTAGGAAAAGTGGTCAGCAAGTGTTCGGTGTAGTTTAATACAACACTGTGTAACACTGTATTGTCTATTGCAAAGTTGCTTATACTGTTTATTGCTGTTGAAGTTTTAGAGATGAATGACTGGCATGTTTGCAATAATAACGGACTCATAGCACTATTGCTTTGAAGATCTCACTATCTTGGCACAAACAAATATTTTACAATGGGTATTCTATATCTATAGATAAGACAGTAAATGAATAATATACAACAGTGGTATTCCATTCTACACCAGTAATATAAACTAATAAGTTAATCAGTATTTCTCTTTAAAAGAATAAAACACAGCATAAGTAAGAAGGGTCCATGAAAAATTCAAATGTTTCCTCTTTTAAAAGTGAAGCACTTATTTGACTTCCTCAATACATTCAAGAGTTTGTCACAAGTTTGAAGGAAGAAGTAGAGTACTACAGAGGACCTCCTAAAGGCACATAATGAAGTGTGAAATCATATTTTGCAATACAAAAATATATTGTCTTCTTAAAAAAAGGTGGGGTGAGCTCATTCTAAGGTTGTACAAAAAATCTGGCATTTCTATTCAGTATTGCAACAGTCTTCTTGACGGCAGATTAGTTTAACATTGAGCATCACAGCAAAGGAGTTATCTAGTTTAGAGTGAGTAATCATTCATTGTTGCCCTTCACTGTACATTAAATGTGACCCATCAGAATGACAGGAATAAAAAAATTATTACACTAGAGTCACTACCTAATAGAATATTTGTTAATATAGGCACATTGGATGTGATGTTTACATACAGAATAAACCATTAAAATATTTCCAAGAGTAACATAATGTTAAGTATATAAAATTGTCAAAATAGAACATCCTTTAAGTAAAACCAGTAAATTACAAAATCTAATTATGGTAATATGGGGTCATGTGGGGTATTTATTCATAGTGAGTATTTCTTGCACTTATATGGTACTCATACTAAAAAGAAAAAGTTTTGTCATAACAAATTAAGATCTGGAGAATTGTTTTATTTTTTTGTTTGTTTGGTTTTTTTTTTTTCAAAGTAAGAATCAAATCCTTTTCTTTTTTACTATCTGTACATTAAGGACATCACCAAAAATCCACAGAGATATCAAATGGAATTCTTCACCAAGTAAATTTTTTCCTGAGTAAATACAAGACCATGTGACAACCTCTTGTGCAATTCAACATGTTTTTTAAACATATTTTATTTTGGAAATGTTACTATTATCATCAATTTAAACAGAGCAATTACTTGCTTAAAATTTAAGACAGCTTTGTAAAGCTTGATGAACTGAGATCTTTGATCTGATGTGAAATAAGTAAATAAATAGATACACTGACTTAAAAGAAAATCCATAGTTGGATTTATAAGGCACATAAGGTTGCCTTTTGCTGGCCTGTGACTCCTAACAGTCTTCTGAAGGAATAGAATAGTTTTTGGATTTGTGACTTTAATACAGATTTACCAAAAATCACCCAAAAACTAAGTTGGTTCTTTTTTAAGTAGTCATAAATTAATTGTTTATGGATTTGTTTATATTATGGAAAAGAAAGAATTCTGTATCTAAAGTACTTGATTAAAGCCTTGTCAAAAATTTACTATAAATAGGAATCCAAACAATCTATGAGCTTCTATGGTTACATCTATATCAGTAAGTGAAGGGAAGGAAGGACACAGGTTTCAGCCATGGCTTGCAATCATCCATCCATTTTACTAGCACATTCCCATTCACAGTTTTGGCCTATGCTACACTCAGATAATCCCCAGATGTGGTTCAGAGAGATGGGAAGTGCTGGTAAGCACTGTGGGTGGGATCACTGGGATGACGGAGCGTTCAGTCATATGAAGCACAGGCCACGCCATGTCACTTGTCCTCTGGGTCAGAAGGCAAGCCCTGAACCCCAGCCCTTGAATAAGTATATACATAGTCTTTGGGACCCACTGTGCTGCTATCAAAATTGATGAGAGCTTTCACATTGACTTCTACAGGAACATGATAGGACAATCATTTGTTGTCTTACTCAAGTTGACATTTGATTACAAAATGTTTTATCCCTTCTGGTTATTCCATTACAATTCTCAACTGTACCAATAATTGTACAAATATTTCTGTTACTGCTAATGGAACACACAGGCTTTCTCCAGGAAAGACCATGGTTAAAGGAATTCAAATGCATGACTCATTTTAAGTTTGCAAGTAACTTCAACTAATCTACAAGGGTCTACTGGACTACCTTGAGGTCTGTGTGAGCACAGGGACACTGCTGAATTGCAGCTCCACATCCTGATGGTGGATAAATACTTGAAGCTTTTTTTCTACTTCCATAATCTAGAAACCTTTCTCTCACCTTCAAACAAAAAACTGAAGCCTGGATATGAACCACCCATAAAACAATCAGCTGGATACTTACAAGCTACCAGGGCGTATTTCATTGATAGCACTGACAGTCGGGAACTCCAATCCTCACACACTCACCACCCATGTGCCTCCTTCATAGCGCTATCAATGAGCTGGAATTCACCCCTCCACCTCTCCAATTTGATAAAACCTTGTCAGGGTACTGAGTATATCAGGTCTTGCCTCAGCTCAGGATTTCTTCCAGACTATGTCTCCAAGAAATTGTGATTCTAGAAGTAGCATTCCAACAACGTAGGGACTAGATCTAAACTGCTTCTGGACATACGCAGTAACTCATTCTTTTCTACAGAAATAGACTATGGATACTCCTTTCTCTCTCTTTTTTTCTGAGGAAGGACAATTACACTAACCTTTTCCTTACCAAGGACCACTAACTTGACTTCATTCTGTATTTAAACCTGTAATTTGACTCAAATGTACTGCTTCTAGCACCACATGGCCTACCTGAATCTAAAATATTATCTTCCTTCTGACCAGATTGCCAAAACAAGTGTTTGTGACTTAAAGAACATCAGACAAGATTCATCTGCCTAAACAACACCTCAGAATTTTCAGATTTCCCAACATATTCAGGATACTTTTAGGGCTCTCGTATATGTGATACAGGACCTACAAGCAACTTGTGTGATTCTGTAAAAGCAGTTAGTGCATGCTGCTGTCCCACGTATCTGCAAAGCTTTCCATCAAGTTTGAATACTTACAAACACATCGTTTTCCAAACAAATTAATCTGAAATGTAACTGTTAAGATTTTCTTCTTTATTTGTTCCTCATATCCACTGCTCTTCCCCAAGAGAAAGTCAAACCCGGAAGTGATTTTAATGTCATTACCATAGGCTAACCTGTGCAGTTATTCCACCAGTGCCATCTGAATCTCATCCAGACTTCATGTGAGAAAAGTCTCAAGGCCAAAATCGATACCTGCCTTTCAAAATCCTCCTCAAAATTCACTTGCTTTATAATGTAGACAATAAAGTGAAATGTGATCCTGCCTTGGTAGCTGATGAACTATGACTGCTGAACATGACTACTTAAGAAATGTACTCATTTTTCACTTCATTTTCTTCACAGCTCATAGAAATTTTTATCCTATTTAACTATTTAAACTGTTTAACTTCTCCTTCTGAGCAGTGATCTCTTTAAAGCAAGCCTTTGGTATTTGTTATGTAACAACAAGTCATGACTCTGCTTGGCGATGCTCTCTGAAAGCCGTCCTGTGTTACAAGAAAGCCCAATTAAGCTTTCCATACCACGCAGAAATCTCTGCTGCCTTCACCTATGGAGTCATTTACATTTGTGCACAGAGGCGCAACATCATCATCTTCCTTGGTTTTGACATTTGCTTTTGCACAGCCACAAATGACTGTACAGCATGAAAGTCAGGATGATGAGGAAGGTGTTATGAACATTAACAATCCCCATCAACATTTAAGTTGGAGGCAGAATTGGGCTTCTAGCAGCAGCAGAACAGAAAGATACAAGAAGCCTCTGGTATCCATCTACCCTGTAACTTTATCTAATTACAGTTACATTTGAAGCAAGGTGAAAATTCCTTTCATTCCAGTAAATGAAGGGCACGTTGACCAGGATTTTGACATGACTAACTACTCACTCTCCTCTAACAAGCCCCTTTATATGAAGGGGAGAGCAAGAGAGAGAAAGTAAGAGAGAGAAGTGTGTGGAGGATAAATACGACCAATTAAAAGCCTTTTTCAGATATTTTTGCAACTTGACATTAACTCTGCCATGCTCTGTGAGCACAGCAAAGCAGTGCAATGTACAAAATTCTGCTAACTGCTTCCATTTTTCTTCTGGACAGGGCTCATTGGTTACATTGTGTCAGCCACAAAACCAGAGAATTTTCTAACTGGTGGAATTCTTTCACAGGAACTTCTCTGAACCTGCATCACACTATAAACTTTTCTAATTTTCACTCCAAAATATCTACCAAGAAAACATTTCTAATTTTCACTCCAAAATATCTACCAAGAAAATTGCTCCAGAACATGAACTAATTGCTGTAGCACCTGTTAGTTGAAAACTGTCTTATACCACTGGTGATGGTGCTCTGGTACAGAAACACTGTATCTCTACTTCTACCAAACAAGTTAAGACCAAATAGGCATCCTATTCTGTGTAAAGCTAAAGCTATTTCTCATGGGAAAGGACAAGAACTTCTTTAAAGATCTTGGAGAATGGAAAAAAACTGTATAACCTCCTTCTGCTATCTACCACCTCACTATTTGCCCCATGAAAACTTTTCCATGCAGCACTCCTGCTCCACATAGTTGAGGAAGGAAACTGAAATGGAAAGAGGCAGTAGCTCTGGGTGGTTTGTTGTCTTTAGTCTGGTGAAATTATATGAATGATCCCATCAAGCTGAAGTAACATTGCCTTCATGGTTCTCACAGCTGGAAGCCATCTGCTGTAAAGTCATTAGGCAAGTCCTAATTGTCAAGTGCAGGTACCACACACGTCTAATGGCCACACAAAACAAACAAAACAAAACAAAACAAAACAATATAATGAGAATGAAGTGTCAGAACAGGCCTATTTAATAAAAATTACTTATATTTGAACTCTGACGTGCTATAAGAATGATTAATGATGAACATTTTGATATTTTAAAGGCTTGCCATTTTCTAATAAAATCAATTATATCGCTTAGCTGATGTGAGGCTTTTAACTACGATGCTGAAAGTTTTCAATATTGTATAATTACTTCCCTGTAAGAATGATACCTTTGTTGCTAAAGACAGAACTTCTGATAATACTATATAATAAAAACAAAAAGGTGCTTACCTTTGTTCTTAAGTCTGAAAATGCATGATTAGATTTACACTAAAGCAATTTCACCATCATTAGAATTAACACAGGGTGATTTCCACAGATAAAACAAATTCTTGGAGGACGCACTACTGATTTAGTTTCAGCATCAAAAGCAATTACTCTACTTTTTTTTTCAGACTGATTCCTGGTCAAGCCCTGTTGGTGCTTAAATGACTCCTACTCTAACGAGTTAGAGACTGGAGGCTTGCATAAGCCAGGTAAACTTCTGGCTAACAGCTAAATCAGAAAGATAAGCAGGAGATGAAAAATTCTCATACTTCTGCCTACAGGAACTTGGGAACAAACTTACTTTTCTCCAGACATTGAATAACACTTAAAGTCAAGAAATATTCCCTATTTATTTCCTTATTTCTTTTAAAGATATGTTCTGTTTTGAAGTATGATGTTTAACCACAACCCAAGTCTAATATTTTTTCCTCCAAGAAAGAAATGCTCTATCTTTCAAAGAGGTAAGGTTCTGGTAAGTTTATTTTGGTTTGGGGTTTTATTTTTCTGTTTTGTATTTCCTCTAATTTAGCTTTATTTACATATTTTCGGAATAAAATGGATAATGATGATTGAGCATCAGAGGAATTTAGAAAATCTGGTTTTAGCTAAATTTGCAGAAACTAAATTATTTCCAGTTCTGAATCAGAAACTGATACTTAATTCTAAAAAAACCCCTATATTCTAACAGACATTTTATGCTACTCCAAATAATTGGACATTTGACTATTCAGTTACAAATATCTAAAAGTAGCCTAAGATTGTATCTGTATTATTAACACTACACAACAATACAAAGTCTGTTTTAGAGAATAAAAGAGTAAAATCCATAAAATCCTTTCATCACTCAGGTCTTCCTATCCCTTCAAGTACTCCTGAAACCAATGAATTCAAAGGAGAACACTGAAGTACTATCCTACAGAAACTGCTCTTCCTCTGAACATCTGTAGCTAGGATTTTCCGCAAGGTTAATAACCATCATATCATATTGGCTTTGCTTCCAATGGTTTATGTCTCCCTCTTCATTTAGATGATATAAAGAAACTCACTGCATGTGGGTCCACATACTTAGCAAACAAATAATGCTCATTTTCTTATGTTTGGCTCATTTAGCATAAAAACTGCCTTTCAATCCTTACAGCCATTTTTGCTCAATTTTATTATATATTTCTGGGCCCTCCAGAAGCAGGATAAATAGAAATCATGACTGCTAATGCTCCATTTTCCTATCCAATCACTATAACCCCTACATTTTTCTTGAGGAAACCTTTCACTGTTAAGTCAAGCTGTTCCAAGCAGGATGCATGTGTGAAATTACTTCAGTAAATGAAATCTCTCCTACATCAGCTTTTCTGTTTTGATTTTGGGGGAGGGGGGGAAACCCAACAGCTCAGCTGCTGGTTGAATGCATTTTCCAATATATCAGGCCATCTGTAAATTCAGTCTCTGATGCTAATGGAAAAGGAGTCAATCAGTTAACTTGCATGTTTTGAAATGACCACTTGTATCCAAATATTAACAAAATTTTTTGACAGCACTGTGGTACCTTTTTGGATTCTTATAGAGTATATTTCCATTCCACTAGATTCTTGTGTTTTGTTCTTTAGGTTGGAGGACTACATGGTTTTGCACATCTCACGAGAAAACTGCTGCTGTGCATTATGGTGAGAGTTACAATTTCCTTCTCCCCACTAATACTATGCATGTCAGTAAAACACATGCAAAAGAACCAAAATAAAGCAAATAAGCCTCCTTCCCCCTACCTTCAAAACATAAGAGACACTGGTCTCTCTCAAAAGCATCATTTTAGCTGAAAACACTCAGATTCATCTGTAGGGGAACCCTTTTCTTTAGGCATGTTTAACATTATTCCATGCTATGATTTGCTAAATAAATATACAAAATGCCAAGTTTAGACTTGCATCTTCTTTTCTTGTCTTGTCACATATTGGGGGAAAAAATGTTTTGACAAAACAGAATGAAATGATCCAATATCAGAAAGGAATGTTCAGCACTTTTCCTGGAGACTTTCAACTTTTTTTTCAAGCAAACTACTTCATACAAGCAATCCAATATTCTTCTCATGTACTATCTATGCTGGTAATTAGCAAGGGCTGTTAAAAATAAGGACGAACCACTACATATGTTACCACAGCGTGAAGATCTTTCAAAACTAAATGAAACTGTTCCTCAGACTGTTTTTTACCTTTCTCAGCAAGGACTATTTGCTAATGGATGGTAACACAGTACCTAGAGACTAACAAATCACTGTCCATCGTAGATATGAAACATTATTTTGTGTGATGTTATAGAACTCTTAACAAAACAGTATTTAGATATTGATTCACCTATAGAAGCTATTTACCCAAGGTATTCAAACACACGAAATGAGGTAGATGAGATCTACTTTGCTTGTAGTTAATCCCAATTAGATAAAGACAAATACAAATTTCTTATGAGGAATGTCACCATTCTGACTGCTGAGATACTTTCAAAAGCAAATTCCATAGTATGTATAAGATCTTTAATTTGGTCATATAGTGGGCAAAATAACCACAGAAAACTGGGCATGTAAACTCAACTATGAATATATGAGCTAAGATTACATGTATATGAAAAGAAATGGTAACACATGTGGCATAATACCTTCCAGCATCTTGCAGCTTGTTCTAGAGACGAAGTGAATGCAAATGCAATTATTAAACTGTTGCAGGCAGTTAGAAATAATCATTTAGATAAACAGTGCATGGCATTCAGGCAGTTGTCTAGCAATGAACGGTGTGAAACAGAATGAATCAAACAGAACAATTCTAGTCAGTCAAAACTGAAAGCAGAAGAAGGCCAGACATTAAACTCATTATTTCAGAAGCCATTCACCAGTGAAAACTTCAGAGATTTTACTAGTAAAGATGGGTTATCCAGCTGAATCCTAAGAGCTTTAACAAACAGCCTTTGGATCCTAAGATACAAGGTACTGTGACGATTCAAAAGGATATATAAGATCCTGACATATTTGGGCAGTGAAATACTCAGTGTAACATGTAAATGAGAAACTGAAAACAAGTGAAATCATGGTATGAAAAATAGCTCAACGTGAGTTTTGATACAGCTTTCCATAAATACCCCTCAGACTCTGTTGTGTTACAATGTTGCATCAAAATGGAGAGGAAATATATGTTTACAAATATGTAACACCTATATGTAAACAAGGGTTTAAAAGTAAAGTCAGAATGAGTACAGACAGAATGAGCTGTCCACCTAGTTGGAGATAATGATCTATCTATAGCTATCTCAAATTTAATTCCCGTCTTTGCATGCAGGTGCTTACGTAAATGAGAATGAAGAGATTTAATTGCTGGTAGTAAGACACACCAAGTTCCTTAAGGATGAACGGGCTTATGATTCAGTTCAGACATCAAAATACCTAGGTTCTTGGGTAATTAGTGATGAATTGAAGAACCTTGTGATGGCTTTCAGAATAATAAGAAAAAAATTAACAGAAAGGATTTTTAGGCCATCTTCAATTTTACACAGCATAAGGATACTACTGTAGTCTTCATTAAAAAAAAAAATAAGAAAAAAGCCACTTTCTGATTAGGTTAATCTCCAATGTAACAAGAATTAACATAAAACATACTGATGGAGCAAGTGCTACAAACAGATGCATATTACAAGGTGTTTTCCTTATGGCAGAAATCACCAGATCTACTGCTTTGTTTCCTAAGAAGGCCACACACACATCTTAACTCTGCAGAAAACAAAGTTTGGCTAGAACTCCACACCAAAAAAAAAAAAAAAAAAAAAAAAAATCAATTTCTTGACAGAAGAATCCACAATTGACCAGGTGTGTTGAAGCGAGCATATTTTTCTTCTTCAAAGTGCATATGGAGATTTAGTCAATGAGGAGTAGTATAACTTCTGTTGGACTGCTATGGCAGGTGAGTTATGAGTTCTTCAGCCATCCTCAGTTAAAATATTTCAGTTGTTTTGCTGGCTGTAGTTTCTTCCTATGTTTGATGCATGGTAAGTAGTATCTGGGATGTCAGACTGATCTACCACCAATATAGCAAGGCTTTAGAGTACTGTTTTTCCCCTTGAAATCTAAGGAGGTTATTTATGTTAAAAAGAGTAAAAGATGAGATTTTTTCTCTTACTGTAATCTCTAACAGTATTCTAATAGGGGCTATTATGTAGATGCTGTGCTGGTATGTGGACTTGGAAACCTCTTGATACTCTTGTTTCTCCTTGAACAGCTGAAGGAGATTGAGAGCATTTGGAAGTGATTCAAGAGAATCCTGAGGGGTTAGGATGAGGAGACCATACGGAGTTGTTTATTTATATATTAGAGATTCTATAAACTGACACTGAACCCAGATAAATCTCTTGTGGAGGAGGTCAGAGAGATCAAAGCGCCTTCTAAGTGTCAAGATGCAAAGTCAGAAATTGCTGCTTAACTCATTGTTATACATGTCTGTCTTTTAGCCATATATCCTCATCCACAACATTTAGTCTTCATAGCACTGATTGTGATCTGTATCATAACTTCTCAAAATAATTACACAACTTAGATGATGACCATAAGAAAGCATTGTAATTCCAGAATGTTTTGCATTTCTGATATAGAAAAAAGATGGAACATAAGACCTGTGTGCTCACCACAGAAAATTAAACTTAAATACTAATAAAGATTACACGGATTTATGGTAATATTAATGGCATACAGCACAGTAAACACCCATTCTGTTTAATCAATTTAAAGCTGTCATCCACATTTTGTGAAAAGTGATACTCAAAAACATCTGTGCATACTTGGAATACCATGTGCAAGTCTTCCTTACAATTTTTCCAGTGACTGCTGTTCAGGCAAGATGACTGTACAATTTCATTGCTACAATATATAGCAGGATAGACTAAGTGAAAAACATGTGCTCTATAATTTGCTCATGAGTGCAAAATATTAAGATGTAATTGAGGTATCTTCTTTATATTAACCTCAGTTATTGAAATTCTATTTAAATGAAGGAAATCTAAAATTAAAGTTTTCCAGGTCTGATGTGAAGTACAAGAAATTTAGTTCAGAAAGTAAGCTTTTTAGAACATTCTCACATAATACTAGGATTTCTTGGTATAGCTACACAAACATATCAGTGAATCAAAAGCTAGAAAAGCCATTGAAGAGAGAGAAAAATTCTTGTCATGCAATCTGCCTGGTTCACTTGACAAAAAACCCCAGTGTTCCAGAGGCTGGCATAGTTGCTCTTTGCTCACAATAAAGATGATCTCTAGCGTTAACAAGGATTTGCTTTTCAACCAGAAAAACTATACGAAAAGAAGCAGACTATACTGAATCTTTTGGAAGCAATCAACTAAGGGTCATAAGCTGCAACTTGGTTTAACAGAAAGAAAAATCTCTGACTTTGAAATAATTGTTATGGAACAGTTTTGGAAAGTGTTTAATTTTTGGCGTGCTTTTATCCTTGTCTATTTACACAGTATTTTATAGTCAAGTGACAATATCCTCACTTGCATTACAACTGAGGCAAAACTATGTTAAAACTGTGAGATAGTAAAAGAAGCAGATTTCAGGGTTGCCGTGTGGATTGCCCTATTGGATGATGAATCCATTCCTGAAAACACCTCATAATATGCTGTAGTTCTCTAGGGAGGCCTCAGGAGATAAAATTCTCATAGGAAGAATGCTTGTTAAGAATAAAGGGCAAATATGCTAACTTCCTACTTGAATAAATAGCAACACAGTAATTTAGTAACCAGAGCTCCAGAGTAACTGGAAGAGTAGTTCCCTCTCATTCTGCCATTAATTCCTTTCCATCGAGATAGATTTCAAGGAGTAGCTTGAAAATCAATCAGACAAGCTCAAGGACAGAAATCAGCTGATCAAGAAATATGAAATAAAAATGAAGACTGATGAAATGTAAAAGGATATCCATGCGCTCCAGAGAGAGATAATGCTCAGGCATCTGTTCAAGTCTGAAGCAGCAGGCTATTCCTAAGCTTCTTCACAGAGAAAAGATTAAGATAAATGTGTGGAGACATTTTTAAAACTCTTGTCTTCTTTTATTATGCTTTATTTGAGCTGGTAAGAGAAAAATATAATTTGGTGATGAGGCAATGTTCATTGTGCTTTTATCACTGCTTACAAGGAAATGGAAAAACAGTTGATACTAAATGCTTTGACAGCTGAAACCAGCACAAGGGCTTGACTTACGAGAAGTAGGACAGCATAATTCTGCTGAAGGGATGAAAAAGCAGGAAATCCTAACATACAGAATGTGGTACAAGTAGAGGTGAATCAAGCCCTTTGAAATGATAACCCATGATTCAGTATTAGCAATTAGGGCAGTGAGCACAGTTTAATGTATATTTACACAACATTCACTGATACTCCAGAGAGCTCAATATAAGAAGCATAAGAGCTCATTAGTGGACTATTTTATCCAGGGTAGTTTATCTGCTTCACAGCTGATCCATAAAGGTGAAGCATCATGCTAAGGCAGGTGTTATCTCTTCCAGCTATGAAGACAGGTCACTTAAGAATAAACTGCTTTATGACAGACAGACATGTTCACAGCAAACACAGATAAATACTTCAATGTGCAGGGAATCACTTGAAATCCAGTAAACTGGGTGGAAAATAATTGGATAAAAATATTTAAGGAGTTTAGCCTCCGATCTGTGTTTTCAGAAAAGATTCATGAAGACATAGATGTTTAAAATCACACATAAGAGACTCTAAAAAATATAATAGTCATGAGGACAGCCAGCTGAAGATTAATTTTGAAAGTAATGAATCGGAAGACTTACATAAATCAAACATATTTAGCATTTTTAAAAGTATGAAGCTGATTTTTTTCATGTTGCCTATGAAGAATGGAAAGTATTCTCCAGTTATGAACACATTAGATTTTGCAGAGACCAAAAATAGGAAACAGCTGTTTCATATACACAGACTACTGGAAAAGAAGGGACAATATGTGTCTATGAAGCTGGCATAAAACACTGTAAGAAATGAGCATGTTTCTTAGAAAAGAAACAATGGTTTGCATCAACAGACAGAAATGAAAAGGAATTCCACCAATTGAGACTTTTCGTCATACAGATCAGAAAATGTTGTGTACTCGACAGAACTCCAAAAAGGAGTTGGCACACCTTACTCCAGTCTTACTTTTCCTTCTAATCATATGTAAACTGTGAATTTAACTGGGATTCTAAATCAAAGAAACAAGTAAAGGCAGAGGCATAATGGGCAGATACTGGAATTGGAATGTAACAAGACATTAGATCACACAAAACACTGCTAACAGTGACACAAAGACACTGCTAGCTAGCATCAGAAACAAACCTATTACTGTTGCCACAAGAGAAAAAAATGCTATATGACTTTCTCAGTTCACAGAAAAGTAATAGGCTTAGTGTCAAGCAGACTGGGTTTATCTATCAGTCATCAGCCTGTACGGCAAAGAAAGGAACTTTCAGAGACTGGCCACCATAACTGCTTACATTCAACAGTCACAGCAAACCAGATTAAGAGGTTTTCATATATATGGAGAAATCCCAGCCTACTATAATTCCCCACAAAGAATAAAAATTAAAGAAAACACCATGTAAAACACAGGTATGTTCATCCTATCCACAATGCAAAATCTGTAGTGCCCACATAAATAGATGACTCATCATTTTGGGAGGGACCACAAGAGGAAAATGACATAGATAAGCCTTCCAGCTAACAAATAAATCTCTCTCCTAGCTTTTTGTTTTGTTGAGTATGCAAAGATTTCAGCTCTTTATATGTGGTTCTCAAATTGGAAGGAAAATTGAACGCTCTATCATATAAATGAAAAGACTAATAAAGATTTATATTACATTTTTTTCCCCATTTATGCCTAATATGTTACTCTATGAAAGTCTTTTCAGCAATTCTCTCTCAAAGACTCTTGAACCTTTTACTAATTTCTTCACCTTTCCCTAAATGCAACCATACGACTAATTAATGGGTGAAATCCAAGTACCACAACAGAACTGTACTCTCCATTTTCAACGTACCAAGCTCTTACATTCCAACACTGTTTGGAAGACATAGTAAAACAATAAAATCACGAAACACTTGACACAAAAATGGAAGGTTTAAATCTAAAAATAAATATTCTACACTGAATACTCTGATGAGCTGTAATTACAAAACATCATATCATAAAAGACATAGTAAGTACTGCTCCAAACATAGATACACCTTATTATGAAACACATAGTAATTATTACGAAACACTGCTGGTTAAACATTCATTATGGAAGGATTGTTATGAAATAGAAATCTTCTTAATAAGACATTCCAGGTGGAACCTGTTAATTTAGTGGCATACAGTCCAACAGTTTCACGACACCAGGACTGAAAAATACATCATCAGCTGTGCGATACCTAACTTATAAACTGTACTGAAAATACATAGCCAGCACTATGCTGCAAAGTCCTCTTCACTACCACACTTCAGTTAGCAGCATCTCCCTTTACATGACAGGTACATTTTGTGAATTATATTTGCAAAAGGCTGTTCTACTTTTGAATAATGTTCTTTTCTCTCTTTAGCATTCAGCAGGAGATTACATTTTTAACTTAGGCCTGTTTCCCTATATGAACTATAGTGTTAGAAAATGCTATCACATACTATTAAGTCATTCTCCATTAGGAATAAAATCTGTAGATTGTCTTACATAATCCTAGATGTTTTATTTCTAAATGTGTTATTGATATTTGATTGTATAAGCTAAGAGGTATTGAAAATCTCTAGATCTGAAGGCTGATATAAACTTAGGTGTAAAAAAGGTATTTTATAAAACTCTATTAAAAAATGAAACTCCTCTGCTCAGTATAAAACGTATTTCATATTGCTTTACAATGAAGATAATGCTTCCAAGTACATAAGGAATTTATGGTGCTAGTCACAAAAACAGCAAGTGAAAAAAGTTCAGCAATACTGGTCTACTATGTGGCACTTCTGTTTAAAAATAAACATTCTTTCCAGTTCTGCTAGTGGCTGAATAGCTTAATAAAAAAAAGGCTTCAAGAAAATGTATCTTTCCTACAAAATATGACGGGACACATTTTCAAAGCATAAGTAGGAAGTCAGCCATACAACTCCTACTAACATTACTGGGAGCTGCCTGTCAAAAGCACTGTGCATCATGCTGAAAATGTCCTTCAGTGATAACAATAGAGTTAAAACTTTTGGACATATACATAAATATTTCACATGAGGTGTTTTACAAGATAACATTTGTGATTTATGCTCAACTGTTCTTTCAGAAGTAACTGTATCACAGGAACACCTCAGAAATGAGTTTACTCTCTGGTTATGTAGTCCACTAAAATCTACTGTTCTTTCACGAAACTTTCAACATAAGTCTGGCTCTTTAAAGTAGACTTTTAAAGAAGGTACGGAAGTGAAGTTATTCATTACAGAATATGTTTCAGTGTTATCTGTATTACTTCAATACCTCATGTACTTTATGTACAGGTGATCTTGCTAAATTACTTTTAAACCAGTTTCTAAAAATATTGCCTCTCCCCTTAGTAAAGGAATGATACAACTTCTCCAAAATGAAGCAGATAGCATCAAAGAAAGATGACAAACCCTGATATCAACTACAGCACAACAGGAAAAGAAAAATATGAAGATTCTACTGTGTACTACAGAATGAAATCATAAAAATCTTGGGTCTGAAGTGAGATTGCATTATTAAGTCAAACATGAAAAAAAAATCTTAGTGAAGAGATAAAAGCTGATAATAGTTTATATGTATTTGATTAAAAAAATATATTTGAAAGTGACTACTAGGAGGAATCTGCAAAAGAGATTACATTTACACCCCTGGGAACCACTGATTTACTGCTCTGAATTTTTTTTAGCTGTCACAGCAAAAGTCAAAGTTACAACATGTAAGACTGTATTTCTGTGAGCATCTGGAGTCAATCCTAATTACTTAAGAAGGAAAGGGTAAATATAATGGGAATTTTTGACAAAAGATGTTTTACTGCTTGTCTACGTTGAAGAAAACAAATTAAAAAGTGAGCCCTATATATCAAATTAATTTATAACTTAACAACTGTTTTATTGAGTTCCTCAACTCCACAAGCTCAGATAAACATGCTTCCAAAAACATTCCTGTCTGGGACTTTAAATTATGTGAGGTATCTCAGGATTTTAGCTAGCACACAATTAAATATTGTTACCCTACTTCTAAGATACTAATCTACATAAAGTAACTTGTTTTGTAACAGGTAGAGGCCCAATTTGTACATCTAGGATTAACATGGGCAGCTAAGTACTCAATTTGAGATTAAGCACCATAGCATCAAATGAAATCAGGCTAACAGAATAAAATGTCAACCCCTGTCTTTCTAAACACAGAATAATAGGGAAAAGACATTTCATGAACTTTCTAGTGTCTCTAAATTTGTAAATAAAAGGAGAAAGCTAGCTAGCATACTCAAGACTTAGTGACATAACAAACTGGAGACTTAGTATGGCAGTGGAGAAAATTAATAGTGAGAACCCTCATCATTAATTATTCTTCTGTACATCATGAAGTTAAAATATAAGAGTATGAAAGTAAGAAAATTTTTGTGACTTTTGACAATTATTAGGAAGAAAAAGATGGTAACAATTGCCAAAAAAATCACAAAAGTTGACATGTTACCTGGCTATGACAAAGAGCACACAACTGACACCCAAGTAAGCCAGCAGAATATACATCCAGATATCAGGGGAGAGAGGATTCAGGAAGGAGAAGACGCCCGGGTTTGTACCATTGGGCTTGCGGTACAAAATACTTATTCCAAGAGTCATAAAGGGCTTGGAAAAGTCGATGACCTTCTCTCGAACATAGGTAATTGCCAATGGTGCAACTGCAAGGTCAGCTTTCTGTTAACAGAAATACAAAAAGAGAAACAGGCCATAAGTCAGAAGAAACAGGTTTAGGCAGACAATCAGATTAGGCAAAACACAAACTTTACATGGAGGAGCTTTGTTCTTGTACTAGGTAGGCTGAAATTTACAACACTCTTCTCCCTACAAGTAAGGAAAAAGATTTATTCTACGTCCTGTTTGCTGAACTGACACAGTAGTATTTAGAGAAAATTAAAAGCACTATTACAGGGTTAGAAGTGAAGAAAAATATTGCACCTTGCAGAAAACATGAACATCCTTTATCACATCTTTTAAAACTTTTTAAAATGTACATATCAGCATAAGTCTTCTTTTTGTCACTCCTTCACTGTGCTCTTTAGAAGCTAACATATTTGTGAAGCAGATGTGAATATGCTTGTACAAGTGTAGGGAAAGTGCCAGGAAGCAGTTTTGCTTATTTTAGCATAAAAATATTGGTACAAAAAGAATAACATTTTAAAATCAGAAGTGCTACACCTGAAAGGTTGCTACAGGGATTAAGTTCTAACAAAGTATAACTGTCCTTACTAGTTTCCAGAAATCACTATGAAACTTGTAGGTAACTGACTATTAATCAATCACAGTGTTTAAGAAGAAATCATACAATAGAATGTATTTTGTCAACTTACATTGAGTTTTAGTTATTATGGCAATAATTCATAGGAGATTAGTAAATGGTCTACTATTTTTATTTAAAACTTAATGGAAATCATAGTGACAAGAAAACTACAGCATCTACTTTTTAATCTCTGTCAACAGCTCTTGAAAGACTACTGTTCATGTGTGTATGTGTATATGTGCACATATGAAAGAGGGAAGTTCAGAGCAAGAAATTATACAGTACAAGACTTGGCAAGCTGTAAACTAAGAAGTCCTTAAAACTATACATAAATACAGGTATGTAGTAACAGAAATGGTATAGCTACTGTGAAATACTGTTATCCAAGTAACATAGCTGCAAATAACACCATTTTCAGAATGCCTGTTCTAAACCAAGATCCAGAGATTTTATTCCCAATAAAACTGTACAAACTTATACTTTTATAAACTTTCTTTTCCTCAGTTGGTATTGTGCATACTGTGTAACACAAAATCCCACACAACGTTATAGCATTTCAGTGTTCCCTTTTTTTTGTTGTCTCACCTTCCACAAAGTTCTACTATAGTCTATTGTTGTTATGAGCATTTATCATATCATTAGATCTACTCTAGTAAAGTACTTCTGTGTTACAATGTGAAACTATTGGCACTGTTCATTTAACTTGGTAAGGGTTTACTTTTCAAAAACATGACATACGTTTCATTTTCATTGGTATTCAGAACTTATAGGTATTAATCAGACTAGTGAGGCTTTATTTCACAGCAGCTGAGTTTTTATGGATTGCATATTGCTGATGATATTCAAGCTGATGCAGAAAGAAAACAGTAAAGTAAGAAACCAAAACTAATTTGAATTAAAAGTTATAGGTCAACATGTAGAAGTTTGAGAAATGTAACAATTGAAGCTATTAGTTTGTGAGGCAACCAGCAGTCCTTACTCTGAGATTCTGAAGGCAACTCACTAGAGACTGTCAGAAGATCCAGCTGCCCAAAGATAGAGAAAATAGATCTTTTGGAAGGCTATTGGCAGTTGTGAATTTTAGTCTTAAAACATTGACAGACCCTTAATGACTAACAAATCATTTCTTTTAACAAATAGTATAGGAAATCCAACCCTTGATCATTAGATGAAAACAAAACCATATACAAGTGAATATAGGTTGTAACTATCTGCAGTTGAGAAAGCTCTAGGGAAGTTGCAGATGAAATTAGAAAAATAACCAAACAAGAAACAATGCATGTCTCATATGACAGAACCGGACAATCAGATATCACAACCTGGGAGGCAGAGATCCAAAATATAGGTCCGTATCTTGATATATCAAGATTTTCTTCAGAGCTTTAATAACTCCATTTCAACATTCTTGAACTAGTAAATCACCATAAGAACAAAAATTAAGCATCTCAACAAGAATAAAATCCAGAGTCTTTACTGACTGAGGAAACTAGCTGCTAGAATGAAAGACATAAAAATGTAGTATTGCCTCACGTAACCACTTTTGCTAATATATGTTATCTCCAAAATATTCAATTCTCCTGGGAATTACTTCATTCTGAAATGGCACTACTTGAAAGTACGAGAAATAAGGGGCCAGGTTTCCAGAAGTGCAGTACCAGGGTCTCCTACACTCTTCTACAATGAAGCAATACAACTAAGAGAATTCTCTTTAGTTAATTTATCAGGATGAATTGGAGAGGAATGGTGTACAATTAGGATTTTATCAATCTACATTTATGGACATTAACAAATGAGTACATACTAAAATGGCTTTCTGATAAATTCCATAATAAAGAACATTTCTCTCACTTGGCAATGATGTACGAATCCATTTTTTAGAATGAACGTATATATAATTCTATTTTTTAAAGAAAAAAAATTATTTATCTGAAAGCATAATCCTAAACAGCACTTATTCATGACTTTAGAGTATTTGGGATGAAGGCCTTTTTATGAGAGCATCCAAGGAGCGGTGAGGATAAGCTAGTCACTACAGAGAAAAATTCTGCACCAACTAAAGGTTAAAATAGCAATTAGAAACAAGTAAGTCTGACAAGGACATTCCAACGCAAGGTGTAGTCCTGAGCAAAATGCAAGAGTTGTACAGCAACACAAATCTTAGCCATACCATGTGATGAAGGAGCGCACTGCAGACAATAATGCCAACGGTAGATGGCACAGACTGAAAAAAAATATTCCTCACAGTAAATTCTTATTTTAATTATGTCAAGTGTGAGGAAATCACAATCCTGCATTCACTCCACCATTCAAAGATACAGCATGATAAATTGGAGAATGGCACTCACATTCTGCATCCATCTCGACAGTTTTTCAAAGAGAGGTTCTGCAGAAAGGAAGAGAATATCCAGGACAAGAGGGAGGAAGAAACAGAATTTATCATAGTCTACAGGACACTTTACAAAGTCAGCTGAACCACTGACAGTTATTCCCACCATGCTTTCTCAAAGTACATCAGTTATTTTGAATGTTACTTTTAACAGTACATTCTCAATAGTACTTGATCTTCCATCTTCACCCTCCATCTTAAAGGTTAATGATATTTTCTCCTTTCATACTAGCATATGCACTCCCAGTATGGTCTACTTTCTACATTACTGCAGAACTCTGTGAACAGGGATTGCCGGACCTTCCCTTCTTTTTGTGCCATATGAGGACCGCATGTACTCTCTTCACAGCTGTGTAAAGGTTTCCCCATCTTGCTGCCACGTGCAGTTGTAGGATGTTCACTCACCAACAAACAATTCAAGGTATACACAATTTATTTCTGCTACAGAAGCCCCTAAGGCATGTTAAAATCCTCCTCATTTGCTTCTTCATTTACATTGTACTTCCTAGCAGCTTGTTGACTGACAATTTTACATAAAGGAACATCTGAAGAAAAAAAAGGAGGACCTTTTTCTCAGTTGCACAGGGCTGAAATTTGGTACATAACCTCTAAGACAAGTTTTAAAATTATACTTAAGTCAATCTATGCATGCAGCTACAAAAAACTTCAGCAAGAAATCTGCACATAAATGTTGAGTAGTGCATGGGCCATAGCATGCATAAGTTGGTATTTGCAGATATTGATACTTTGTATGTGAAAATTAACTCTATAAAATATAACCTAGAAAAAATACCACATTAATTTGGGGTGAAATTGAATTTTGAAAGCATTTAATAACTTCTACTAATAATGTTGGGGAAAGGAAAAACAAACACTGATTGAATTTTCTTTTGATGATCCTTTTCTGAAAAATTTTTGTCTCACCTATTTTATTCAAAGGAATTCAAAGGAGTTTAAATACAATCTAGACATAGCAACCACAAAATGGCTAATAGTTATTTTTAATTAGACTCTACAATTACAGAATATTCTGCTATAATAATGGAGTTCTTTAGCCTATGTTAATGGAGTCTTCTGGTAAGAATTTTGCTGCTAATATTTTGCATTGATTTAGTATCCATGTAATGTTTACATTAAAAATGCAGGGGGAATCATACAATTTATATCTGTTCTCAGTTGTTTATATAGTCAATCCAATCAGACTGTGATTGTATAATATACATAGAAGTATACACATATACTGAAAATGCATTTTAGTAATTTTACTTCTGTACAGGCAGGAATACACTTACTGCCTGTAAATATTTTTTAAAATAGAGGATGATCATTTTTTTAAAGGAAAAATTCATAAGGCTTCTTTTTAATCCACTCTGTCAGCTCTTCAGCCTAAGACCCTAAGTCAATATGTAAACTTCTTCAGCCACCTCAAATTTTTGGGATTGTTAAACCGAGGGCTAAATTTCAGTTACATTCCCTGTGGAGAAAATGCATCCCTAAGCTAGGCAGAGGAAGACTAATGCCCAGCTTCAATAATTTAAACCCATCTAACAGGCTATTAATGCACAGAGAGCTTATGCATCACTCCTGTTCACAGAAGTGCATTTCCCTGCCACTGATTTGAAAAACTAAGATCTGTAGTTTGCCTTTAAGCTTGTGATCTATCCTAAACTGCCTTGTTCATGCTGCTACATTATAGAAAATTTTACACCCTGTGTCTTTATTTTAACTAGCCACTTACATTTTTTTGATATAAATTGGTTTTCATGTTTTTCTACTACCTTTCATGGGATTGTAGGACAGTTCAGGTGGCAAGAGACATCAGGAGGTCTCTCGTTCAATCTCCTGTTCAAAGCAGGGTCATCAACATGATCAGGCCAGGTTGTTCTGAGTTTTACCCAGTCAGTTTTGAAAAACTCCAAGGATGGAGACTACGTAACCTCTCTGGATAACCTGTTCCACTGCTTGTCTGTCCACACAGTGAAAAAGTTTCTACAGACAAGCAGTGGAGCAGGTTGTTTAGAGAGGTTATGCAATGTCCATCCTTGGAGGTTTTCAATTTATGCCAGGCACCACTGTGAAAAGCCCCGATGCATTTTCTTGATAACCTCCTCACAGGTCCTGGAGAGCTGCTACTAGAGGTTGCTACCTTTGCCAAGTAACATACCATAAAGTCCAAAACAAGTCCAGACTAGATAGCTAAGTTTAGATGTCATGCCTTCTTATTTGTGGGATCTTGACTTCTATAATTTAAGATTAATTGCTAACAATATCATATCTAGATGCAAGTTTAGCAGTTGTTACTTTATTAAGATAATAATTTAACATGATAAAGTAACATGATGACAGTTTCAATAGGTACTGGCTCAAGTTACACATGGGTTTCTAACTGCTGAGCTGCTTCTCAGTATTTAATGTTCAGCAACAAAAAGTTACTGAAAGATGGGTGGTTTACTCAGATTCATTTTACTGACACTCAATAGTATTTCATAGCTGTTTTGTTTCTTTAGACATCCTTCTGTCAGCATGGCTAATACTCGTCTTGGCAAAGTCTTGAACAGCTGTGGTAACTAACGGTTGTGTTAGCTACAAGCCCTCAAGTCTTTAGAGGAGGGTCCTGATCTAGTGACCAACAAGATCATCTCCCTAGAGATCCAGATCTCCCCCCCAAAAAAACAAAACAAGGCAAACTGTTTTGCAGAGGAAATTTGCCTGCTGTCCAATACTACAGGAACAACTTGCTACATGAATTCAACTACACAAAAACATTTGGAAACCTTCCGACAATGGCTTTTGAATAGGATTGAGCATATCTTTCGATCAACCTAGCAGTGTCTAGAACTGACTTTCAGTATTGTTTTCTGTTTGCTTCTTTGTTATTCTCTGAACCTTTAGTCGAGGAAAAATACTAGTACTAAAACCATCGGGAACTCTGTAATTAGTTAATTTACATTATCTCCTCTTATTCAAGGTTAGTAAACCTAGGATTTTTCTAGTCCATTCTCATTTAGCTATGCCAGCATGGATTAGATTTAATAGCTGAATAGATGTAACATGAGTACCCATTCAAAACAGTCACAAAGTTTCTATTTGTTGATTTATAGGATGCTGTTCCACAGAAGTATTTTGAACCAACTTTTTTTTAATCAAGAGTTACAGAAATTGTATGTAAGAGGACTAGAGGCAGTGGACCATGAAACTACACTTAGCAGGAAGATGGATGACAATAAATTACAACAATAATAAAATCTCAGCCTTATTTCTTATCACTTCACTCCAGCAGAGTTTTCCACAAAGGACTCTTCTAATGGTTAGAAGGGCAAGATTCACATACCCAAAGAAAGGGCAAAGTGCCAAAGACAGTATTTACAAAACAGTGTAGATATTGTGGCTCAGCGTTCAGGAAAGGGAGACTCCCCCCTTTAAAAAAAAATAAAAAAAAAATATGAGAGTACTTAATTAAAATGTAACAGTTCATCTTTACAGTCATCACACTCTTTTTTTCCAAAACTGTATTTCTGTACCAGAGATGGTTTCTAAACATGAAAATTACTGGACACCATGCTCCAGTGCAGCTTCTTGAAATAAAATACAGAGGTAACATTGACTCTTTTTTTGTAGCTAGCATTTTTATCATTATACTTTCCAGTTTTACTGCAACTTCCTGCAAGTATTTTTTTTCCAGTTGTTAACCAGCTCTGTCACCTAGATTTTCAGTTACTGCATTCAGGACAAAAAAATCCCACACTTTTTGATTTTGACATGAATTCTGTTCTCAGATATATGAGTTTTCATCAAATTGTTTCAGTGAATTCATTTCATCATGCAATCAAGTTTGACTTGTATCATATTTTACTTGCTCCCCCTTTTCTGTATCACTTTGTCATTTGCAATTCCTTACAAGGGAATCAAAATTATTAATACTGTTTTTGCATATAATTTGGATGGGAGTAGATCACTGCAGGATATAATACCTCTTATTGATTAACAATTCTCAATTGACAACCTTTTGAAATCTATCATTTCATCAGCATAATTAATTAAGAGCATAAAACCCATTAATATGGACAAAATCAACCTCCTGTACACTCGTCCCCTCCAGCTGCATTTTGATGCAGCTATCAAAAGACTTTATTTTTAAAAGAATCCACACACTAATCAATGAATCATTAAATTCCAGTGCCTTAGGCTTTAATTAAAATTGATCATTATTATAAACAATAACAAAAAATGATCTTTTTAGAGAACTCCATCATATATGAAATAAAAGCAGAAGTGTTTTTATATTGTGTATATTCTTAAAACATTATATATCATGCAATGTAAAACATGTGCCATGATTATAAAGGAATGGCTAATACAGTACTTATTACCCAAAAATATTGTCACAAACCTAAGGAAGAAAAATGTTAGTAGTGTTGTTATGGACTAGATCCTAGCTTAGTTCTGTTCTGCGTAAGGTATATGTAAGCTAACTCATTTGAAAAACTCATTACATTTATTTAAATTCAATAAAGCTTATCCAAGCTCTAGGCATCTTCTAAGTACTGAAGATACCAGGATAAACTATTAACAATCAGCTTTAATAAAAATAAAATGCAAATCTTAAGGATAAAATCTGTGGTGGTTGAGTTAAAATGTTTTTTATATTTATAAAGATGAAATCTATGAAACACTTAAAAATGTCATTACTGTTATAATGTATTCTTTGTATTATGTGAAGTTCTGCTTCATTCTGGAAGACAAGGATTAACAGAGGGGTACAAATACATAATGAGTAAGAACACACAATATAACAAGAAAAAACATTGATCAGCATGACAGGCAGATGTAGACAAATTCCTAGCCTAACTACTGCCCAATTAGAAAGTGGACAGATATAACAACGTTTATGGATGACACTAAACTAATTATTCAAAGTAGCAAGACTACAGAAGAATTGCTCCATGTCAACTTGCACAAAAAGATGTGGAGGACAGTAAATAAAATGAGCTCAGAACAAGAAACTGTCCAGGAATGCAGAGACAGAGTTAGGCTACCCAAAGCCCATCTGGAGTTGAACCTGGTGAGGAATGCCAAGGACAAGAAGGGCTACTACAAGTACATAAGCAACAAAAGGAAGACTAGAGAAAATGTGGAACTTCTGCTGAATGGGGCAGGGAACCTGGTGGTAAAGGACATGGAGAAGGCCAAGGTACTCAATGCATGCTTTACTTCAATCTTTACTGGTAAGAATACTGATCTTCAGAAATCCCAGGTCTCTGAGACTACAGGGCAAATCTGGAGCAAGGAAGACATAACCCTCAGTGGAGGAGGATCAGGTGAAAGAACATGTAAACAAACCACACATACACAAGTCCTTGGGACCTGATGGGATGCACCCATGAGTGCTGAGGGAGCTGGCTAATGTCAGCCAATCCCAATTATCTTTCAAAGGTTGTGGAGATCAGGAGAGATTTCTGAGGACTGAAATTAAAAAAATGTCACTCCTGTCTTCAAAACAGGCAATTCAGTGCCAAATTAATTCCTGGAAAAGTAATGGCGCAAATCCTGCAAGTCATATTAAGGACAAGAAGATAACTGAATGTTATCAGCATGGATTTATAAAGGGGTAATATTGTCTGACCAGCATGATATCTTCCTACAGTGAAATGACTGGCTTTGGTGGGTGAGTAGAGAGCACTGAATGTTGTTTATCTTGACTTTAGCAAGGTTCTCAACACTGTCTTCCATAACAACCTCAGAGAGAAACTGACAAAGTACAGACTAGATAAGTGGACGATGAGGTTAAATGAAAACTGGCTGAGCTGTTGGACTGAAAGGGCAATGTGAAGTCCAGCTGGAGATCAGTCACTAGTGGTATACTGCAGGGGTCAACACCCACACCAATACTGTTTAACATATTCATTAATGAGCTGGATGAGTGGACAGAGTGCACCTTCAGCAAATATCCACAGTGTACAAAACTGGGAGGTGTGGCTGGTAGACCAGAGCTGCTATTTAGAAGGACCTCAGCAGGCGGGAGAAACAGGCAGACTGGAACCTCATGAAGTTCAAATAAGGAAAACGCTAAATGCTGCACCTGGGAAGCATAAACCCAGGCACCAGTACACATGCTGGAAGGATGGTGAGCAGCTGGGCTGCACTAGGCAGAAGCATTGCCAGCAGGTTGAGTGAGGTGATCCTTGACCTCTGCTCAGCACTGGTGAGGCACATCTGGAGTGATGGGTCCAGGTCTGGGGTCCCTGGTACAAAAGAGGCAGGGACATACTGGAATGAATCCAGCAAAGGGCTACAGAGATGATTAAGAGATTGGAGTAGAGACTTGAGTGAGCTGGGACTGTTTAGCCTGGAGAAGAGAAAGCTCAGGGGAATCTGATGAATTAATACAAATAACTGAAGGGGGGAGGGGAAGTAAAGAAGACAGAGGCAGACCCTTCTCAGTGTTATCAAGTGGAAGAAGAGGTAATGGGCACAAACTGAAATGCAGGAAATTCCATTTAAACATAAAAAACCCCTTTTCTATTGTAAGAATGGTCAAACACTGGAGCAGGTTGCCCAGAGAAGTTGTGGAGTCTCCATCCCTAGAAACAGTCAAAACTTGATGGGACATGGCCTTGGGCAACCTGCTCTAGTTGACTATGCTTTGAGCAGGGATTTAGACTAGGTGATCTCTAGGGTCAGTTTCAACCTCAACAATTCTTTGATTCTGTAGTGTAAGCAATTTCTCTTTCCAGTTCTCTACACACATCTCTGTAACAAACGTGCAGTTTTATTTCTATTCTGGAAGCAGACAAAGAAAGAAAGTTTGCAACTAGTGAAACTAGGTTTGGCATATAGTCTCCTAAAACTGTCTGTAATATTGCTGATTTCCTGTTAAGCTACAAGTAGTTAAATAAATAGATGATATAATTTTTAAAATTACAAAGACAACCAGAAATTGCTCAAATATTACAGGAATTTAAATACTAAATATGGCATCTATCTCATTTCTCTTATTTCTATATTACTGGTGTACAGTGGGAATTAAGAGAAAAAGGAAAATATTCTTGTTTGATGGCTACACTACAGAACAATTTTCTTAAAGACATCTCAAACTGATGAATTTAAACATTTAAATATAGCAAATAATTCAACAGAAGTTCTAGAGAGAACATGGTATCAAGTTAGATATAGGACCATTAAGTCTAGAATTGAAATGTGCTATTTCTCAGTCCCACAAAGCTCTCTTGGTACAATGGCACTCTTTGCTGGTGCCTGGTTCCAGTTCTCTGATTCAGGCACACATCTGAAATCATGCTGCCACTGTAATCTAAGCTGCTACTGTTCTTTCAGCAAAACTCTATCACCTTTATGCAGTTCTCTAATAGCAACAGGATTAGTCCAGAGAAGAGCAATGACACTATACTTCTGTGGTGGCTTTTCATAACTGACCCTTTATTTTATCTTTTCTTGATTATTACACTGTAACAATAATATAAGTATAGATCTTACACTAGTTTTGCTTTTACATTTTGGAATTATGAAATACTACAGTATTGCAATAGCTCTTTTGAGGGCCAGAAGGATCATTTTCAAACTGAATTGAAAATCATAAGACATGGAAGTGACAGGGCTGAATGCTGCACATGACATTTTGAAAGAGCTCAATTATTTTTCTAAGTTTAAAAACTAATAAAGATAATTAATTACAATGCATTTGAAGAATGACTTGAAGATTTGTATACAAGATTTTGATACACTTTTGACATGACACTTATTCTAGAATAAGTGTAGCATTCTTTACCAATCCACATAACAAAAAAATCTCACAAAATACATCTATGTAAGTCTTCTATTTTTAAGGCAAAATCTACATTGCCTCAGGCACAAAATGGCTTTCTAGTTAACAACCTATTTTCCATACTATAAATAAACATTTTACTTCCAATAACAGATTATTGTATATACTTCTAAAGCAGAGCAAGAAGTAAAAAAATCTTTCTTCAAGCTTAATACTTTTCATTTCTTTAAACTTGACTTTATTACCTGAAAAATTTGAACTTTTTTTTTTTTTAAATTACGTGGGTTTTATACATAAAACATTGTCTCAGCATGTCACTTATTTACCCAATATCCTGACTAAAAAATTCTAACGGGTATCTATACTGTTTCACAGTTTCTACTAGCACTTTATGAGTATCATGCCCCGCACATTCATACAAAAACATACATTCATTCTTTACAAGCACCTATATGCAGTCATTGATATGCATATGCATATGTGTATATAATTTTTTTTCGCACCAATATACATTCTCAGGAAGAGAAGTTACTCATCTTTGGAAGTTACCACACATTACTGCTAATCGGGCCTTCAGAGGTTGGGAAATAGCAGAATAAAAATTGACTGCGCAAATCAATTTCAAGCTATTGTGACAAAGTAACACGATTTTCTTCCTAACACACACACACACACACAATCAGTTTCATTTGGTGTATTTTGGACTTAAGTAAAGCTGCACTGATGGTTTCTTTTTTTTTTTTTTTTAACTCTGAATGTTTGACTTTTGTATAATTTTCTTCAACAACTGAATTATCTTTGATCTTGTAAGAATAACAGATCAGAATTAATACCTTTCAGTTCCCCAAACAGTATGGGTGACGTTCTATTTTGGGCATCATTCCCAGGAACACATCTCCTGCCAGCAGATTCTGAAACTCTTTTACCAAAATGTTGCTTTGCTGAAATTTGACATACTCCAGGATTCCACAGTCCCTACTCTCTGCCTTCCATGAAATGTTCACTTTGAGATGTGTTGAAATTCTTTGGTGATGAGCAAAAGACAAATTGCAGCACAGAGCTTTTGAAATTTTTTTTTCGAGCTTTTAGTATCAGTAACAACATTAAGAATTCATTTGGTTGTGTTAATTGTGCTTCATGAATACACCTGTAGTTGATTTATATAAGTCCCCTGCGAGTCTTTCAAAATCCTTCTGTTACCATTTCCAAATGAAGAAAATCCAAGCAAAATTTAAGTAGCAACATTTCTTATGAACATGCTCAGAGTATGCCATGTTCACATTTATGAGTAGAATTTCTGAATTCCTGATCTACCAAGCATGCAATCAAACTCCTTAATCATTACTTCTAGGAGTAATGAGGTTAAAATAAGATCTAAGTAGGCAGAGAGAAGGACTAAGGGAAGATTGGGAAAACTGGTACCAATCAACTTTCCCTGTACAGCTGAACTTATTCTGATCTTTGTAGTGATCAAGTACCGTCCAATGAAGTATAGATATTGTAGAAACAGAGTGAATGAACAGATTCACGATAAGCTCTAAAAATATCTTGCTGAAGATTTGACATCAAAAACAGAATTGCAAATGACCTCCTTGGAGGAAAAGCACATCTTTGAATAGAGAAGTTGTTTCATAGATTTTCTCCAGGTAATTTAATTTCTACTAAATGGGGCCAACCCCAGCAACCAACCTTTTCTGAACCAGAAGATACAGAATAAAAATGTGGACACATGCATTTACCTAATAAAAGGGATAAGTCCCAATGGAAATTAACGCTGCTATTAGAGAATTCTAATTTTCACATGTATTTCACTTCAGCAGACATATACATAGAAACAATAATCCCCATGTTATTTTCTACCATTCTTCACTATCATTATAGCAACAAAAGTGATTGTAAAGATCAGATAATTGTATGAGGATATGAAAAATTTAACTTTTATGAATACAGCCATAGCCCTGGATCCCATCAGTTCCTAATCATTGCTGTAAGCACATATGATGCTTGAGCTAAAGAGTTATCTTTTGGAGTCTCATTTGAAAAACTTCATGCTGCTGCCTTGACGGGCTATGATTCAGTTCACTGGCAGTGCAGTTAAAATGAATGCCAATTATTCACTGTACAGTTTTTATCTGTAACTGAAACTTAATCATTTTATATAACCAAGTGCATTACCTACGCATGTCCAAATAGCTAATAATTATAAATGGGGATTATACTGGTTAGACTTAAAACATATTCTATGTTAATGCTTATGTACTAATTCTTTCACCCAGTATCTAAAATATTTGGCCCCTAATTTACACTTGATTTGGCCCAGTGCTAGCATTCTTTTGGCAGTAACTTCTCAAGGAACATTTGAAATGATTCCCCACAATTTCCCAAAACTTGTGAACCTGTGACTAGCCACACCTAAAAAAGAAAAGAAAAAAATAAAAGAGGGAGTAGGGGGCAAGTGGGCAAACATCCTATTTATCAATGTGGGCAGGCAGGAAAATAGTCAAGAGAAGGAACAGAAATTACAAACTAACAGTTTAACACAGTAAAACACGCTATTTATCACAAGGGATCCTGGCTACTAAAGTAAATTAGGGTACTTCCTGAATTTTTTCTATACTTCAAATAAAATCCTGAGTTATCTAGCAGAAATGCCAAAAGACAGAGTATGGATGTTGCTCCAAAAAGTAAGCTCGAGTCTGGCAATTCACTGATAGGATTCGATAAGACTGCTAGAATGAAAAACAGAAAAAAACAGAAATGGAAAAAGAAGACAGTTTATTTTCACATAGCAACAGAAAAGTGATTTTAAAAGAAAAATATTCATTAGTAGTGGTTAAAATTGTGAAAATTAAAATTAGAAAACCATAATACCCTAACTGTAAAAACCATTACTTAGGCATACTGTAGTTAAGTGACAAGAAGACAGTATTCACTTACCCCTAGTCTCAAGACATTTCAGATAAACAGCCCCCTGAGTACAGATCATCAGAAAAAATCCACACATCTCAGAGCACTTATCGAGAAGACCCTACTGTCAAAGTCTCCTACCACTTTGGGTGTCAAATAACTGAGAATGTACTTAAAATCTTTCATCCAGTGTCTTCGGGAAACATAGGAAGTGATCAGCTCAAAAGATCATGTAATAACATTCATGACTACTAAGTAAAAGTGTATACATTATTATTCTCTGTGTCTTACTGTAGTATTAGAAATACTGCTGGACCTTGCTTTACTAAATTCAGACTGTGTGGAAGTTCCTTGCTCTTTGGAAAATAATTGCTCACTCTCAACTGCTCTTTTGTTGAAAACTACATCTTCAGTGTGTCCTGTACTTGAAATCAGTAACACACTCCTTGCCTGCAATTTAATAAGGAATTCATACATGCACTTCTGCTATGTTCCTCACTGAATTAATACATAAATTTTGCACACTTGAGCTAAGTTTCTGGCTTGGGATTTCTTTGACATTTTAGATTACTGAGGGTTTGGATTTCCCTGGCATTTTTTTCATGGCTTTCTGCAATACTTTCTGCTGCACTCTATCTGAAATCTATTCTCTGCATAACATTTACTCTGAGTTAGGATCTGTTTGTACATTTTTCCATGGGAATATCATATACAGCCTTTATTAGAAAGTGACTAAGCAGACATGCAAATTAAGTGTCATCTTGTAAGTGAGTATAGAGACCGATGTTTGGCTTTTGGTTTGAAGCAGTAATAAAACCACAGTTGCTAGTAATTCTATGGTCATGTAGAAGACCATCTCTTTGATCGTTCACCTTAAAGCAAACCAAAAAAAAAAAAAAAAGGAACAGAAGATGCATAGTATGGCATATTTAAGTGAATTACATTGATAAATTCAGACACGCAAGATAAGAATTTGCAGGGAGGTTCTGTAAATCTATGAATATATTCAGTTTGCTCGAAGTGAAAAACAGAAGCTCAAGCAACAAAAGAGACACAGTTAGTTGCTTGTCTGGGGGACACCTGCTGCTGCTTATTCAGCTTGGGACAAATGACATTGGAAATAAAAGGTCAGAGCACTTGACGTTGTGGATTAATGAATTAGCAATTAGACTGAAAGGCACAAAAAGCAAAAGTGATATCTTCTGACATATTACAAATTATCATAATAAATTATGCTATAGACCCCAGGAAAGATTTCACACAGAAATGAAATGCTACTTTAATGAGGAAAAGAAAGCATGCAAACAATAATAACTGGAAGATAATATGAACATTTAAAACAGTAAACATACACACGAAAAATAAATTACAGGCACTTAACAGTTAAAGAGTTATGGATACTTTATGATGACAGAATAACTGGAAGGAGTTGGAATACTATTTTTAAATATTAAATAACGTGAATTAGTAGCTTTGTTTAAAGGGAGGGTTGTGCTGGAAAACAGCCAACATAACAAATGTAACTAATAATGATTACTGAAAATTCAGAGAAGAATGGTTCAGCATAGAACAGTAATGCTTAATCTGCAAGGTAAATAAATATATACCAAGAAATAAAAATGCATTCACAACAGATGGCCTTCAAATGGCTAAACAGATAAATCAGGAAAGAGATAAATTATAAACAAAACATAAGAAAGCTGAAAATACAAGCAGATAAGGATAAGAAAACTGAAATACAAACAGTAGTATTTTAAACATATACACAGAGTACAGTAAAAAGGGAGGTTGTTTTTTTTTTAAAGAGCGTAGGTAAAAATAAAATAAAATGGCAAGATACTAGAAAATAACATACAAAAACTTCAGCAAAAATCAGTAGGCATTCAGCTTACCATCTATATTCATCTATATTCACCAGAGTTGCTGGTTCAAGCAACAACATAACTTAACTGCAGACTTGCCAAAACACTATGTGGTTTATGGAAGGTTACCCCTCAAAACATCATCTCCCCAAAGGATCAGACTTCAAGTTTCTGTTATATATAGAAAAAATTTAGCATGATTAAAATTTGTATCATGTGACAGCTTAGATTCAGTTGCAGATGCTAGCTTAGATCTAAGATTTGAAAAAAAAAAAACAAACTTTCTCACATAGTTTGTCAAAAATATAGCTTAAATTTTGTACTTAGAGATGAGCTTAGACTCCTCTGTAAGTACGATACATTATGTATTAAATGACAATTTAAGTTCCACTTTTGTAATGCAAAGCTGCTCAATGTATCCGGTGTAAACTCATAAAAGGAAAGGAGTAATTATTATAAAAAGTGTGAAAGCTTTATAGCTGAACGAGACATTTTGTAATGAAATCTATGAGCAAAGAAGACTTGGAAACTCCAAAACCAAGATAGATTTATGGATTCTGTGGGTGAAAATTATTCAAAGACGGGTAAAATGTTACAGCTTCTGCTGAGCTGAGTATTTATCTTCCTTTCAATGACATTCATTCAAACTGAAAACCAACGAGTGGTTTGTGAGTGCTCAGAATTTAGTATATGTTATTACATCTTGTATACTGAGCTGAGATTTCCTCAGTGTATTAAGGACATAACATTAAAATATTTCCCTGTAATATAATTTATTTGATGACATTTTACCTAAAATTTCACAGTTTTCTTTAGCCTTACTTCTAGACCTTGAAACCCTCCCTCTGAAGGAGTCCTGAACACTTTTCACCTTGTCGTAGTTTAACCCCAGCCAGCATCTAAGCACCACACAGCTGTTCACTCACCTCCCTCACAGTGGGATGGGGGAGAGAATCGGAAGGGTCAAAGTGAGAAAACTCATGAGTTGAGATAAAGACAGTTTAACAGGTAAAGAAAAAGCCGCACACGCAAGCAAAGCAAAACAAAGAATTCATTCACCACTTCCCATGGGCAGGCAGATGTTCAGCCATCTCCACGAACGCAGGGCTCCATCATGCGTAACGGTCACTTGGGAAGACAAACACTGCAAGTCTGAACGTCCCCCCTTCCTTTTTCTTCCCCCAGCCTTATATACTGAGCATGACGCCATATGGCCTGGAATATCCCTTTGATACTTTTGGTCAGTCAGGGTCAGCTGTCCCAGCTGTGTCCCTTCCCAATTCCTTGTGCCCCCCCCAGCCCGCTCACTGGTAGGGTGGGGTGAGAAGCAGAAAAGGCCTTGGCTGTGTGTTAGCACTGCTAAGCAGTAACAAAAACATCTCAGCATTATCAACACTGTTTTCAGCACAGATCCAAAATATAGCCCCATATTAGCTACCATGAAGAAAATTAACTCTATCCCAGCCAAAAGCAGCACACACCTTCATTTAAAAAATGTAGATGTGAAGTGTTAAGAACCAATATCAGCAGATTGCAAAGAAACACTCTCAGACAATAGAAAAGTATTGTGACCCAAGCCTAGCAATGAACTCAAGGTTCTCAAAACAGCAACGGACAGAACCCAGTACAAAACCACTCCACCTGCACAGGTTTAGAACAATGAAGATTAACACACACCACTAACCACCTGCACTGGATAAGCACACACTGATCCTGCATGGGATAAGCACGCACTTATTACACAAACAATGGCAAATGATTAGCCTACCCCTTAACACAGGTGATTTTATTAGTCTACACAACTGTATTGTAACATATATAAACCCTGCCTTCCTCAATATCAGGGTGCCCAAGCACTAGGCTGGGGCATCACATGCGCATTGCTTAAGAAAAAATCCTTTGTAATTCTATACTCTGTCCGTGTCTCTCTCCTCAGTCAGCGGTGGACACTCGAGGCACAAGTGTGGGTTTGAGTCCCACCAGAAACAGAGGTGCATTAGTGGGTTCGAGTCCCACTAGAAAGGAAGTGGGTCCCACTGGATTTCCCTTGACATAAGCTTCTAAGCCTGTTACATTATCTACTACACTCACATGATCACTCACTTCTTCCTATTATTCATTAAAGATCTGTGCAACACTTACCTTTGCCACCTCGAACAGTAGTACTTGCATTCTCTCTCCTTTCTTACTTATTTTCCTTAGTCTGAACAGCCTGAATATTCCCTAGCATAAGAAATGAAAAATAACTTTCTGTCTATGAATACAAGTTGTGTTGACGAGTAATATTATGCACCATGTAAACCACCCCATCAACAGAAATCATGTATTTAAAAAAAAGATATAGGCTTTATTAAGCCTATTTTTGAATGTGAAACTAAAGTACATGCAGATTTGTTGGGCCTTTTTTTTATTTTTATGATGAATAGATGTGGTTACTCCTCAGGCAAAAATGGACAAAACCCATGATGTTTTATCTAAAAAGATTAATTTAAACCAAGATTTGTGAGATAATTTATCTCATGCTATTAGCCTAATGAAAAAATATTTCAACAAACTATACAACCAGATGAAAGACAGGCATTCTATCCAGACAGCTTAAATGATCTATTTAAAGGTACAGAAAAACTAGGAACACAAAAAACCCCCAAAACTTGTTATGAAGGCACTGTTAGCAAAATTACTATTTTCTTTCTTAATGGATAACGGTCTTCAGACAGCTGTTTTTCCACATTATAGTTTCTCATGGTAATCCTTATTTTTTCCAGCTCCGAATACAAGCATGATAGGTGACAGGGATAATGAAAACTAATTGGAAAATAGCATAATTCCATGAGAAAACAGCTATGTTTGCTTGTATAAACAAGTATCGGCATTCAGAAAAGTCTTAGTATACTTTTCTGAGAGAGGAATTTATCTACTCACATTTACTGACAGTAATTAAAAAAAAATAAGATTAACACTCAATGAATACTGTAGCAAGTGCAATACAAATATAATTTTGTAAACATAGATTGTAACCTCAAAATTCCTTCAAGCACAACCTACATGTGAGCTAACACCAAAAGGCAGACTCCTGGGCTCTTATTCCAAGCCCTTTTCTATATTGGACTAGAGCTTGTGACATGCTTTAAGATATCCCCATGCCTCTAGTTGCTGTTCCATCAATGAAAGGGTCTCCCATAGGTCTTAGATTTGATAGCACTATGTGGGAGTCTTGGACAGCTCAAGGAAGCTCAAGTGGCACCAGACACTTACGTGTGGGCTACCGGCTTAGTCTGTAGCAGTTTAAACTCCCATCACAGCCAGTGAAGGTCTAATCAATACAGATGATGGAGCCTAAAAAGCAATTCAGCTGACCAAGTTCTAGAAAAGTGTTTTGTGTTCCTGAATGTGTCTACTGCATAAAAGATACCCCGAACAGCCAACCCATCCTCAAATGTGTTGCTCTAGAATAGGAGGGATGTCCTCTGTGACATCTGCTGCCTTATGCAAATGCGCTTGAGATCATGGAGCATCTAACTTGAATTAATCCACTGGACACAGGTTTAGAAGATAAGCCAAATTTCTCTCTCAGCTCTGGTATAATTTTTTGCACTAGGTCTCTATTGGCTAAAACAGAAGCCTACGTAGCTAGTGCTCCAACAGGCACCTTTTATCAAAACATTCACTTAGGCATTTCCCCTGTCTTCCCCTCTTGGATACAATATTCTAATCTGTGGAATTGTACTCTACATTAAATTGACTTTATGAGGCCTGATTTAAGATGTTAAATAGGTTCTAAATATGTATCTGAAAAAAGGAGTTCGTATCAAAATAATCCTTTTTGAGAACATCTGCAATCATTAGTACCTTGTTTATGTAATAACACTGAATAAAGGTAGGCATTGTCAAAAATTACCTTTCACATCTATTACATGAGCTGCCCTTGTTTCATAAAACTATCATGTTTTTTACCCTCTCAAATTCCATGCTTTTCACGGATAAACCTCTTTTTTTTCATGAGTCAAAATTAACAAGACTGCCATAATGTTAATTATCTCAGCAAATACCTTGACATGCACAGAAGATGGTCATAAAAAAATCTATTTTAATATGTTAATGAACACAAGTCAAAGATACCACTTCTCTGAATAAAGAAAATCTGCCCAAGATTACCAGGACTTTAGAATAATATTATTAATAGGAAGAAAAAAAAAAAGGTATATTTAATGCTCTCAACACAGCTCCTTTTTAAAGGAAGACAGAATAGGAAATTTATTTTTTTTTTTTGCTGAAAAGTGATGATCAACTGCAAATTTCAATGGACAATTAATGTGTAAAAAAAGTAAGATCTCTTTTTTAAACTGGTTCACATATATATTGTACTTAGGTTTTCTATAGTTTGTATATTTAAAGAAAGGGTCCTTCAAAGGAAAGAAATGTAAAAAAACTCAACAACTAGTACATTTATAATAAAGCTTTACCACCTCAAGAATGCAGAAACACATTTTTTGTAAAGCCAAACTTTAAGAACTAAACTTTAAAGTGTTACCAAATAAAATACTGCAATTATATGCACCCAGTTCTCCCTTCTAAGAATGCAAATAAGTATCTTTGCAAAAAACAGAAAACAAAGCAAATTAAGCAGATCTCTGAGTTTCTGTGGGTTTGGGATTTTTGTTTTATTGGCGGGGGGTTGCACAAGTACTTTCACAACAGATGCACACTCATTTTGCAGATGCTGGTGGAAAGATATCTTACTCTGAAGTTGATTCTTTTTCAGACAAGAAAAGTGTTAACAACAGACTCGATAATCATTTTGCAGTGCTTGACATGTTATAATGTATTTTAATATACTGTGAGCAGTATCAGTTCTAAGGAGCTTAAAAATAATACCACAAGTATGGAGAACTAAGACAGAGAGAATAGCATCAAAATGAAATGAATACTTTTTTCCTCTAACAAAAATCTTCTGCTTGTTTACTCAAGTAGAAAAAAATGTAAACTATGCATATCATTGTCTGGTATCTCACCGTTCACATGATATAGTAGCAGGGGAAGAATAATTTCTAAGATAGCTGATAAAAAACTTGTGTCCTAGCTTTCTTTTATTTTATTGAAGTCAGAAAGTTCCATGATAACAAGTCTTTACCCAAGTCTTCAAAAGGAAAATCACTATGACACCAAATTGACTGGGGGTCAACATATGATCCTAAACTAAACATCTGATCCTAAAGTTCTAATTTTGTCAAAATCTCTTTTAATTAAAATGTTGAATAGATTTTGTTTCCCTTCCTCTATAGAGTACCAAAACCAGAACAACAAATTTCAAAGAGAAATTCACTTATTAATTGATTAATCATTAATTGATTGAAAAATACTTCCCAAAAGAATTTCTAACAAAAAAATGTTTTTGATAACAACAGTTACAGTCAGTAAATTCTCTTAACTGGGAAACAAAAAAAATCTATTTTAGGATTCACTTCAGAGTCAAATTCTCTGTTGAAATGTGAACAAATGTTACTAACAGTTTCTACAAAACACAAAAATAAAATATCAAGGAGTTTTAATGATGCTCTCATGATTCAAACAGGAACAGTGATATGGAAATAAAGCACTTAAAACATAGAATCATAGAATCATTTAGGTTGGAAAAGAACCTTAAGATCATCAAGTCCAACTGTTAACCTAACACTGCCAAGTCCACCACTAAACCATGTCCCTAAGTGCCACGTCTACACGTCTTTTAAATATCTCCATGGATGGTGACTCCACCACTTCCCTGGGCAGCTCGTTCCAATGATGGATAACCCTTTTGGGGGAGAAATTTTCCCAATATCCAATCTAAGCCTCACCTGGTACAACTTGAGGCTGTTTCTTCCTGTCATTCTTCTTGTTACTTGGGAGAAGAGACCAACACCCACCTCCCTACAACCTCCTTTCAGGTAGTTGTAGAGAGCGATAAGGTCTCCCCTCAGCCTCCTTGTCTCCAGGCTAAACAACCCCAGTTCCCTCAGCCACTCCTCAGAAGGCTTGTTCCTTAGACTCTTCACCAGCTTTATTGCTGTCCTTTGGACACACTCCAGCACCTCAATGTCTTTCTTGCAGTGAGGGGCCCAAAACTGAACACAATATTCAAGGTGTAGCCGCACCAGTGCTGAATACAGGGGGACAATCACTTCCCTGGTCCTGCTGGCCACGCTATTTCTGATACAAGCTGGGATTCTGTTGGCCTTCTTGGCCACCTGGGCAGGCACACTGCTGGCTCATATTCAGCCGGCTGTTGACCGATACCACCTGGTCCTTTTCTGCTGGGCAGCTTTCCAGTCACTCTTCCCCAAGCTTGTAGCGTTGCATGGGGTTGTTGTGACCCAAGTGCAGGACCTGGCACTTAGCCCTGTTGAACCCCATACAACTGGCCTCAGCTCATTGATCCAGCCTGTCCAGATCCCTCTGCAGACCCTTCCTTCCCTCAAGCAGATCAACACTTGCTCCCAACTTGGTGTCACCTGCAAACTTCCTGAAGATGCACTCGATTCCCTCATCCAGATCATTGATAAAGATATTAAACAGAACTAGCCACAATACTGAGCCCTGGGGAACACCACTTGTGACCAGCTGCCAGCTGGATTTAACTCCTTTCACTACAACTCCTTGGGTCCGGCCATCCAGCCATTTTTTTACCCAGCAAAGAGTACACCTGTCCAAGCCATGAGCATCCACTTTCTCCAAGAGAATGCTGTGAGAGATGGCTTTACTAAAGTATAGGTAGACAACACCCACAGCCTTTCCCTCATCCACTAAGCAGGTCACCTTGTCATAGAAGATCAGGTTGGTCAAGCAGGACCTGCCTTTCATAAACCCATGCTGACTGGGCCTGATCGCCTGGTTGTCCTGCATGTGCCATGCAATGGCACTCAAGATGATCTGCTCCATAACGTTCCCCGCCACCAAGGTCAGGCTGACAGGTCTGTATTCCCCAGATCCTCCTTCCAGCCCTTCTTGTAGATGGGCATCACATTTGCTAACTTGCAGTCAACTGGGACCTCCCTGGTTAGCCAGGATTGCTGATAAATGGTTGAAAGTGTCTTGGTGAGCACTTCTGCCAGCACCATCAGAACCCTTGGGTGGATCCCATCCAGCCCCATACACTTGTGTGTGTCTAAATGCTTAGCAGGCCACTAGCCATTTCCCCTTCCATTATGGGTGCTTCATTCTGCTCCCCTTCCTGCACTGATGCAGCACAATAAGAGAAAAGCACACGTTTAAAATGTTAGGTCAAACCAGCAAGGAACATGGACCTCAAGAAATGGATTCATGAACTTATCAGAAGACAGAAACAGGGTCCGCTGCTGCAGGCAAACGTACAAAAGAAAGGTGTGGCCTGAGAACTACTTCACTGTATGGGCAAGAAAAAAAAAGATTGATTTTTCAAGATTTATAGAAGACATGACAAGAATAAAGGAATAAAAAAGACAAGTAAAAAATAATGAGATTCATTCTGGTGATGTTCTACTGAATTTGAGAGTAAGATAATCAAGACGAACATTAAGAGAAGTCTGAGATGTAGGTTTAGATGGAGAAAGATGGGTCAGGGAAAAAAAGTAGATTTTTGCAGAAATATAAGATAGAATCACTTCTGCATTCTGATATGTTTCTATCCATTTTTATTTTCTGATATATCATTACATGATTACATGGTTAATCTATATTATGAGTTAATGGAAAACATGTTAAAGAGGGAGAAATAACCATTTCTGGATTTAAATTGATAATTTTATAGCTGTTAATGTGACTGAAATAAATATTTAAAAAGACTGATATAGAAGAATGTTCTAAACTTAAGGCCTAAATAGTTTGAAACCTTTCTTGCAAATTCGAAGTAAGATATTACAATACTAATTCAATATTCTTCTATTGGCACCAGTTTAACTTCTCACCAGCAGTGCACTCAAATTTTGTCATAAATAAAGACATTCTCTGGAGAATCTTTTCAATCTCCATTCGTGTCACAATTCAGGCCTTTTTTTTTTTTTTTTTTATGCTTACTCAGATGATATATCTGTTTAAACTATGACATTGTTATGGTTTGACCCCAGCTGGCATCTAAGCACATTCAAAATGACATTCAAAAGGAATTAATGAATTTTTCCACACTTCAGCTGAATAATAAATTGCAGAAATTCAGGAGTTTATTAGGTAGCAACTCTATAAAATTAAGTTCTAGATATTACAGGGGATCATGTACTAGACTCAAGAATATCACACCATGTCGTGGTTTAACCCCAGCCAGCAACTAAGCACCACGCAGCCGCTCACTCACTTCCCCTCCACCCAGTGCGATGGGGGAGAAAATCAGGAAAAGAAGTAAAACTCGTGGGTTGAAATAAGAACGGTTTAATAGAACAGACAAGAAGACACTAATAATGATAACAATAACATACTGAAATGACAACAGTAATAATAAAAGGATTGGAATATACAAGTGATGCACAATGCAATTGCTCACCACCCGCCGATTGATGCCCAGTTAGTCCCCGAGCGGTGATCCGCCCCCACTCCCCCCAGTTCCTAAACTAGATGTGACGTCCCATGGTATGGAATACCCCTTTGGCCAGTTTGGGTCAGCTGCCCTGGTTGTGTCCTCTCCCAACTTCTTGTGCCCCTCCAGCCTTCGTGCTGGCTGGGCATCAGAAGCTGAAAAATCCTTGACTTCAGACTAAACATTACTTAGCAACAACTGAAAACATCAGTGTTATCAACATTCTTCTTATACCTAACTCAAAAACATAACACTATACCAACTACTAGGAAGACAATTAACTCCATCCCAGCTGAAACCAGGACAGACATCTATAATATTTTTAAAGAAATATGAAATTAATGACAGTTCACAGTCATAAATATTAGCCACAAAGGAAGAGAGATAAACCATTGTGCCAAAGTCCTGAATTTTCCAAATTCAGATAAGTAAGGCAAAACACATTTCTGAAGTCACTACTGACATTCTGCCTCTGGTTTACTAACTAGGTTGTCCTATGAAACATTCTTATTATTTGAACCTGATGATGATTAGCACAGGAGCCCTTAGCAAAAATCTAGGGAGTCTTGCAAAAAACAACTAAGTCATTCTGAGTAATACAGAAAGGAGAAGGTGAATAGAATAGCATTCTATGTGATAAAAAAAAAAATTGTTAAAGGAAGGTGTTACAATCCAGTGATCCTCTGTGGAGAAATATTTTGAAAATGGACTAATAATAATGTTCAACAAGTAGTAGTATATGAGTAAGTGTCAGTACATTAATTTAGGAGCATCATTTGAAAAAATTTCAGTAGGAGTTAAGTGTTACACATAGCTTTGAAAATGTTGACATCAGACCAGTGTTTTCACTAATACAATGAGGCAGCCATAAAGCAGATACGGTGCTCTAAAGAGCACTGACAGACCACAGGTTTTGTTGTCCAGCACATATAATGTTGGTGCAAAAAGACATAATGCTCAATCTTTCTTTCTCTTATAGAGTCTCTAACTCCCTACTACTGTCAAATTTTTTGAGATTTTGATTAATGAAAGAGGCATGGCTAAACTGTCCTGCACTGTATTGAAAATCTCAACTGTCAGACCTTCTGCACAAAAGTTACAAGGAGGAAGACTGTATCTATCCTGGAGGAGAAGAGACAAGAGAAGCTCCTTAGCCTAAACTTATGAGGCTCTATATGGCAGGACTTGCTGTAAGTATGAAGGAAAGAGATAGAGTCTAAACAATGTGATGAAACTGCATTTGAAAAGTGGAGGAAGAGAAAAGAATATAAAAAGATGGAAGAAACTTAAATTCCTTTACTCATACAGATTTTTATTTGTCTCAGAATGAAAGCAAGCAAAATCTATATAGGTGCTTACTGGAAGCTTTTTTTCACTTTTACACAGTAATACAAAGAACTTGGCTGTAGTCCTTCAAGAACATAAGGACCTTAAATTAGAAAAAAAAAAAAAAAAAGAAAAGTAACAAGTTATTGGAGGAAGATGTCTCCAGAAACACTTTAAACTGATTTATATAAACTTCTGAAACTATTCTCTTCTTGAGAGAATGGAAGACCACTACTATTTTCATAAACGTAAGCATTTTGTATGTAAGCATTTATTTACTAAGATATTGATTTTAAAAAATTCAAAAGATACTGAAGTAAAACACAAAGCTATGTCTAAAGTTAATTCAAATTAAGTAGTGCTTTCCAACTGTCCAACTGCATAAGTCTTAACTTCCTCCAAGCTGAAAATCCTACTCCTCTGAGATACGAAGAAAAGTTCCCATTTAAACCTCACATATAATAAAAAGAGCAGTCATGATCTAAAAATTGGTGCTTTTCTGTAATTATTTATGAATCATAAAAAATCTGCAAGATTTAGAGTCTATTTGTAATGCATAAGCTTTGTGCTGTAGAAGAATCATTGAAACAGAGTCAAAGAAAAAAAATGTTATTTTAATGGTATACAATAATAACAAATTACTTCCCAGTGGATTTTTCACTTTCATTTCTATCTCTGGGGAAGTACAAAATAGTGATTTTTGCCTGTTTTAGAACCAAACAATAAAACTGTTTTGAAGTAATTTTGGAGCTGTAAAGTAGAATGTCTAACAGAAAAAAAGCAAAATTATATATTTTTATTCTATCAGTATCCGCTAGCTATAGGAGAACATAATTTAAACACTCACACTATATATCTCCTACAATATAATACACTACCATAACAACTTTTAGCACCACAGAACAACCTGACATCTCCAGAATTTATAATTCAGTTCAAAACAAATTCAATCAATCTATCCTTGAATAAAGTTCTTGAACCAAAGACAGCAAGTCAGTATAAAGAATACTTCTTTATGAAGAATGCATCTGTAAAGGATGCAGATACCTGGATTTTAGCTCCCCCTCCCCCAAATATCTAACACCCTTGTCTTGAATTAACCAGAGGACGGTAAAATTGTGGCAAAGAAATCAGACTGCTTAACTGGAGAAATTCAATTTAAATTGTTTTCATAGGGAAATCTCATCTGTATTTGCTGTCCTAGTGAATTATTTCTCTTCCATTTGCAGCTATAAAGACCACTGTCTTTTCCAACAAGAATTCATTATCATTCAGTCATCAAAGGGAAGGAATCACTGAACTCATTTTTCACTTTCTGTATTTACCATTTATTCAAAAGGAAACTAGTCATTCTTTGGAGACCAATATCAGAATGATGACGTATGTGAACACTAAGTAAAACAGTCAAAGAAAGAAGATATGCAAGTAAACTATGGGAAAGGAGATTGAAAACACACAAAGCCTTATGTAAAGTCTTCAGTCTCTGTTCACACTATAGAATTTCAAGCCTGAGACTGACATGATATGCTGAGCTCAGTTCAGATAGCATTATCTTCATTTCACTTACACTTTTGAGTCCAAATAACTATGTAAAGTGACTAAACACCGATTTAAACAGTTTATTTAAAAACTTATTCTATTTGGTACTTTTTATATTTATATAAATTGTGCATCCTCCTTTCTACACACATACTATACAGAAATTATCCATTTTATTTATTCTTGAATAACAAATGCTACAAACTACCCTTGTAAAGATATATACCACAGCATAGTACCCTCTTTCTGAACTTAAGTAACTGACAGTTAAAATATAACAAGCAGATAAAAATAAAATAAATTCTAAAAATATTTTTCAAATAGATGTAAGTACTATGCCAACTTTCAGAACTGTCTTTATTCTGTAGTCTATTTGTTTTAATTAGAAACTCAGGTTGAAAAATGTAGGCAGAATCATTTTAAACTTTCAAAAAAAATAGTAATTGAGTTTATTAAATCACTTTACACAAAACAAACTTTTTGACAATTTAAAAAATATTCTCTAAGGTAAAAGAAAGACTGAAAAACTAAGCTAATGGGCCACGTGAAGTACTAAATGTATAGAAACATCAAATGTGGTAACTGTCTATCTGGAATTCTCTAAATTCTTGCACATCAGTTCTGAGGTCTGAAGTGTTGCTTGCTAATAAAATTTACCCATAATATGCATGCAAATAAAGGGCACAGATGCATAAATAAGTTGCATTTATTCAAATAGATTACAAAATAAGAATATATAAAACCAGAGAAAAATTTGAAGGAAAATTTTAACAACTGAGAAATTGAGACACTAGTAAAAGTTATGATCCAGGTTAAGAAGTTAGACTACATCTTCCATAATGCACTAACACAGTATCTAAACTTTCCTGACTCCTAAGTAAACATGATTTCAAAAGGGAAAATAAATTTTAATCTAAGTTTAGTTATATGTTATCTATGGGAAAAAAGAACACACGTTCCATTCTGTGTTATCAAGAGGAAAGGATTGGAAAAGATTCTGTTCCACATATTTTACTGCTGCAACTTCTTCAAATGCATTGTATTTCAAGATTATCTTAGTGAAAAGCTTAGGAGGCCATACTAGTGCTTGTTCAAGAAAGCTTTAGGGCTGAATAATAGAAGCATACCAAAATGTGATTTTTTCTTTGCTTCTGAAGAATTATGTAAGAAATACTTCCACAATATCCACCCCAATCATGGAAAATTAGTTCCAGATGATGATACTACCTAACAACTAATCAAATCTAATAGTTATGCATGCCTATGCATTTATAAATGTGTAAAAATATGCATGTAAAGAGATGGACAGAGAGTCTAGCTAAATATCTGTTTGTTTTCTATGTATGCGTACTAGGTATAATACATACACACATTTAAAGAAAATATAAATATAGTTCTCCCATGCATTCGTCTTAAAAGTGTGTAGCTAGGCATAATCAACATCTGTTGCAACAGCAATACCAGATTATTATTTACTAGAAAAGCACAAAGATAACAACCCTCCTAGTAAATATGACTATTTTGATTAACAAGTTCTACCCATCTGCTGAAATCTTAAAGCAAATTGAAACAAGATTAGTGATTATTTTTCTTCAAGCTATTCATGCAGTTTCTGCCATCACTAGTTTTCACTTGAATTAGCTATAAAACAGCCTCCCCTTCTTCTTATTTTAAATGACAGTGATGTGCAGAATATGTTTTATCTCACTCTTTGATCAAATGTCTCTATATCAAGCAACTCACCCAAATAAATACAAAAAGGGACAATGACGTAATTTTCAAATTGACTAAAATGTTTCTAGGAGACTGAATTCAACTGGCATGACCAACTGGGAAAGCATGCTTTGAAGGACATAAAGTAATGCCTGCCTTACTCATTAACAAGTAATTGTAATAGTATCTGTTTTGACACACACTGCATCACTTTGCTTCCTCAGTACATGTTGATAGTTTTGTCTTGCTGCTTGAAATTTATTGTTAAAATTTCAAGAAAGATGTTCCTCTTCTTTGTGTATATCAAGTAATTTATGTGTTTACATTACATACACAGAAATTTCTCTAAGACAAAGTCTCAGATCCACTATCAGAAGAGGAGGTCTGACTTCTATTGATTAATGAAGATGTATGTTTTGTCACAAAAAAAAAAGATATATTTGTTTTCAGAAATAAATTCTGAATACTATCTATTCCATATTTTGACTTAGGCATATGCCACGGAAGAGCTAAACCAGTTTGGTAGAAACAAAAACTGCCTATAGGCAAAACAGAGATGCCGAATAGTCTTCATTTAACAAATTCACACTAAGGAAATCGTTGATGTGAATCTACTTGTATTATTTCTTTAAACATCTGCATTTTCCAAAACAGTACTATTCAAACACCATTATCATAAAAGTTTTATAATTAGTATAGAGAGAATTGAAATCTAAATGCATAGTAGAAAGCTTCCAAAAGCTAACTTACATGATCAATTAGTTCACGAACCATTCCATTCCACTGTCCACTGGCATCTTCCTGGGCTCCATATTTTCCATCCTCCACCAGTCGAATCTCATAGGAAAATCCAAGGATAGTAGACAGCTCCCTGAGGAGGTCGATGCAATAACCTTCAAATCGATCATTTCCATACAAGGGTTTGTCAGACTTCTTGAACATAACATATGGCTCTTCCTGTAAAAATTAGACAGAATGGATAATGAGCGCCCCACACCTTTCTTTTCTTTTTAACCTAAAGTAGTACACTGTCATGATACCACTCCCTGTACAAAGAATTAAAATGAAAAGTAGAATCCTTTTAGCTTTTGGTTACATCTGTCTAAAGTCTCTATCTTCAAACTGAAGTTAGTTGGAAGACCCTCTTTCTCATTTTTATTTTAAAAAAATGACACGTAAACACCATAGAGATATCTTCAAGGAATTCATATAAATACTAATTTTAAATGTGCTCCTTAACAAGTTACATTATACATTAATATCAAATGCACTGTTTGGATGGACATTGTAAACCTCTTAAAATGCAGAAACAATGTGTTTTGGCAGCCAAAAAATAATTAATTCCAACCCCAAACATCAATCAAATGCTTTAAGTATTAGGTTTTACACTCTTCTTTACACAAGTATTTTAACTGTTTTCTCAATGCTTTGTTAGTAAAGTATAGAAAACCCACAGGGGGAGGAAAAAGTCAGTGAAACCACCTACTGTTCTGTTGCCTCAAGTTATAGGCTGCCACTTACAAGACTGCAGCAAAACCAGAAAAAAGTTAACTCAGAAAAGCAAATTCTGTGATATACATTCCATGAAAACTGAATTTATTTGCTTTAAACATTTCTCTTCTTTAAACATTTATCTTCTTATATTTAAACTACAATATGACTTTCTTTCATAAAGTGTCATGCAAATAGAACAGCAAATTGAAATGATTGGCAGGATATTCATGATTATGGGAAGAAACTTAACATTTAGCAAAATATAGGATTTTTACATCTGCTTCTCAATATAGGATAGCCTTCCTCAAATACAAAGCTGAAGGGAAAAAGACAAAAAACAAACAGTAGTCTTCCGCTACAATATGGCATGAATATTAAGGTTCTATTTGATAGGTTAAATACACAACTCAGTCCGTACTCATGTTTTAGACAGGCTTTTTTCTTTTTTTACAATAATAAAAAAATAAGCACCAAGTAAGGTAAGACAAATGGTAGGAGATGCAATTACTGTACCAAATACAAGTCTCAATGAATAATCAGATAAACACTCCAGGGTAACAAGAAAATTCATACAGCCCTATATCTCCACATCAGCACTCAGTGGGGTTAAAGACATTTCATTCTACAGGCATCTGACAGCTTTAATAAGCATTTGTCAGCATTCATGATGTAAACATCTGTCTTGAGGTGTCCCATGATTTAAGCATTATATCTGCATGCTAATACCCAAAATGCAAAGGAGAAAGCAAGGAGATCTCTTGCTCTTAAAAGAAGTGTGTTCAATCTGTTCCCCTGTTGCCTGTTACACTTTTTTTCCTAAATAAAACAAACTACTGAATCAAGACTGCTGAGATTCTATTTTTATATACTTCTATTGAAATTAATAAGGTTATGGCCATATTTTTTAAAAAGTACACCACTGATCTTCATACAATTAATGAGGAATGTAACATGAAATAAAATGTCCAGATAAACTACTAGATTGTTTTGACAGAAACTTTTCAAACAGCAGATAGGCAAATGACTCCAGGACAGCTATTCTAGATGTAGTGCTGACAAGAACAAAGACCTGACTGAAAATATGAAAGCTGAAAGCAATTTAAATGACAAGAATCATTGAATAATTCTTGAGAAGCAGAGACAGTGACAGAGTAAAAACTATGTATGAAAAGAGTTGTTAATAAACTCAGACAATTGATATGAAATATGTCATTGAAAACAACTGTAAGGAAAACAGTTTTTCAGGTGAAATGAGAATTCCTTAAAGAAAGCACACTACTGACCAAGCAGACACTATGCTAAGACAAAACACAGAATGTAAAGGACAAACAGCAAAGCAAACATAAATACATAAAACTTATGCAGGGACAAATGCATAAATGCCAAAGCAAAAAATACAGTACAATTAGCAACTGATATTAAGGATAAAAAGCCACATTCTAGAAGCAAGGATAAAAGGAAATTCTAGGAACTAGTTAATCTGTTTCCCAGCAGGAAAAGAAAACCATGAAATGACATTACAAAGACAATCAGTTTGATGTTTTTCCTGTGCCTATGTTCTCTGAAAAGGCTAATGCTGATCAGATAATATATAAAATTATCACAAGAAACACATATAAAAGTGTTTAGACTAAAGTATGGTAAGACAACTTCAGTGAGGCCTTGAACTTTAAGTATTTTCAGGAAGATTTGACCTCATGAATTCACAGAAGAACCAGTTTTATCAATTTCAGGTCCATTAGGAAATACCTTTAAGAATTCATGGAAGCTTCAAGAAGGCTGTAAAAGGCTTATCTTTAAACTCTTCCCAACGCAAAAAAACTTTACAAACTGGAGAAAGGAGGGCTATGAAATTGTAGACTGATGAATGTAGTTTTTAGAAAAACAGTAGTTTTATCCTAAGCGAATCATAAAACTATTTTTATTTGTGGGAATCTAAAGCTAAGAGAATATGGAGAAAAGGAGAAGTTGAGGAGAGTCATCACATCATGTTATACACAAAGCCATCCTGTTCTCTCTAAAAATATGAAGAAAATTTGACTGTCCAGAAACGCACACTTCATTGAAAGAGATTCATTATCAATCTGGAAAGTTATAATAAGTGATATTCCTTTATACAGTACAGTTAAATATATCCACTTATTCTTGAACAGGAAAGATGCTAATTGGATGTGTATTCACTCTACTATGGGGCAGTATCAGAAGTCAAAATGGTAAGATTCAGAAAATAGAAGAGTAATTAAAAAAAATTACATTCAAAAGGAATTAATGAATATTTCCACACTTCAGCTGAATAATAAATTGCAGAAATTCAGGAGTTTATTAGGTAGCAACTCTATAAAATTAAGTTCTAGATATTACAGGGGATCATGTACTAGACTCAAGAATATCACACCATGTCGTGGTTTAACCCCAGCCAGCAACTAAGCACCACGCAGCCGCTCACTCACTTCCCCTCCACCCAGTGCGATGGGGGAGAAAATCAGGAAAAGAAGTAAAACTCGTGGGTTGAAATAAGAACGGTTTAATAGAACAGACAAGAAGACACTAATAATGATAACAATAACACTACTGAAATGACAACAGTAATAATAAAAGGATTGGAATATACAAGTGATGCACAATGCAATTGCTCACCACCCGCCGATTGATGCCCAGTTAGTCCCCGAGCGGTGATCCGCCCCCACTCCCCCCAGTTCCTAAACTAGATGTGACGTCCCATGGTATGGAATACCCCTTTGGCCAGTTTGGGTCAGCTGCCCTGGTTGTGTCCTCTCCCAACTTCTTGTGCCCCTCCAGCCTTCGTGCTGGCTGGGCATCAGAAGCTGAAAAATCCTTGACTTCAGACTAAACATTACTTAGCAACAACTGAAAACATCAGTGTTATCAACATTCTTCTTATACCTAACTCAAAAACATAACACTATACCAACTACTAGGAAGACAATTAACTCCATCCCAGCTGAAACCAGGACACACCATTAACTGAGAAGAAAAAAAAAATTACCTACTTGGATCTGGTCTGAGAGAGAGTTGGGACTGGAGGACCTATAGTGGTCCTTTCCCATCAAAATTACCGTTTTATATTTTTTACACTATTAATGTTTCAGTTGCTGTATTCATTCAGTTTTGAATACTGCAGTTCAGGAGACATATGAACTGAGGTCTACAAAACAGGATGAGGAAAGAATGAAAGAATATAGGTTGTTTCACTTAAGGAAGAACAGACTGAGAGGGAAGTGATAAAAGTCTTCAACAACAAAGTTGTTGCAAAAAGGAACCAGAAAAGCTCTTTTTTGTAGAGGGGACAGGAATTAATGGCCTTAAACTTTGGCAAAAGAAACAAAGGTTAGAAATTAGGGGACACTTTATAATGGTAACTACAGTTAAGTACCACAGTAGGTTACCTAGAATTTGGGCTGTTTTGCTAGAAGAAAAAGCTAAGCTCAATCACTTCCTGCTAAAAAAAAATGGCCAAGAAAACAGCTACCTGTGCAACTGTTTCTCATGCGAAAAGAATATTCACCATCCAGGAACTGAGATCCTGACAATTGAAAAATTGTCTATTTCAGCTATGAGGTTCTGTGTTTTGGGAATTTTCCAAAATATCTGGAATTTCTTTATCAACAGTAGTCAATTGAAAGCTATTATCCCATATTAAATTGGAGTCAAATATTCAATAAAATTGTTTATCTACACTTTTATCTCCTAACATTTATTTCTGAAGGTGCAAAAAAATTTGTTTCAGCTGTAAAAAGACTCAGACTTGTGCTTCCCAAATACAACGTTCTATATATGCCTCTGTAGGCATTATGAAATTCCCATATAGCTTGGAATGCTCATGTACACAGATCCTAGGCTTTTGCTCTCTAAGTTGTTCAGATATTTACAGAGTCACACATCCTCCAATCTATCTGGAATCTTCATAAGACTCTTGACAACAGTTTTGTTTCTATCTTCCTTTCCAAGCAATCCTGAATTATATGGGGCAGAATTTAAATACGTGTGATATCAGGGAGGCAGTATAATTACCAGTTCATCTTTAATGTCTCCTTTACTTAGTAAGGGCAGCAGGATTTTCTTTACTGAGCCATCCAGCTCACTCATACATTCTTGCATATTTTTCTCTAAGATCATTACAGTAATCCTCAATCATTTTATCTGTTCTGCTGATGCTTTTATACACTTTGTTTAAAAAAGAAAATCTTGCAACACTTTCCGGAACTCATAGATCCAACTCCATACTCATTATTCTTTACTCTGACCAGCTTGGATAAGGTCTACAGTAGTTCTCTACGCTACTATTTAATAATTCTAATATTTTGCTATGGAAAAAAAGCTTTTGCTAAGAAGACTGCTCAGTGAGTTATTAATACTCTTTTAATACTTTCACGATCCTTACATTAAGCCATCACTTAATGGCTCTTGCTGTTTTTCCTTACAGTCTTCCACTGTCCAAAATATTTGCTTTTTCTCTCCAGACCTTTTATTTGCCATGTAAAGGATCTTCTTACTTAGCTTCAACAGGGTTCATCTTCAATTTATCAGGAAGTGGGTTTCAGCAGCTTCATTTGTAATAGCTCTTAATAATCCCTAAGTTTTCTCTAGTTCTTCTCTTTTTCCTCTCGTAATATACAAGACACATTCTACATACTGAACATGGCATTCATGTATTCTGGACAAGTCCATGCAAAGGATCTGCTACATGCTTTATTTGTTCAAGTTTTAAATTTATATTATGGACTAATGTAAAACTGGTTGCCAAGTACACTCTCAGGAAAGTGTCTATGCATTAAACATATTATCACCATTTCTTCTTTGTGGATTATCACTTCCACCAAAATCTTTCTCTAGGGCAATCATCATTGATTAGGTAAGCAGAGTATTTAAACTGAGTGATTTGTAGATTGGCAACTGGTTTATACTTATTTTAATATTCACAATTTAATTTCGTCCTTCAGCTCCTGAAAATATGACCCTTAGAAATTACTAGACCACCTCACAAAATGAATTGGTCAGACTTGTTTTCAGAATGTTTACAAAGTATTCTTTAAAATCTTCTAAACAGTTTCAGTTGAAATTTATGGTCTTTCAACTGGAAAAATCTCCCCTGAAAAGAAAAAAAAATACAAACACCTTCCCCTTAGCACTGTTGTTATTGCTTGGAATGACATGAGTAGCTTGAAGCAAAAGCCACTGAATAAGCACTGTCTATACACAGGTGCTCCAAGAAAAAGATTCCTGAATAAATCCTCATGCAGAGACTATGTTTCCAGAAAACGTGCCTACTCTGAACTAACTTAGGCTATAGGAAAGAGATTCTACCACGTATTTTTACCAAGTATGCTTGTCCTGAAATAAAAGCAACCAAGGAGAGCTATTGCACTTTAAAAACAACCCTTTTCTTCATCCAAATTAATCTTGCTTCTAGTTCAGATCATCCTTGATGTGTGAAATTTGCCAGCTTTGTAGTGAACCTTTGACCAGCTTAATAGCAAGGAATTACCCAAATTAAGTTTATACATATAGAAATACTTAGAATATGGAAATAAAGAAAAAGATTAAGGGTATTGGGAATAATGAGAGAGATGAATGGAACATGGGCAAATAAAGTTTTGGTACCATTAGCTTACATTTGAAATTGGGAGGCTAGATAGATTAATGTTTTCTCACAAGATTTAAATCATAGAAGTTTATAAACCCTGTGCAAGAACAAAGTGAGTCCAAATTACATATACTCAAAAGGTTCACATATATAATCATACATCTAACTCTACAATTAGATAATTCATAGTATTTAATGTAAATATTTTTAGAAAAAGCAAGAAATGGAAAGGTTGTTACTTCAATGGCAACAGAGAAAGACACATAGTAAGCAACAGTATCCTTATGTATCTGTGCTCAGAAACATGCAGTACACTCCACCAACTTTCTGTATATACCTTTATCGTCAAACTATCAAATTTAATCTGAAATCAAACACTGGTTTTGTTTCGACTGGTTATATTTCACGTAGATAGCTTTTTCTCTGAAGGTAAAGTCTTCATATCACTAGTTCCTTTTAAAATAGGAGGGTTTAAAAGAAGAACAAAAGCAAACAACTAGAAACTTCAATTTTTCACTGGAGATAAACTGCCAACATCTCTAGCACTCAGGACAACAGCGTAACAAGACAAACCTCTCCAGGGTTTTTTAGAAATTTGAGATATCATGCAAATGCATTCCCTTCAGTGCTAAGCACCCACATTGCACCTGAAGGAGACAGTCACATGAACAGTTACTAGTCTCAAATGTTCAGTTTGGCTAATTAACTCTATGAACATGAGCTTGGGTTATCTGGAGAATGCAATCATCCTTTTACACATGGGTGCCTGCAAATATTCCATCAATATCATACAGGTGAGCAATTTGGAAAAATTTAACACTACAGAGTTGAAAATAATTTTCTTGCATATGCCATCAAGACTATTTTCACTGGTTCTCTCAAAAACATTACAGCACCATTATTGTTATGTCAGTTAGATTTCAACATATGAATATTAAAAACAGGTCTTCCTAGAATGGGATGTCTCTATGAGTTTCAGCAAATTTCTGCCAAGTTCGCTGGCTTCTTCAAGCTCATCATGTGCATATATGATTTACTCAGTGACATATATTCAATAATGTACAAGAATGTATAACTAGAATGACTGACTAGAATACTTGGAGTTTGTTTGGAAAACTTCAGTGTACGTTATCATAACCATATTTTTAAAGGATGCTGAAGAAAAAACAGGCAACTAACCAATCACTCACTGTACATGAGGTCACTCAACTTGCCCATATATACCATCCTACTGAAGCTGCCCATGGCTGCTACCATGAAAGCAGCCATCTTTAAAGTGTGTATTAGACTGCCACAAAAATTAGTATTTGAGTGCCAGAGCAGAATTTATAGGATACGCAGAATTTATATTCTGTAGTTCTGACGTAAATACTATCTTACTAACATTAAGAGGAGATATACCTTTAAAGCTGTGCATGGTCTTGTATCCTGTTCTTGAAGCTTGACTGTAGTTTGGATGTTTGCTTTTCAAGTGCAAAAGTATCACAACTATTTATGAAATGGTGATCATGATTGTCAACGTTTGTCTGACTTTACTTTTTTCCTGCCCGTGGGGACCTTATGTGGAGTGCAAGGTGATCATGCAGAGGAAAGCTGCCTTTTAAAAACCATCAGATCAAAGGAAATAAAAAATGGTATAATTTGTCAACAACGGTTCAGCCTAAAACATAAGAAAAACCAACACACTTGCAAAGAGACTTCTGAAGAGTTAAGAAATTAAAAAATACTTTTGGAGCGATTTTCATCTAAAAAAAAATTCTATATGAAGCAAATATATAGCAGGATGGAATCTTGCCTTTCCAGAAGTGTTATTCTATATCCTAGTAGTCTTTAAAATCAGAAGAATGTAACTCTGCAGAACTCTCAAAGATTTAAAAGGATCACAAGGGGATACAGTTTTATTCTTGGATATCGTTCTAGTCCAGTGAAAGACGGTAAATGAAAGACAGTCAATTCTAGTGACTCAAAAATTGAACTTGTTTCATGAAATCCAGGTTTATGCCTAGTTAAAAAGACATCTAATTTACGTGGCCTTTATCTCAGCCCAAGGAAAATCAATTATCTGCAAAATCAGCTAACTAGTACCTAGTCCAGTTGACCAGAAAGAAATAAGTACTTGTTCAGTACAAAACACAATAAGAAAATTAATCGGGTCTACAGAGGATGTGAGGTAGAAAAAATGTTTTATTAAAAACTTACTAATGAAAATTGCCAGGATAAAAAAAAATGGAAATAATTTGAATCATGATGATAAACCTAGCAGGAAAATATGCATTCTCAGAATAGTTAAATTTCTTGTTTCAACCATTAAGAAAAACCAAGTTAGCCAAAATACTTTTATTTCTTTTTCGTATGTCATATATTAATCAAATGAATCTTGGTCAATGTTGTAAAGGATAAATTAGAGGATGAAACACTATTTATAAATATATGTCACTAAGTGGTACTACACACGTCTATGTAACAGAAAGCAAAATCAGACTTTTATAATCATAAGAGACACCAATCTGATTGAAATATATAGCAGACTGACACAGTTAATGCTAAAATTACCTTAAATAAATAAATATAAAATATATATAAAATGCTAATTTAAATAAAATTGTCATAACTTCATTACTCATTTCACATATAAACTGACAGAAGGACAACCCTCTTTGAAGTGAACATTTGCAAAATAATAGAGCATTTGATAACAAACACAGAAGGGGATCAAAGAAAGTTCTCATAATACACAGAAATTAATCTTGTATCTTTCTTATCTATTTAAGCAATGTTTGACTGCAAAACCTAAGCTTCTTGAATTGGTGCTACATCAAATTGTGCAGTGAAATTTACACACATTTAAATTCATTAAAACCTGGCTGTCCAAAGTTTAATCATAATCAAGTCATTCCTTCTGAAGAGCAAAGTGTTAAAACCTTCCTAGGTATCCACTCAGTATATATCTGTGATTCTTTTCAGTGCATCTTTGGGTTTGTTTTTGTTTATGTTTTTAAACACTGACCCATTTTCTTACATTGACCTCTAAGGAGCGGGGTGGGGCAGGGGGTGGCGGGGGGTCGGGGGGGGGTGGAAATCTGGTTTTTTTCTGATAACACAAATGTCGGATGAACAGTTAATAATAAGGAGGAGGTATCATGCAGACAAAGTTTTGGTGTGATGGACTCAAGAAAATAAGTGTATATTTTAAAGGAAAGCTTTGAGAAACAATAATGAAAATCATAGCTTTAAGAAAGTAATTTACCCTGAGAACCCCTCTTGGGAGCAACTATTTACTATTACTATTTCATCAACAGGTCAGCTTGCTACAAATCTTTAAGATCAAAGTAGCCATTTAATGTCTCCTAAGACTAAAACATCTTCAATGAAGATTGATACGGAAAAGTCCCACCTCAAGCCAGAGTAGTACTAAAAGTGAGAACACAGATAAACTAGTAAACGTAAGTTAACCATTTTTCTGAGAAAATTTACTGCAAAGTACCCTAAACTAAAACTACTGCAAATAAAGATGTGGTCACAAGGAAGAGTAAAGTAGCAGGTAGATTAAAAAATATATCTGTAAATAGAAGGTAAATCCTTGAAAAGCATTATTGAGTAATATAAAAAAATTACAAACATTCGTTCAACAATGATATGACCCCTAAGCGACAGATGACTGTTGTTTTCATGCAAACTTTCTGTTTACATGTACTGTCGATGAATAAAGACATTTTGCCTTATCGATAAGTTGATGTCCTCCTGGCTGTGTGGTGAACTTTAATCACAGTGATTCTTTTCAGTGACAGTGAAGTCAAAATAATCAGATGACAAGAGTCATTTGTCATACATTATCATTGAGGGGGTAGCACCCTTCTGGATACAAAAAAAAGGATACATCAAGGGATAGAGAGATTACATAAAGTCTTTCTTTGATATAAATAGTTTTCTGAAGTCCAAAAATCAAATAAGATAAAGTTGGACAGATTTCAAAAAGAAACTACAATGAGGAATCAAGTTTCATTTGTATTGTATTAAAGGACAGATTAAATGATCAAAATGTTTTCTTCTGACTTTATGTGCTAAGCCTCCATGAATGTAAACAACTGGTTTTCTCATAATAACTCTCTAAGTTGCATTATTTCTATGATACACAGCAAGTATACTATCTCCAAAGACTTGTTTTCATTAGGGAATGTCAATATAACAGTGTTCCCGTTACACATTTTCATGTGTTCTACTTGCAAAATTTATCTGTATTTGTTTTTTAACATATAAGTTGCATCACAAACTTAAAGCTTCCCTACACAATAAAAGATTATTGTCTTATGTTTCCACATGTTGAATTAATATTGTAGCTTTACAGACTTGTTTTGGTGTTTAAAATGTACAACTAACACCTGAATGAAAACCCACTTATTCCATACAAATGTGGGCATGGAAAAAATTTACTGATAGAATTTTTTTGTATTTGGTTGTCTTGATCTATATGTTTTCTTTTCAGATTTGGACAAGAAATACTTACTTGAGTTATTCCTGTGAGCTGTATTATATTTCAACTACGAAGATATTACTAGTAATTACAACAATAAATTATACGTTTCAAATTATTCTAGTTTTAATTTTTATGAATAGTTATCAAACAGATGGATTGTTCATAAATACTTTCAACATGGACATATGTATTTTTTAAAGAATCTAGAACCTTCGTATTACTATCAGCATTGAAAACTGCAAAGCAAAACAAAACAAAAAAGTAGAAGCCCTGATGATGAAAAGAAAACCATCTTCAAAAATTGCCATTTTTAGAACAGAGAATTTTAATCATTAGCTTCTGATCACCAGGGATACTGGAGTTAAAAGGTTGCCATATCTAATTAACATTTATGTCAGATGTAAGGAATACACAATAGGCTTTCACAGTTGGCAGTCAAAATTCAAGTGGGAGAGGTGAAGCAATCCACTAATTACAATCAGTCAAAACACTGTAATATATTAGACATCTGACTAGTCACTTGACCCAGGATATTCTAATAGAATAAACTACGGCCAGACCCAAGAAAACAGCAAAGTCGCCTTCCTCCACTATACTATCTATAACATAAATTAATTATGAATATCCTTATTTGACATCTTTTAAGATATTTCCTGGAAGACTCCCTAGTGTGACCTTTTGGGTCATGAAACGTAGTCTAACTATGCTTTGATAAATCATGGCCTAAAGAACTCAAGCCATAGCTGTTCTTTTCTGCAGTTTCTCTCCTCATTTTGTCAGGCTCCTAAAAATAATAGTTTTCTTTATTCCCCCACAATGTACTCTTAACTTTGGCCAGACTTTAAATCAATTCAGCTGCATCCCAAGAATGTGTACTAAGTTTCCATTCCAGTAAAGCAAAACAGGTATGAGTGGATGCCTATTTCAAGCAAAAACACTTGACTCAGTAGACCACAGAATGTGAAAGCATTAAACTGTTGCAACACTGCAGACTGTACTAACCTATTTTTCAGCTGAATTAAATCATACTGTCTTCATGATACATGAAGAATATCAAAGACATTATTACATCTTACCATAATGGAAAGCAAAACATTCTTTTCTTATGATGTATCTCAAATTTTAAAAAGACTGTGGGGAAAAACAAACAAACAAAAAAACGCAAAGCCAAGACATCCAACAAATACAGCAAGCATTTTCCTAGACTGATGGCCCTTGGTGTTCATAAGTGAAAATCCTGAACTCTAGTTATAAACTGATCCTTGCCACAATGTGAAAGTATATTTTTATTACTAACATTTTAGTAGAAGGGAACTGAAGCACTAGAGAATTATTTGGGAGAAGTTGTTTGGGATGATGCTGTAAACTTGGAACCCAAAGAAAGTACTTCTCAGTCATTATCCAGAGATATAAATAAATTACTATCCTACCTTTAGCTTGCCCCCAGCCAGGAGAAAAATAGTTTTATTGACTTTTTTTCTACTAAGTCAAACTTCAACTTGTGCTGATCCCACTGCACTCATTCATATACTATGACTCCCTTCAAACCTCGTATTCAAACACACACCATGGCCAAGCATTTCTCTGAATACCTTGCAAAGTCTGAAGGCCCTGAAGGTTATTAGAAGTACGCAGATGTTCTGCTGGATCTCAGGACAAGGGTGGTTTTCAACTTAAACTCTTTTGCATTTTGAGCACCATAAACTATAAAGCAAGCTAATTCACCTTTCTCAGTGAAAAAATTCCTGAAACACATTAAAGTAGTTTGCTTTACATTTCCACTGCATCTTCAAGAAATCAGTCAGTTTATAGTCTGTGCTGGTGCTTGAAGACAGAGGAATGGAATTGAGGCAGGAGTGGAATGAAGTTCAGGAACGAGAGGGTGCAGACTCTGGATGCTGAAATTGGTATGAGAAGACTGGGAGAGGCATTTAGGCACACACTGATTTTGACAGGAAAGTACATAAAAAGGGGATAAGAAAAGTACTAAAACTGGAAGGTAAGGAATTGTATATTCCTTTGGGTTCCAAAGAAAAAAAAAGTTATCCCATCTGAGTAAACTAAAAATAGAAAAACATCAAGTTTACAGTTTTTCTGCTAGTCAAAACCAGATTCAACTATTTCGTGGCACTACATAAAATTCAAATAGATCTACAAGAGAGAAACAATTATTTAGGGCTATAACATCAGCAGGAACCAAATATTATTCAGTTATTAATATCTCAAAATTTAGGTATTACTTGAAGCATCCAGAATGACACAACAGTAATTATAAGAAAATGCTTGCATTGGGTATCTTTCTTCAAAATATACCATAAAAATGAAAATGAGAAAGATTACAAATCTGCAATTCTGTGTAGAGATGAGTGATCCATCTTTCTAAGATAAAAGGTAAAAGTTATTATTTTTATATATATTAAATATTTGCATTAAAATCTCATGCTTTACATATCCTTTGTGTCCAAAAGAAAGGGAGAGAAAGTATGCAAAATGAAAAATGGCATACCTAAAAAAAGAAAAATCAAAGATGCTAAGACCTTGGGCTTTGTTTGATTTCTTATCTTTATTTTGAAAACAAGATGTCATTTATACGGCATCAGATTTCTACCCATTTGAAAAAGCAGCATTTATAAATAAGATACAGTGTGGGGATATTACATTTCGAACTAAATAAAATTGTTTTGAAAATCCATTACACTTGTTCCTTCTTCTAAAACATTCAAAGTGATTTTTTCAGGGAAGTATAGTAAAAAAAGTAGTTTCACATTTCAAATGTGAAGTAACAAAAAACTGCTATATTTGAGATTATCACGCACCTTTCATAACTTTCACACATTTCTTGAAAAATTAAACTTGACAACTGTGAGCTTTTCAGAGCTTTGATGTAAGCAGATACAGAAAAAGCACATAAAAGCTATAAGGGAAAGTAAAGGAGTATTCATTTCAGCAGAACAGGACAAATGAGCCTGTATGATAAGATGTACAGGCTGAATGCAATTTAGCATAAACAAACAAACACCATGCACATACATTTATAAATATGAAAATTGAGTTCCAAAGTTAAAAAGTTTCTAAAGCAAAGGTAGAATATGTACAAGAACAAAAATATTTAGATACTTACATCTAAAATGTCAAGAAAAAAAATAAGAGTACTGATAGCTTGCAGAACAAAGTTAATTTAGGAGAATCAAATTATAAGAAATACTTATTAATGAATTTGAAAGGGTTTTTGTTGGTTTTTTTAAACACAGAATATTCAGAATGTAGAATTTCAATTGTAGAAGAAATTCTGAAGTTTCAATGCAGATGGCATTAAAATAAAGCAAAGCAATAGTGCCAAAAAGATTGAGATATCCAAAGCTATGGTTATAAAAGATACAAACAGCATATTTTATATTACTATTATTTTCCAAATGTTTCTCCACCTAAAAAGTTGACTATCGCTCCATTGGACACGTTCAGCTGCTACTCTGGGCTGCTATGGGACCAGAACTTGGAAATCAGACATGCTTCTGCACCAAAAGCACACACCAGTAGACTTCTGAGAAGTGATGAAGTCCTGGGAACCCTGACCCCTTTTCGGAACAGAGCTCATAAACCAAGGCATAATCTTTCAGATGGTTACCTATAGCACGTATTATGGAGAATTCCAGACAAAAAAGACCACATAGTTCCATGCTTACTTGCAGTAGATAAATTTATGAATTGCAGTTTATTTATTATTATTTTGCCTATCAATATAATTTCATCTTCAGTGGACTCAGCCACCAAAGAAAAAGTAGGGTATACTCACAGTTGTAACAATCTTAGTGATTACAACATAAAGGAAGAAAAAGATATCATTCAGAATTTCAGAAGACAGAATTAAAAATGAAAGAAAGACTGGGATCTTTAAAAAAAAAAAGTGAGTGTTGAAGCAAACTAGAGAGAATACTGATCAAGACTCCACAGCTGGCAGTATGCTATAGACTATTGTAGAGGATTGTTAAAGTGAAAAAACAGCTTAGAAAAATCACATTAACAGCTTAAATGAGAAAATTGGGTTTTTTTAAAGCAGTACTTTCCAGACTGAAAAAAGGAGAGAAAAGGAAGGTGATGAAGAAGAAAATATGTTTCTAGGAGCTGTAGTATTTTATATTGTTCCCTTGCATTGCTACAAAATGAATATTAAGTAATATGCTTTCTGCCCAAATGAAATGTATTTATAAAGCACAAAAAGCTAGAGCTACAAAAGTAAGCTAGTACATGTGCTTTCTGCACCAGAACAATTTTTGGTTCATTTTGTTATTCTGAGTACCACACTTATAATGTCTTCATAGCTGAAAAGAGTTATTGCAATTACCAAAACTTTCAGTGAACAATAACTGAAGTATAAAAGGCAGTTACAAGTGAGCAACTCGTAACACCAGTTTGAAGTCCTCATATTTCTTTTATTATTTTATTTAGATATGTGCAAAGAGGACAGATGCTTATAAAACAACACTAACAAAAAGTTATCCCTGAAGAGAAAGGGTATCCTTGATTACAGAAAGCAGCTGCTATCATAAATCTCAGGATCTACTTTTGTGAGCTTTACCACTCCAAAAACAGTGTTCATTGATAGTGCTACTATTTATATTTGTGCAGTTTACCTTTTCTTGAGATCATTGTTTCAAACAAAATCATGCAAGTGTAGTATCACTATACAAAATCAATATGATACACACGGTGTATGAACTCAAACCTCATCAATAAATAGATGTTAAAACATAAATAAACTTGAAACACCCTAAGTTATTGAGTGTTTCTTATGTAATCTTGCAGGGATTGATCCTGGTCCAGTATTGTAATCACTGGTCTGGAATCAAGTATACAATGACTGCTAATGAAGAGTGCAGATGATACAAAGGCTGGTTGAGTACTGAGTAATGAAGGTAACAGGTCTGTAATAGAGTTAGGACTATATTCTGGAAAAACAGTCATTCTAGAAACCAATTGGGAAAAATGTGAAACATAGTTATTGATCAGCAGAATGCTTCAAGAAAAATCCTGGGCAAGATATCTGCATACAATGTAACAGGAGTATAGGGGGGGTCAACTGGAATTATGAAGAAACATTACTTAATAGTGCAGTAGTTTGAAAACTTGTGAAGGGCAGTGGGAAGAAAAAAGACAGAGTAATACTCTAGAAAACATGCTTTTACTTTAAGAGACTATAAGAAGTTCATTTACATTTTATAAAAAAGAAACCCAAGAGATGATATGTTTATCAACTGTAATTAACAGCACAAGAAAAAGTTGTGGTAAAACTGTGCTGGTCTTAGCACAAAGCCAATCAGCCATGTTCCAATTATATATCAGGTATGTATTTTTCAATTAGTGGAATAAATGAAATAATGCATTGCAGAAGATTTTCTATAATTTGTAAATCTTCAAATAAAAACAGACCTTATAAGTAACCAAAAAGTTACCCACTGGATGAAAATATATGGGTTATGTTACATAAAAGGTTAGAAGCACACTGGCATTTGTATATATGTACCTATGAAAATTCATTCTAGCTTGAAATGTCAAAATATATGTGGGTAGGTGAAAGCTTCTTATTAAAGAATAAAACTGTTGGGAAGTCACTTATTTTTTTATATCTGCGAATTAATGATAATGGTGGCAGACAAACAGTAGACACACTTCTGGAAAGTTTTTCATTTGTGTTGAAATTAAAATTACTATTTCAAAGTTATGGTGTGGAAATTAGTGAACATTTATTTGAATATAACTAAATATATGTAATTATAAGTAAAAAATACCTCATTCACCACTGTGAATTTGTCAACAATGGAAACGTAAAAGAAGTCACTTAACATGTTTATTCTGATCTAGTTCAAATGATAGCTCAATTAAATTTCTGTATGATTAAAGATTTCAAATTAATAGTCAACTAATAATGATGATGAAAATAAATGTTAAATACTTCGTACTTTCTTTAGAGGTAATATCATGGTGCTACATTAGCAAATGAAAGCAATAAATTTTGCTGGCTAAAATCATCAGGCTAATAGCCAAACCACTTTTTTAAACAAACACCTTTTGTATTCTCATATGGTGCTGAACTAAACAGCTTTGTGAAGGAACCAAACATTTTAGTCAACAATGGCAGTGAAATTACTAATCAACTAACATAATTCCAAAATTGGCATAATTTACTTACAATTTAGATGAGAATAAATATCCATGACTAGTTGAACAACTGGAGTTCATTCATGAAACAGTAATTTCTACGTAACTATAACGTATACTACAGACTATTCATTACTGTTGTAATTAGTACAGCATATTCTATTAGGTTTCCTGTACAACTGTATTTTATTTCTGGAAAAGCAAATATAATTGCTTACCAAGATGGTGGTAACGATTAAAGAGCGATTGGACAGGGAATCTGTGATGTTTGCTGGTTTTCCTTTCTGATTCTCTGTCATGTTAAGGCCACTCAATGGATCCCAAGTTCCAACCTACAAAACAGTAAATTACTATGTAAATTGTCCTTTAGTTACATTTCAACATCTACAAAAGAACACTATAAGGAAAAATAGATTGCTACAGGGGAAAAAAAAAAATTGCTAATATTTATTATTAAAACCTGTTTCATTATTCTCCGTCACTACATTTAAAGTCTGCTTGTTTAAAATATGATTCACAATACCTCAAAGTGTGTTTTGTGAAGTGTGACATTAAGTGGAAAAATGATGCACAGAATGTCTAAAGCTACTCTGAATACTTAATTTTCCATTTAACTTTCATTCTTCAACATAAACTACATCTGAAGATAACTTAAGAGGTGGAAATTCATTCACAGAGCAGAGAGCATTGTCTCTGCATAAGGATTTACCCTCTTCTGTGACCAGACAGAGCAAAAAGATGTTTTGGGGAAAATGTAATGGAGAATGTTAAGTGTAATAACTTAATTGATTTACAGATAAATGTTCAGTATGTAGCTCTTTTGACATTTTATACCTTGAAATTCTTATTCCAGTAAAGTCAATAGGATTTTTATCTAAGGAAGGAGGTCCAAGGTTATGCTTTAAGGTTCAGGTCAAGGACAGTCTCACATACTAAGTAATAAGTAACGGGGCTTATGATAGCATCATTTATCTGCAATTTCATCACTATACAACTAAAATGGGCAAACAGTAGATACAACTATCCATTTTTAGACATCAGAATGTTTGTATTACTCCATTGTCTAAAAAAAAAAACCACAAATGTTTCTTTTTTGGTTTTAAACAGGATTTTAAACATAATTTCAAATACAAAGCAATATCTATAATACAAGGTAAAGATATTTTAAAACTAAATCTAGAGAGAAATTAAAAAATTTTGTGAGCTTTGATTGCGTGTGTATATATATAGAGAGAGATATATACTGATTCCTGAGAAACTGTTCATATATTTTTAAGTGGTTTCTTGCAGTACAGCTGCCAAGTAAGTTCAGGATGCAATGTCGTATGGTTAAATAAAGAGAGTTTAATTTCTAAAACTGAGAATACAGCAGAGCATGAATTAGCAGAAGCTGTAATGGAGAAAAGACAAATTTGCTCTCTTTTTCTATGATGCTCTGTTCCACAGAAATCAATATTTTTACTTTCTTCTTTGCATAACACTCAGTTCCAAGAAGTCACTCCTTTGAATGGCTATGATTCTTGAATTTTGGCCATTCAGTGCCTCGTAAACTGATGAAAGAATCATGAAGGGAGGAAAGGAGAACATGTGTGTCTCAGAAATACAATTGGAAAATAACATCTAACACATCATTTCAAAGTACTGAAACCAAACCTTACTACCAAAAAAAACTTTTCTTCATTTACTCTTTAATACTATTTCATTTGGTGACTTGAAAGGTTTTTAGGAAACCTAAAATGTTCAGCCTTGCGGTTTGGCCACAATTAAGAAACTGTAAAAGGATCAAGAACTTCTAGTTGCAATGTTCTGTTCATTATGGCAATCATAGTGTTTGCTTTACTTCAAAGGAAGATCAAACTAGAATAGAATAACAAGGAATGACAAAGACCAGAACTTGAGCCTGTCCCTGCTGTTTCTTCACATAATTAGACACGTAAAGCTGGACTAATCTCCTCTATGAGATTCAACTTCAGGTACACAAGTAGCACAAAAATTTCTAAGGGAAAACTATCACCTTATTTGATCAATTTCAAATTCTAAATTCATTAAATCATATACTTTATTCAAGTTCATAATTCAAACTTATCTTGGCAAAAGCTAAGACATTGCTATATAAAATGCTTCTTCCCCTACTTTTTAACACAGCCACAGTCACAAGCAAATGAATAATTATCAACTGTTAGAATCTGAGGTTTATCCAACTACATCCACATAGACTTATAAGAACTATCAACTGCATTACTTTAAAAAGAAACTTCTGTCTTGATAAATTATCACATTATCTTTCTAAATTAGGTTAATTATTCTTGTGTTGCTACTTTTGTGAATCAAGAATCTAAGAAAAGGAACAAAAGTTGAATGTTCCAAATAAGACATATTAAGATCAACAACTTACGTCACAGATTCTGATATACTACTGATATGTATAGCTCCTAAATCACACAAACTGATTCTCAAAGCTGCTTCTTCTAGAGAAAACTGCATAGACAGTGCAGCAAATTCATTCTTTTCTATCTTTTCTATTGCTCAAGCACAGTGTTTTAATTTTAATGTAGCCTTTTGAACAGAATAAAATTGCTAACATGTTTTCACTAGAAAAGTTTAAATGCCAAAAATATAGAAAAAGCAAATCAAGGTAGTCTACTACATATAACTGCAATTCAAACAACTTACAGTTTACTTCCACTGCATTACATTTATTTCCAACAAACTTTCAAGTTTTCCTAAAAAGTTAAATAAACTGATATTCTAATACACACCTTATAGAGAATGTTCACACAGTAAATACAGTCACAGGGAGGCTGTCAAGCCCTTGATCTCCTATTCTTCCATTCAAGTCCCCTAAATGGATATACTATTCTGGAGTGAGCATGCCAATTAGAACACGTTAACACTTATCCATAGCACAGGACCCAAACGAGGAGTTCCCATGAAGCTGACATTGTGCTCCACAGTGAGATAAAGAATCTCTGTGATACAAAGAATTAGCTTAGTCAAGAATCAGCTTATTCAAGTTGAAACAATTCCAGCAATAGCTACTAAAAGACTCATCATCAGCTATCATAGTATATTCTGTAACATGGCAATTGGGGTGCTCCTCAAGGACATGGAATACAGTTTCCCAACTATACTTGAGTGATTGAAACTTTCATCCAAGCTTCCATGTATTTAACTACTAGATAACTATCAGGTTACTGCAGTTCTGAAGAAAGTTTGGGCAGAAGTTTCCATTCTTTTATTATTGTTTTGACAAACCACAATTACCTATGTTTTACCTGGGATTCTTTGTTTGGTTTTTCTTAATAAAACAGTTTTCAGAAAAAAATCCTCAAGTAATTTGCAATCTCTTAATTAAGTTGCATCATCTGATCTAAGACAGTGGTGGCAAGGCAATGTAACTTCTTTGTATAACTGTATGGAACAAGTCCTAAACCTGTAATCCAAATGAAAAATACATGTTTGTGATACTACCAGACATCTTACTAATAGGAAGTTAAGAGCAAATTCATCTTTTTCCTTTTACTGGAGATGATGACCACTGAGACAGTCCTTACTGAAAGGCAGTTAAAGAGTTAAAAGTAGGAAATATGTGCTTAAACTCTGATTGTAGAGTCATTATTTTCTCAGAATTCTGTATTGTTTAGAAAATTACCTGTGTCTGTGAAGACATCATCTCTTTAGACTTCAATAAGTTGAGTTTCTGGGAGTGTTCTGGTGGAGTACTGCAATATGCTTGCCATTTTCTTATATTCTTCCCTAGACTTCTGCACCTGGCCACTTTCAGATACAGAATACTGGACTAGATGAATCTAGAGATTCTTCTCTCATGCACCACAAGAAAAGTTTGTCATCCACCTTTAGGCGGGTACACTCTGAGGTTTCCAAATGGTCAATAAATCCTATACCACTTAAACAAAACTCTCAAATAATCCTCATAATATTTACTACTCAATAGTTCAATAGTACAATTTCAAAATTAAATCTCACCAGAGTGTTTAAAAATAATAAGTGACATTACCAAAGGACAGAATTTAGCAAATACTGAAAAGAAGTTTGGCTAATGTTCACACAAATACAAAAATAATTTGATTCTTGGGGTTCAAGTATTTAGTGCATTCAGTCTCAAAAAAACCATCACTACAATTGCACCTATTTCCAAAAATATTAATTTAATTTCATAGCAAAATGCAATTGGCATGATTTGCGAAGTAGTAATACTCTAGAAAAAAAGTGTTTACTAAATAATAAAAAATAAGTAAAAATATGAGACCTATTAAATCAGAATGAATAATAATTCAAATTCTGAATACTGAAAACTACACACAGTTAACACTTTGAGTTGAAGTCCAATACAGCTTTCTTCTTAAGTTCCTGCAAGATTGCTGAGCAGACTATACCATTTTTATGCAAAGAATTACTGTAACACTATTTTCAGCACAAATCCAAAACGTAGCCCCATACAAGGTACTATGAAGAAAATTAACTCTATCCCAGCCAAAACCAGTACAATAATTCACCACCACCCCAAAAAAGCAGCATTGTGCACTCCTGAATCTTAAAATTTGCTGAGTTTACATATACTTTAGTTTACTGAGCACCAGTCTCATGAGATGTTATCCACAAAAATTCAATAAATTAAAGTAGCTTTCTTACTTCAGCATGTTTGAGAAAAAGAAATTTCTCTTTATGAATAAACAAGTATTCTTTTAAGTATTCTTCTTTTTGAATTTCCTTCAAAACTCTCCTAAGAAAAGTAACATTTTGTGGGGCTCTGAGTCAATCGAAACTGTACACACTACTCACAGTGACGTGCCAGAAGCACTGTATTAGGAAGGATCATTGCCCTTCTGCAGTGGTAACAACTGTCTAACTATGCAGCCAAAATCAGAGCCATATTCAACCCTCAAAGGATTGTCAAATGTGTCTACAGTTTACTGTCTTTTCTTCATTATAATTTGTAGAGTAGTTAGTAACAGTGGTGATTACATCAAGAAAATAATCATTTATGCTCCAGTGTAATAGTATTTCTTCCTATTTATGTATTTCCCATTTGCAAATTGCTTCATTTATTTTGCTTTCTTCAGAAATATTAATATGCTTGCCTTCTTTGCCAAATATCTTGTTAATACCAATACTTCTGGCTTCCCTAGATCTGTTATCTCAATTTTTTTTCTCTAACTTTTACAAAACCCTCTGTTTATGCCACTTGCTTTTTTTTCCCAGGTCATTAATAAAGATACTAAATAAAACAAGATCTTACATTGATATGCTGGACAATGAATTACAGCTCATTTTGTGTCATTTATATTCATCCTGTGTGTAGGTTCCCGAGCAAGATTTCAAGCCAGTTGTTAACGTCTCTATTCAAGAAATGTGATTCTTCTTCAGTGACAAATTTTCATATCAAAAGTGGTATTAAATTCAGGGGGGTTTTTTCGCCCTTAAGTATAAAATAATTTTCCTCACAATGCAACTTCAGTGTAAATACTGATTGATTGTAATTTAAATGATAATTTGCTTATTATACTGGATTGCCATAGTTGGGGATTTTCACTGTGCTTAACCATAAATAGTTTCAGTGTGTCCAGAGTGACTGTCAGCAAATTTTGTTGTACATTACATTAGCAGCACTCCAATTGCCTATTAATTTGTCATTTTCATCTTACAAGAAGCTATCATTTTTGTCAGACACGACTTTTTATTTGGAAATGCATACTTCTTATTGATTGATGCTTGATTATCACCTCTCATTCAAGAGTTTCAGGAACAGGTATCTTATGTAAAATCTGAATCTTTTTTAAATCAATGAGCAATTTTTTCTGTTGTCACTGACTTCAGCAGTCATTGTACTTAAAATACATGATTTGGGTCACTTGTCATTATACTAACCAGGCAATTCATCCAGGACATTTTTTTGCAAAATCCCCCTAAAATAGGTCTTCTAGAAATACTTCATAATAACTCTTTTCTCTTCCCTCCAAGAACATTTTTCTTCTCAAGATATCTCATTTTGTGACAAAAGTATTAGAGATTACAGGTGAAATTGTTGGGTTGAACTGTTGTCCTTCACATAAGAAATCATTCCCCCATATTTGTAAGGAGGTTAGATGAAATAATAGCTATTTACAGTATGGAAACACAACACACATAATATGGCACATATAATTCCCATCTCCCCATCTTCTCTCATCCCACAAAATGAATTAATAAACAAACAAACAAATAAATAAAGCAAAACTGTTCAGGAACTCTAACTACATAGACAGAGAGACTTGACAAGATGGTGGTTTGGGAAGAACATTAGGAACATACAAGATAAGGACAAAGATGGGGAAAGGCTCCCGAAAGAAGAAATAAAAAGAGAAGGGGATGGAAAGAGCAAAGAGATGAAGAGGGACAAGTGCATGGGGATTAGTTGGAAAGGGAAATGGACAGGGAGGGGGAAAGGGAAACAGACAGGGAGGAGGGGAAGGGAGAGAGGAAGGAAGCAGCAGGGGAAGAGGGAAAGGAGAGGAGGAGAGAGTAGCAGAAAGCAGGATGGAAAGAGTGTGATGTAGAGAGATGGAATGAATGCGTGGAGGGAGGGGACTGAGAGAAGGGAGAGGGATTCATCATAGCTTTAACAGAAGACAATCTTGTGGGGGAAAAAAAAAAACAACTTTGAGACAGCTCTTTTAAATAAAAGGACTGGCTAAAACATACTCTCTCTACTAGGAAGTGTCCTGCTCCAGAGTTTAATGACTCACCCTGGATTCAAGAAGAACAGGTTTGTATTCTTTCAGAATAACCAAGTTTTCTTCAAAGAAACCCATTTCGTTGTCACCATTGTTTCTCTTTCTCAGTGAAATACCCTATGCATTCTAAATATTTACTAAAAAATTCAATCTCATGTGCATACACCTTAATTTTCTTTTTCCTAACTTCATATCACTACACCCTACAGAAACTGTTCTGGTTTTGCTCACATGTATCTTTGAATCTGTGTAGCATTCCTCATCATTCTTTGCTAACACTTTCCTAACTCCTAAACTTTTCTAATACATGGTAATTAATTCTTACTGCTCTTTCCAAAGATTGTCAGCACATTTTGGTGAAAAACTAGTATTATCACATCCCTTTATCACATGGCCAAAATGAGCTATGAAGGCAGTAAAAGTATCTTCCTTTTCTGTGAACTTCTGTATACACAGCTCAAGCATTTGCTGGTTGTTTTTAAAAATCCATATCCTTCTACAACTATTTCTGTTGTTGTCTCTTACATATCTTTCACAATTACTGTTTCCCCAGTTCCTTTTTCTATTATGTGTTTTAGAGTACTGTATTTCCTGTTGAATTTTATTTTCTTCCCACATTTCTAATCTCTATAGACCTTTTTGTTTTACTTCTATATTTTCAGTGGAGTACATATCTCCTAATATATTGTCAGCTGAGATTTTATTTTCCAGAAAACTCATGTTGCTTGATGGTTCTCAAATGCCACCCAATGTTCTTAAAGCCATCCTAGATTACAGAGACTTCCTTTCCTCATTTTCAACAGTTATCACTTACATGCAGACTCTTCAGCCACTAGTGACTTCTTTAGCTATTCTCATGTCATCAATTCTTCCATTTCTGTTTCCAGTAAGGAAAACAAGTTGCATTGCACCTATTCTCCTTGTACACAAAGCTAATTTGTTTTTCAAATCTCATCACTACTATATACTTTTTTTTTTTCCCTTAAGTTTCCAGAGCTCCCTTTCATGGAATACCTTATGGGAAGACTCTTTACTATCAGTGCACTGTCAAATGTTTTAAAATACATTTTAGTCCTTCAATTATAGGTTTGCCACTGGACATTTTAAAAAATGTTATTACCTATGTAAGTGTTTCAAAGCAAGCTCATGGATTCTGAACTTTTTAACTTCCTAGTAAGAGAACATTAATATTCCAAAACTAGTATTGGGAGGAAAAGTTTTGGAGAAATATGCTGTTTATGTGAGCTTCTTCATTCAATGATTTATAGAAGAAAGTAAATGCAACTCTGCAGCATAGTGCCTTCCCTTAAATTCTCTTTTTATTTGTCGACACAATATCACCTTGGGGCAATAGCTGATAAAACTTTATCTGAAAATGAAGGAAAACATAGTGCTTACAGAACAATGAACACCGCAGCTAAATACAAACTACAATGCAGATGCAAATTGCAAAACCTTTGTCTGCTGACCACAACAGTGTGAGACACTACAGCCTCCTGCATTGCCTCTCCATGGCAAGGCGGCTGGAGAAGAGAGGGAAGATGATCTGATTTCAGATCATCTTGGTGTCACGTAGGCAGGCCAAATACCTGTATGTGCTTCCCAAGGCCTTTAGTTCGAATATAGACAATATTAGGCTACATAGAAAGTGCACTTTTCAATTCTTTGGTCTTTCACTCCCCAGGCTACCCATTCTTAATTTTAAGTAGCACTTACAGATAGAAACATTGTATTCCAAGAAAAGGATCAAAGTACCCTCTTGAAACGCAGAAAAATGCCAAAATGAAGCTATTTTATTTAATTCTGTTTGAGGTAATTCTTCCTGAATTAGTAAGATGTAAAGAAAATACAAATACACATACCCACAGGTTCACACATGAGTATAGGCAATGGGATTGGAATCACAACTAAAACTAAACTCCACATCGATTGAAGACAAATATATTAATGCATAACTCCAGGTCCAGCTATTCACTCTTCCCCAGTCCTCTTGAATCTAAGAATGTGGCTAGAAGCACACAGTTAAGAGGCCACTAACTGTCCAACATCAAGATAACAGCTTTTACTAGAAGACTTAAACAAGATATCAAGTTGAGAACAGGTATATTGTTTTATGTAACACATGAAATGTTACTGAAAATGCTACTGTTTTTAGGGGGTGCGGTTTTGGTTTGTTTCCCATTACTCTGGAGGTAAACATCTTACACACCTTTTCAAGACCTTCTTCCTTGAGGCTGATAACATCTAAATCAAAATCTGTCCTTAAGCCATTGGTTTTGTTGAAAGTTATCCTGCCTGTGAGGCCTTCCCAGTGGGCCTATGGAAAAAGAAAAAACAATTTCTATAAATAAAAACCTCTTCCTTCTTTTTTTCCCAAAAAGAAGAAATTTTACTTCTGCAAAAATGGGAACATTAATTATTCATTCTATCTAAACAATTTACCTTGTGGTTACTTTTTTTTTTTTAATATTTTGTATTCACTTTTTGCTAATTAAATCAACCTTTCTTCAGTCTTCACTGACAATTTTTTAAACAACTTTCCATGTTAGCCAATAGACTATTCTTACTAAATGAGATGAAAGGCTGGTTTGTTTTCATTCCTCCATCATTCATGCATGCATTTCCCCTTCTGCTTCCCTACATGTCCCCCCCAACCCAAGCCCCAAGCCTCAATCTATTTCATTAACGCTGGATTTCATTCTTCTGTCAGGAAATTTCATTCAAATAAAGGCTTACTTTTGCAAGATGCAGAGTACCCTGAAACCACACTGAGACAGCAAAAATTGAGGTCACTGAGCCAGTCTTCCAGAGTTGATTCCTGACTTTTAGTAAACTGCAATATCCTCATTTTTTTATAACTTAAAGTCTACCTACTTCTAAAACTAACCTAAAGTAGAGGAGGGAATGTGGAAAACAAAATTATCATCCTAAAAGGAACTAAAATTAAAAACAGGATTATAATCCATTGCAAATAGTTCTCTTTATCATAGTATTGTGCATAGCTAGAATGAGAAATACCATATTAGGAGTTACTTACAGTACAAGAGACTTGAATACTCTACAGTGTTCACCTTTAAGACCTTAAATATCCCAGCTTTACTTTAAATCACTACGTATCAGTATCTAATCACTATGTATCAGTATCTAAACAGCATACTAGGAGACCAAGGCCACATATATTAATTCACCATAGCAAAAAAAAGAAAAAAAAAGAAAAAAAAGAAAAAAAAAAAAAAGAAAAAAAAAAGAAAAAAAAAAAAAAAAGAAGAAGATTAAAACCAGGGAGTAAACTTCATTCTTGGCCCCTTTGAACTTATGCTAGTATTTAGTTGCTGAATTTTTCATAGTCAGTCTATGGTTTGGGGTTTCAGGGGTTTGGGTTTTTATGCCACAAATGCTCCACACACACTCCACCCACAATTACCTACAAACAGAAGTTTTATTTAGAATGCAGTGTTTCTTTGTTCCAGCTAATACCTCAGTAAAACCTGTTTTCAAATAAAAACGCTGCCCTTGCCTGATGAACTCTTTATGCATAACAAGCTGAGAGATTCCCATCTACTGAAAAAAAAAAGGCAAGAGTCAAGTAGAGTGGTAACAAAAGAAAATCAGAGTTGGGAGAAAGGAAAGCAATGAAGCAGGACACTTTATTAGTGACTTACCTCCTTAATAAGACTCATAAAGCGGGTCCCAAAGCGCCACGGTTTGTGGCGATTACACTGTAGTGAACTGACAGTCATCTGTGGGAACTGCTGGACAGCCACTGACACCACATGAACAGCATCATACATTAGTGCTGCATCCGTCTGAAATTAGAAGGAGATCAGAACCATGAACACAAAACAAAAATGTGACAGCCCAGCAGTGAGAGAATGAAACACAAAATTAGCACTGCTCGTTATGTTAAAGGGAGAAAATTATCTGATTGCTTGTGTAGCACTGTAAAATGCAGCCTTATTGCCAAGTCCTACATAAGATGTGTCAGGACCTTCAGTCTTGGCTATTCTTTTAATGCTGAAATAAGGGCCCAAATACCAACTTTTCAGGGTCACAGGAGAACACTGGTATCAATGCATTAGGGGGCTATATAAATAAATCACTGTTTGCATGTTTGATTCAAGTCAGTTATTTTCATGAGTGAGGCAAAAAAAACCAGAAAAGATTAGCAAGGGAGCAAAACCATAGCTATGAAGGAATGTGCACAGGCTAAGGAAATAATGTTTTTCTGTTTTGAAATTACAGACTAGATACAGTCCCAAAGGTACTCAATTGATTCATGAACAACTTTTTTATGGGTATCAGTTTAAACCCTAGGACAGATCTAACCAGTATCTTCTATAAATCAGAGGTAAATTAGAATTGCATTAAAATGCACATTCATTTTAATGGTTTTCATGTCCCATCATAAATAAGTAGGCTGTTTAGATCTGGTATGTGCTGAATAATGTTGTATTAGCAAAGGACAGAGACAGCCTCTCAGTACCCACTGTCATGCTGTACAAGAAACTGACATCTCTCTCCTGTTCTATTTGATAAACAGAGGCAAGCCTTGGAACCAAAAGCAAGAGAGGACCTTAGATTCAGCTGGTGGAAATGAATGCTATGCCATCTGCTCAGCATACCTTAGAGAAAAAGGACCTATTTCCCCTTCTCATTCACATAATTAGTGAGCTGTGAAATTAGTTCCTTAATGGATAGGAAACCTGGAGATTATTGCACTTGTCACAATACAATACAATGCAATACAAAATGAGCTTATATAGTGCCTTTCATGCAAATGCATCCCAAGGCTCTTTACAATAAAACTAAACATAAAAATGCAAAAATGTTCTACCATTATAGCCCATAAGCTACTGTTAAAGAGGAAAATATGCGTTTACATTTAAATGGCTCTCCCAAGGAGAGATTTCAAAATTTAAACAGAAATAAATCCTAATTTTAAAATAGCCAGGGTAATAGGTTTCAATGATCTCAGACGCCAAGTAGTTTATGCAGGGGCTCCAAATCAGTCAGAAAATATTTTTGCTGCCAAATTGTTCATTATCTTCAGGGCATTAAAGTGCTTTTAAGGCAAGCTGATATTTGACAAAGAGGCAGCGAAACACCAAAGAGTTGGAATGACATGCTGAGTAAGCATCATACAAAGCTTAATATTCTAGAAGCAGTATTTGGCAGTAGTTGGAGTCTAGACAACAGTTTATAAAATACACTACACAATAAGTACAACACATTAATCTGGCTTAGAAATGCAAACTTCTTTTTTTTAATCAGCTTTACTTCTAGAACTGTAGTCCTTGCACCAATGAAGGAAAATTGAAATTGCTGTGAGACTTTAGTGAAAGCAGCCCATGAAGAAGCAACCAGAAGTTTAAAACCAGCATTAACTGATTAATTAGATATAAATTTGGATACAGAACTGATAAGACTTATCAGCAGGAATCAAATGGACATTATGCCATATGCAGAGCAACATGGCTTTCTGTCAAATTCTATAAGCCACTGAGCTGGAAATCTGTAGGATGACAAGGCAGTCAACTCCAGCGAAAGCATTAAAAAAAGCTATTGCAGTTTTAGAAGTAATTCAAATTCTGATAATATTCTTCCTATTTGACTGATGAATATGGCTTCACTGGAGATAAATCTGAATCAGAATGCATTTCTTTTAAATGCACACAACAAACTAATCACTGGCTAAAAGTTGAGTGCCCTATTTGATTTTTAGATGCTACAAGATAAAACCCATACTTACATAGGATGAGATCCCACAATCCACCTTGTATAGGAAGGTTAAAGTTAAATGTAGGCTTAAGTGTTTGTACTGAATAAAGACAGATAGAACTATATACTCAAAAATATATTGGTTTAGTGATTCAATATTGCACTCATCCCACTGGGTGCAATCACTGATTTTACTACAAGAGAAATAAACAGCACAGAACTCAGGAAAAGATATAAAGTATATACTTGAATTGCAGGTTGGGCTCTCCTCTTGGCTGGTCACTTTACCTTTCCTCTGAGAGACAGCAGGAATTGATAGCTGTTGGCCTCGCTCTCCACCCTCATTCATTAGGCTTGCTAAGCTTTATGTCTTGCTGCCCTTTGTCCATACCACTTTCTCTTCCTTAAATCACACCTTTGGAACTATGGTTTGTGGTACACGAAGTACTGCAGGTTTCAGCAAAAGACTGTTTGGGGACGAGGGAGAAAATGTCCCTAATTAAATTTTTAGGATTCTTTATTTTATCTAAACAGACATTAGCAGTCTGGAAGGAAGAAGAGGTAGAAACTTCAGGAGAAGCAATGGTTCTTGAATTTTGAAAAATGATATTAGTACTGTTTTAGTTAAACTTGTATAAAACTTTTAAGAATTATGTTGTATTTCACAAATGTATCTTGGTACAGTTTCTGAACCAGGGGTTGTGGGGTTTTTTGGTTTCAGAATCCTACTTAGTATTTGTGATTACTTGTTTGGATACAGATAAACTCATCTAAAATACTGCTCATGAAACTGTCATATGTATTTCTACAACTACAAATGAAATAAATTACTACAACTACAGAAGCTACAAAAATTTTTCATCAAATTAAAATAGAATGAGATTGAGTTAGGTGATTAAGATGTCAGGTGACAGATGTCTGTGACCACAAGTCTGTTTTTCAGCTGACTGTCAAGTAACAAGAAAGCTGTTAGCACTCAGAAGCAACAGCTTAATCAGAGATGTGATTTCAGTTACAACATATCTCAAATAAAAAGCACCAATCTGTGTTTGATTTTTATCCCAAACTCAGTTGGATACTACACATTTCTTCTCAATACTGTTCTATTATTCCTTTACCTCCTGTCTTACTGTGGGTGTTGTGTTTGCCTCTATTTTTTACATGTGTTTCTGTATAATCACTTTTGAGTCTTGCTAAATTACTTGCTAAATACTGTCTAACAAATTGCATGCAATACTCTAATCTCACTGTGAAAGGGCCCTGGTGAAGCTAGACTCAGTATAAAGAAGGTAGAAAAAGAGACCTCTCCATTATTAGAGAAAGAGTCTATTATTTCTCCCCAGGCCTCCTCAGGGTAAAAGATGGTCTTTTTCTTCTCTGTCCCCAGCTGCACCCAAAGATGTCAAAGGCACATGAAAAGCTCTAGCAGATATATACTGTGATTTTCGGCACACGCTTGCTTGTCCTGGTTAATCAGTATTGTAGGGAGGGTTTGAGTTTTGAGGGCTTGGAGCTGGGGCAGGAGGTTGGCAGGGTAGTGGTTTTTACTGGTTTCTAACCTATATGGGTGAAGCTGATGCAGAAGAAACCCCCTATAGCCTGGGTCTCAGCCAGGAAGAAATATTCCCTGTGTAGTGGGACTGACAAGCTATTTCTCTACCAAGTTTTTCTGCCCTTCTTATGACATAAAAAAGGTATGATTTTTAGTGACCTTCAGCATGGCTGGTAGGTTAGACAAGAATCAGCTGAAAATCCTGAAACCAAATGGGCTGTTCACGGACTACAGCTGCAACCTTAGATCCAGGTCTCTATCTTAAAACCTTCCCCCCCAAAAAAAAAGCGAGAGAAAGGGCTCATGCTGACAGATAAAATCCAAGCAAGCCTAAGAGAACACAGGAATCATGGTCTTCATAACCATCTTCAGACTTACAGTACATAAGAGTTCATCAATGCCTTTTGATATCTGACTCAACAAATGTGCTAATTGCTTTTGGAATACCTGTGCCTAATTAACTATTAAGGGTTAAAAAAATTTGCAGATTCCACATTTAATGACATCGAATCATGACTTCTGTGTGCACCTTATTTGCACAGCAATGTTTTTGTATGACATTTCCATTTACCTCCAAACTATATGAGAATTTCATGTACCAATAAACCATACCTCTCTGGTTCATATCTCAGTGCTCCAAAATTAGCTCTAAATTGAAAAAAATATGTGCTTTATTTTTAGAAAATATGATTTTTATCATGCAATCAAGTTTAACATTAATTTAAGATGAAGGATTGCTAGGCTAATTCTGTTTCTTCATGAGCTATATCAGAAATAGTACACTTCTCAAACAGAAAAAAAACATATTTCGGCTTTTACTATAACAAATTGTAGTCCTCTATAATCTACAATTAAAAAAAATGGAACTGTTACATAGGCATGATGTGGAAGAACTTTCAATTACTCAAATACAGATGATTAACAACATCTTGAAAGCAGGAGAAAACCCTCAGGTTTTCAATTAAATGTTAAATTAAACTAATGTTATTGGTTTTCCCCTTAATTAAATTTCTTACTAATAAAAGTCTATGAAGAAATATGATCTTCTATCTAAAAGGTGCTTTGTGAAGTACTCAAAACCAAGAAATTTTCTACATTGAGTGACATATGAAATAAGTCAATGGAAAAGAGAAGCTTAATAAATTTACTTTTTTGTTGTTTTGTATTTCATCCAGTGTGGATCCCAGACAAGAATGAGTTATTTGAATATTAGTAGTTTATTTTCCCAAGGTCAGAATATTCTTGTATTTCCAAATCTGTGACACACAAGATCTCATAATTGCCCTCTTTGCCAATTTTTTCAGTGACTGTGGGGAAATTTTTCCACAGAAAAGGAGTCAAAGAAGAGGGACAAACAAGAGTTTAAAAATTAAAAAAAAAAAAAAAGGTTTAGCTAGCTAACTAAATATCTCCCTAACAATATAAAGATTACCTTTATGAGGATTAGACTGCTCAACCATTTGCAAAATGCTTTTATGGTTACGTGTAAGATATTATTAAAGATGACCTCCTTGCAACTATGATACATACTTGTTTAGTGATCTGTATTTTGTGTCTGACCTTAGCTTTATTCATTCAAGTCATGTCCAGTAAAAGCAAATTAATGTCCCTTTAACTCTGAAAGAAGGAAAAGGAAGGGGTAAAAAAAGTGAAAGCTTTTATGTGTGCCAAAGAAGGAATAAAAATTTGTCTCAGAATTAAATTCTGATACAACTCTTCCGTAATGCAACTTGAAACTCTCTAGACAGTCTAACAAGACTGAATTTTCCACAATAAAAATTTTAAATATTTGATTCAGAAAAGATGTTGTCAAAATCTATTTCTTCATCAAAGACAAAGCAAATGAGAAAGAAAATGCAATAGTGCCATATTCTATAACTCAGTTGATGGGCCCTGTCCTGTCACAAGGTGGAGATCTGAATCTGCATTTACCAGTCATTACTGTCATTAGTGTCAGGTTACAAATACATAATAAATTAAATATATCTAGATTTTTATGCAAAGATAAATATTTTGCTAAAATTATTTTTTTTAAACAGTTATTTAACAAACAAAATGCTCCATGCAAAACAAAACTGAAGTAAAAAAAATAATAATCTTGAATTGTAGTATTCTGATTCTCTAGTCAGTTCTGTGTTAAACTGAATTAACTCACTAAAAATGTCAAGAGAGGACACTGTACAGTTCACTTGAAATAGTGCATTACATGAGCCAAGCTTTTTCCACTGATTAGTAAAGCATGCATACACTTTTCTACTTTTGAGTTCCTATGCTATCTTTACCTGCATATCACCTTAATAAGTACTATTCCATTAAGCAGTATAGCTTATATTTTTCATATGCAGCTCATTATCTTCTTCAAGATAATCTGTCTCCCTATCTCTAGTCAGTCAAACTTTGCCCTTGTGAAATAAGTCCAATCACAATTAAAAGGCAAAACTGTTCAGATAGTTTTGCCTAGTGTCTGATGGTAACTAATGTATTCTGAAAAATTTTGTGCATTAATTAAAACGCGGCTTAAATTCTTTTCAAGTGTGACTTCATTAGCTGCATCAAAAATGAAATGAAACTGAATGCAAATGCTCACAAATGTATATCTGCATGTTTCCTAGGTGACCACGAAAAAAGTATCCACATAAATGCATAGAAGTCAAAGAACACTTTCCACATTTTTTTTAACAAAGTCCTTGAAAATGTGTGAACATGTTAAAAGCAATTCATATGGAGTCTTTACTCCATTCTGAAACTTATTTCATCATATAATATCATTTGTTACTGCCTGAATTTCCATTAGCTACACAGCCATCTCAGAACATATTATCTTCTGAAGTAAACCTAGTTCAGACTGACTGTGGTCACTGGTTTAACAAAGTGTTAACATGCTCATTTCACACTGCAACAAGATTCTCTCAATGAACTTGTATTTATGGTACCAGTCCTTGCACGGGTTTAGAACATAATGAGAATGTTACTTTCCCATTGGGCAAAAGGAGTGTAAGTACACAAGGCAGGGCATGTTCCAGAAGGACTGAATTTTCCACTGGCCCTTATAAATTGTATTTCGTTTCTTACACAACAGTAATGCCTTGGATAGAACACTGGATGCAAAGTCAGGTTGTTGTTTTGTTGGTTTTCTGTTTGTTTGGGTTTTTTTTTCCAACTCCCAATATATCCAGACTATTTTTAGTCAGCTTTATGAGGGACAGAATGATGTATTACAATTAGGAGGGTAAGAAAAGCAGCTCTGTTTCTTTGCTCTAACAGCCTGAGCAGGTAGTAGATACTGGAGGTACAATGAACAGGACAGCATAGTCAAATTTTCTCCCTCCCCACCACAACCTTTTTATGGAGAAATAACATTATTTAGGATGCACTGCACAATAAGGATTTACAATGGCATACTTATTCATTTCAAAGCCCTCAAAAATGTCCCATAATGAATCTCCTTAGCCTGCTAAGCAGTACTTCTCCTTTGATAATTACTTATTTTTCTCTTAGTTATCCTTACTGATAACTTAACACACAATACATAATTATTGATTACAAAACCTTGAATAAATGGCATATTTCATAAACAAACAAAACACTTTTTTTGTTCTACCGAACTCCCCACCACCTATTGTATCATAGAAGCTGATTTTGCTTCCTTTCTTTTAAACAACTCAGGAAAAATAGATAAGAATAAAGATTTGAGAAAAGTCTAACAACACTCAGAAGTCAGGAAGAGGTGACCACCTACAGTGCAGAAGAGCTCTCATTACTAACACTACTACTTTCCTTAAAAGCCATCCTGTTTGACAGAAAATGACAAAAGTTGACTTTAAATATTACTGGATATGAACTACAGAAACTGATAGTATACATATAAAAATAAGCTAAGATTTACTTGTAAAATTCTGTAGTTTCTTTATTATAGATTCTACTATTGCCTGGTCAGAAAATTTTAAGGGCCAGACCTTGAATTACGTCAGGAAAATGTGATTTTAACCCACAAAACAGAATAACTGGTAACATAAGAACTTTTTTCTCCAAATTCTCATACAGTGTGGTGCCAATAGTGCTAACATTACCCTACTTGAAGCTTGATTCACCACATATCCTTGTCAGCTACCTCCAAACTACTGGTAGTTTCAAATCTGCATTACAAAGTGATTTTCTAAGAAGGTCCAGAACAAGAGATTAATATTGAAGAAAGTAATTTTTCTTTAACTTTTTCAGTTCTAATGTTAAGCAAACCATGGTCTGATAAGAAGACAAAGAGAAAGCATCTAACTATTCATGGCCTGTATGCTATTATTTTAATAACTATAATCTGGAATATCTTCCCATTTTCAGAAATGATTTCTCAGAAAGGGTACTAGGAGAATTACAAAACTCCATGGATCTATCTACTTTTATTTTATTTGTGGCAATTACAGTTTGTGGTTAATAGGACAGACATATATTTCATGGCTTCCAGTCAGTGTTTGAAAAGCAGTTCCTAAAATTTTACATTTTTTTCTATGGCTTTTATATACATACATGAGAGATAATTTTCTAAAATAAGTTGTTATAAAAATAAAATGAAGAATGATCATGTTTAGGAACTTCCACAAGGTTCCAGTCATATGCGTAACAAAAGATAGGATAGGTTGAATTTACCACAAGGATGAAAGTCAGAAGTTTAGACTGAAGAGACACAAGAATAAAAGAGTTTATGTTTAATCACAAAACAAAATATACATCAAGAACAATAAAGCCTAAAGAACAGTCCAAAGGAAATATTCATAACACAAGTATGTTCAATAATATGAACTAGTTGGAACCACACAGATCTGTAAGAGGCACAAGAATATAGTATCTTTCTCTGTATACATATATTGCAGAAAAATTTGAATATCAAAGTAAATATAGATTTAAGTTTAGTCTTTACTACTCCTTTACCCACTATGAGATGAAAATATACATTTTTTTTTTTAAATACAGTTTTGCGTTGCAGCAAAATCATAAAAAAGACAGAAGGGTGTATCATGCCATGCCATACTCATTTTACAACCACAAAGTGATTGCCATCATACATGTCCTCACCCAAAAGTAAATAATAAGTATCATATACATACCCCCCTCCTTTTTTTATTCTATACAGTTATGAATATATAGCTTGGTGAATCACAGCTTTCAATAATGAGGTTTACACTTCACATTGTAAATTAGATTCAGGAGAAAAGGTCCTTCAGGACATTCAGGAAGAATTAGATGAGAGATTAGCTGTAAAAGCAAAATTGCCCCATGCCATTCCGTATCAAGAAACAGTTCTCTCTAATGAATGTGACCCAAGACATAAGGTGTATAGAAATTCCAGCTCTGTGTTAAAGAAAGTCTACAGCAAACCAATACAGCAAAACAGCTGGGCAGACAGAAAAACCTTTCCAAGTTAACCTTATGTAAGTAGAGCACGTATGTCTTATCTTTTCTTAAATATTTCCAACTGTATTGGAAAGCATAAAAGCAAATAAATGCTTTTATATTATCTTAGCCTACTTCAGGTTAAGAATGATTTCAAGGCAATAAGGGAACAAAAAAGCACTTAGTCCAAAATATAACAAATCTAGCCAAGCTCACTAAAACATTCTCTTGGGTATCCCATATCTCTATGGGATATGCACACCATAGAAACTCATATCACAGTTTGAACACAGTCTGGGCAGTAATAATGGAAGAAAAGTCCTTTCAGCAATTCATAGTAACAAGGATATTAGTGTAGCATTAAGTAAGATAGCTGTGGGAACACTTGGACTTTGAGCAGTGTTAAGGAGTTTGTCATAGGAGGCTACAGGAATAAAAGTATTGGAAGAAATAAACTTTTAAAAAAAATTTTATTGACAGTTGAATGATATGTTAACATTTACACAAGTAGGACATAAGCAGGTGATACAAGTCAGCATACTATTTCACAGGGATGTAACAAATGTCTGGAAGAATAAAGCAGAATTAGGAATCCTCTAACTGGCAGAAGTATTAGAAAAGGGACTGAAAGAACATCATTTCTGTAGCCTATGAAAACAAAGACTGAGAACAACCATTCAGGGAAACAGAAACCAGGGAAGAAAGGAAAGCTAAAGAGCACACAAAAACAAGCATGGATGCAAAAATGACAAAACGAAAAAAATTAATAGGAGTCATTTTATCTCACAGACAGTCTCAAGTTGTATTAGATTTAAAAATCTTTAACAATCATTAAAAGAGCTGATGCACAAGACCACCAACAGAAGATATTTCAGTTAGATGATGCCTGACAAATGTAGTAGCATGCACACAAATTCCAGGGGCCCAACATACTACTACTCCTCACAGAAAGCTCTCCTACTCAAGGCAATTATAAGGAGTGAATGAAATTAAGAAGAAACGGCTTGCAAAACTAGTTCCTCCCTTTGTCGGGTAATAAAATATATTGCCCCTGAAATCATTTCACTTAATTCTCACTTGCTAACACATCCCACAAAACCATTTTGCTGAGTGAGATTTATTAAATCTCTCAGCCTGGGATTAAATTTTACTGTTTTATGAACTGTTAAATTGCATTGTATGCTTATTAAAGCTGGTGGTTTCTTACTTCTTGACACATTCTCAACTCCACCCTGGGGTACAATTAAGCAAACGGGGGGGGGGGGGTGTCACCCCCAAAAATGCATTCCAACGGGGAAAAAGATAGGAGCATCAGAAACCTATAAACAATGTTCATCTAACTTTTTTAAAAATCAAAGAACTTGTTAGCATAAACGCTTTTTTCCAAAATATGGGAGTATTTCAGCTAAATAATCATCACATTAGGCACAGCTGCTTAGATTATTTTTTAATGTTTAGTTGCCTAGTGAATTTTGAATAGGGTATTTGTTTACCAAGATGTGTATGTGATTTTAAGTAGAGACAAAACAGATGCAAATTATTTTCCTCCTCATCAAAATACTTGTTTTAACATCAGAACAAAGCAAATTATTTCTTACATTATTGAAAAAGGCCTTAAAGTTAACAAACAATTTTTTTTTTTTTTTAATACATAAAAAGTAGAACTGGCCAGGTAATTTTTTTGGAAAGGTGTAATTTTGTCTTACACAGAAAGAAAAAAGAAAAGATTTTCCTCTTTTGCCTCAATGCCTCATAGTTTGATCTCCAGTTCTCAGAGAAATGGCAAAGTGGAACATGAAACAATTACAAATTTTGAGGAAATGTCAAGAGAACAAAAGAACAGGAAAAGCACTCTAAAGGATAGTGATGCTGTTGCCACATTTCTTGCCATTACATTGTCATTAAATAGGAAAAAATATGCATTTCTTTACTGATAGAATAAAAACATATTTCCTGGTATAAAAGTCTGAAGAAGTAGAACTTTTTTCTTCTCACAAAATAATCTCAGATAATCATGTAATTTGATAGAATATTTATGGTGCTAAAAAGCTCAAAGTATCTGAAAATTAGTCAGGCGTGTAGCCACTTATTGCAGCTTGATTTGAACTTACTGGAGGTGAAATTTTCAGACAACTTGAAGTTTTGCCAGCAATTAACACAGGAGAAGTAGTTTGCAAGTAGCTTTAACACAGGTTTATCTGAAGTAACAGCAGCAGTATTTCTCTTATCTGCTTGACCTTTGATTCAGGATCTTAATTTCATTTTAACAAATAAAGTGCTAAAAATTTAGAATACACCATGAAGTGCATAGGAAAATGTTGAATTATGTTTTCTGACAAGGACACCTTGTCATTATTGTGGAGAAAAAGCTTAAATCTTAAGCATGAGGAAAAATTTCAGGGAATAAGTAGAAAAAGTCTGAGAATATCTAGAAATGTATCTCTTGCTTCAATGTTTAAATTGGATTGGATGACAGTCTGGTTTCAAAGCCAGCCTCTCTACCCAAGGTTTGCTATTCTGATGTAAGGTTAAGCTGTCATTGATTTCCTAAATTTTCTGATCAAATTCCCATTTTCACTTATTTTTAAATTAACCATTTATTGGACAGGCTATCTGACACTGTACAACTGTTCAGGGTGGTTTACTTCTTTCCAATCATAGAAAGAGGAAGAAGCTCCCAGTATAAATCACTCAGCCTATACAGTCATCTACATTTACCTAGAATAAACACTGATAACTGTATGAAAAAAAATAAAGGCCAAAAAAAATAGTTCCATAATGATATTTTTTAGAAATTTATTTTCTCCCATTTTCAACTTTCTGGCTAACAAGACCACATGAAGTGTGATTTCATACGACCCTGTAATGTCCCATCATGTCATAAACTCTACTAATCCAAGAAGCAAATGACTTTCAGTGTACTGCCTGCACTAGCAAATGCCATCTGACTGCATAAGCACTTGCAGAACTGTGCTTATAATACACAGTTAGGAATGAGGTGTTAAGATGTTATGTTTCTATATAACCTTAAAAACAAAAGTAAAATTTCTAGGTGAAAAGTTATTCTGAAATACTTTCTCAACCTTTCTTTTGAACTTTAGAAATTATGGTACATACTATAATATTTTTTGCAATAAAAAACCCCAACGCGCTATTTTATATACCTTAAGGACAGATAGCAAAAACCTAATTACCAGGAACAATGAATGGGTCATTATTTGGTCTTTGGTAGTCTATTTCCTTTCATCTGTTCTCCTGCTCAAAATCGATATAACTGTGATCACTGCAACTCCATCAACCACATCCATAATAAAGAGCTGCCACTACTATTATATTAGCTCAGTATTGAAGACTTAACACACCACAGGAAAAGTCCCTCCGCATTAGCAATTCACAAGTAATTACAGAAAGATCCTACTCAGCATACACACTGAACACCTTTGTACTCACGTGCAGCAATAAAGTACACATGAGAACACAAACGAGAGGCATAAAGTTAGAATAGTCCAGAAATTAAACACAAATCTGATGAAAAATTGAGGGGAAAAAAGCATTCTGAAGAATGAATCTCTACATAGTCTATTTTTTTATCCTGTAAAAGTTTCACAATGAGGATTTCAGAGTTTTCACACCTTCAAATTTTAAATAAAATGACAAAAATAAATGTTTATTGATGACTTTGAAAGGCAGAGACAAAACAGTTCTGAGTCTTCATAATAAATTGCTTTCTCCTGCTTTCACCAAGCTCCATTTACATTTCTTTCCCCTTAGAAAGAATTAATGACACGGATTTTAATATCTTCAGCAAAAAACATGATTACATGTGCAGCCTTGCAAGGTTCATGTCTGCAGGAGAAAACAAATTGTTAAGCAGTGTAAAACATAACTAGCCCATAAATGACTATATGTTTCAAAAGAGAATTCTGCTTTATGTCAGTCTTCTATAATTCCTTTATTAAATTATGTCCTATAGCTCTGTTCTAAATAGGGAAATTTTTTGCTTTTGAATTAACACATCCTTAAAATCAATAATACCCAAAGGAAAAGAGACCACTGGCCTGTGATTTAGAAAAACAATCTTTTGTTTAGATTTAGAAAGTAGATATTTTATGGGTTTTGGTTTGCTTTTTTAGTTTTGGAAGCATACCCATTTTTAGATTCTTCATTGGTTTCTGTCATTTTTGTATAATCTTTAATCAACTTATATGTTATATGAAGTTCATAGCCTAGACAGATTACAGAAAAGCAAACTGACCTTGTAACATTACATTTTCTCTTCTTTGCAATTGGGTCTCCATCAACTGCATTTCACTGTATAATTGCTTTTTGTTTCGATAAAGTTCTCCATTAATTAGCATTTGCTTTCAGAATAAACTTTTTATGTTATGATGGTAGTTCTAAGAATTGGATTCTCAAAAATTGTTGACTCCAGCTTCACCATCAGAGCAGACACAGAATTAAATACATTCAGATATATTTGCATTAGACATATTTTGTTTTGATTAAAATCTGCTTACACTAAGTCAATTTATTCAATGATTGAAAAGCTGTGTTCTGATTTGTGACACTACTTTTCCAGGTTATCTTCTAAAAGTGCCCTCATAAAACCAGCCATCTTAGACTGCCTATTATTCTAATATATTAGCCCACGAAAATTCATCTAATTTAAGTACAGCTTCAAATTGTGATGTTCCAGAAAAAGCTGAATAACTTCTAATGGGAACCTCAATGGCTAATGCTGAGAGGTACCTTGATACTGAAAGCTTAACTGAAGTTTTAGCTACTTTGAAATCCTTAAATAGCAAAGCACAGAAAAGTTCAAAGTATAAACGAAATAAGGATAGACAAAAGTAAGGATAAAGAAAAATTATATGGGTGGTTTTTATGTCTATGAAATTTTCAAAACCTAGAAGTTGCTTGTAGTAATTCAGTGCTAGAAGAAATACAAGCTTACTAATAAGAACAACTCAAAATAATTTTGCCATCATGTTAGACGTAGATGCTGTTTTGGTGAATATAAGAACCAACCACAATCTTCATAATAATCAGATTTTTTTTTTGGAAGTATATATGAACCTTGGTATGTCCAATAAAATTTGCAGCAATATACAAAATCCAAATTCACCTAGTGACCCTTTCTGGGAATTTTGGAACTATCTCTAAATATAGTTGACTTTCAAAGGATATTTATACCATAAAGCCAACTGATAGTATATAATTATCAGAATTACTAAAACAAAAATAGGAATTCAAAACTTAATATACTTCCAGCTTTTTCAATACTCCATCAGGACTCCATCTGTCAGGATAACAGTCAAATTTCTGCACTAAATCTAAACATACATTTTAAAATAAAAATGGGTCCAAGTTGAGGCAGAAGTTTTAATAATTTTTTTGCATATCTCTGACTAATCTGAGGAGGATTTATTTTTCTTGACGTGTACACATACCTCTTAACTATGCTTTAGCAAGATGTAAAAAATATAAATTTCATAATATTCATCTTATTTTTAGAGATGTTAATCCCTTATATTTCAGAAGGTTCTCCATATCTGAAATTGCAGACTGCACAGGGAAGAAACAAGGGAGGAGAGGAAGAAAACAGAGAAAATATAAAAGTACATGGTGCTTTAAACCTCAGTACCACAAGGATTTCTAGTTTTCTCATTCATACTCACAAACAGCTCTACTAGCCAAATGGCCTTTGACAGATAAACTAGAAGGAAATATAAATAGGTACAAAAGTGATAAGCCTCATCAATTATTCCAGGTCTTTAGACTTTCTTTAACACTTCTATATGGTTTCTGAGAGTTTTAAGAGAGAACAGCAAGAAGATCATTCATGTTATCCTTTTTCTACAAAGAGCATAAAAGTATAAGTTTTCATCTTCACCTGTAAGAAAATGTCACAGAATTCTATTCCTTCTTACATCTTCCAAGAAAAGATGATCAAAAATTAGTATTAATAAAGTGTACAAGTTTTCAGTTTGTTGTTATCACTCAGCTCATTTTTGTGCATTCTGATCCTGAAGTTGTTTCCAAGTTTAACTATCTCAGCACTACACAATGCCCTATCCTTTAGAGGCATCCTCACTTGTACTAAGCCAGTCTCATACGCCCTCACTTGTCTAAATTAGTCCAAAGCACCATCATATTGTACTGAAAAAACAGAATGTAGGTATAGCAGAATTCAAAGCAATGTCAGGTTTCTTTACAAGGCCATAAGCACACTACCTTAGTTTTTCTTATCTCTTGGCTTCTTCCAAAGACTGCCAAATAGTGTGATAAGAGGAGTTTTATCAAGAGACAACTTAAAATTTGAAAATTAAATCTAATTATTATCAAAAGATGGATTTTGATAAGAGTTTATGAAGATACTTTCATAATTTATGGCTCTATACTGTATGTTGATATTTTAAAGGAATTATTTTAATGGGGTATTAAGTCTAACTGGTGCTTTGGATAGTTACAGGGAAACAATTTGTTCTGTCTGTTATACACAGAAGACCATACAGACATTTCTATGGGAAAACACCTCCCTAAAAATAAAATGCACTCTACATGTTTTTGTAATACATGTAGATATATATGTAAAAAAAAAGAAAAAGAAAAAGAAAAATCTTTACAAAATCAAAGTTTACTACATAGAAAATAATGGCTGTGAGGATGTAATCTTTACCTCTCTTGTGCACATGCAAGTTTTAATTTATACAACCACAGAATGTATTTTCTACAGGATCCCATAGATACACATATGAAGACCAGTACAGCTAGGGCAGATCAGGATCCTGCTCCATAAGGATTACAAAAGTGTGTTTTTATCAGAAGCAGCAAAAAGCTTCAAACTTGTGGAGGCAACATAAAATTAATTGTTGCTTTCCACAAAATTCCAAGCTTCTACTTTAACATAGGGAATGCTTGTACTTTTCTAGGGAAAGGTTGAAAAAAAACCAACCCCAAAACAACAACAAAAAAACCCTTTAATGCTAGAAATGTAACATTTCTGCCCTACTTCTCTACCCAGAACTGGCTAATCTGATTTAGCTGAAATTTTCTCAAAATACCTATCCCAAGAGATACACCTGCTCAGAAAATATTCAGCTGTGTGGCTACACTGTGACAAAACTCTAAAAATTTGAAAGAAGGCTATATTTGGAAGTATCTCTTATTAATAATATAAAGCAATACACCAGTCCTGTTTCTAAAACTAAGTGGAAGTGATTATTGATCAGGTATGGAAAAATTACAGTAAGTAAATATAGGCTTTGTATGCCCCCCAGGAATCGAACAAACTCAAAATATAGTGCTCCAAAATTAAAATCACAAAGGATCATATTTAACCTAGATGCCTAATGTTATGGTGTTAGTGAAACTGATTGTTTTGCAAAGAATCCTAAACAGAAGTAAATTCAATCGGGTTAACAATTTATCATCTTCTTTTCTTCATCTATTATTTCCTAGACAAACTTTCACAGACAGTGGAATTATACATATTCATAGAAGGAAAAATTTTTCTCCTGAAGTAGTTAATCCATGATGTTAACTTCTGCCCTTAATAAAGAAATTTCTAGATATCACAGTGTGCAGGAAATGTCGTGGTTGTTTAGGAAAACCTTTTCTGAGTGATCATAAATGGTTTGAGGCAGCAGGCAGCATACAAATGAGGTCTACAAGACAGTAGTTTCTTCATTTTAGCATGATTATCTATTTCATCTCATATTTTAACAAAACAGGGAAGGTCTAAGTAATCTAAAGCTCAAAAGGTAGATATTCAAATCTTTCAAGTTTCTTCACAGCTGATTTCTTTACAAATTCTTGTCTAATATTTAATCAAAAATGGAACAAAAAATTATCCAGTTATAAAAGTCACAAGAAGCCTTTAAGTTCCGAAGAGGTACAACTATTTGCAGATTCATGAGAAAGAAAGAGATGGAAGAGAATTCTTTCTGCAGAGAATTATTTCTGTGTGAGCCCTTTATCTTGAACTATCTGAGAAGAACCAGACTACCCATACAGTGTAGTAACTGAGGAATCTCACCTCACCACAAACAGACACAGAACAGCTAAGTTTGACACCAGAGCCATTAGCAGGACAAGAATGCCAAAGCATAGGTAGGAAGCACTTGTTAAGCATTTCTCAAATCTCATAATTTCTTACTATATTTTGCAAAGAACTGCTCACTTTCTAGATGATGTGGAACTGTTTTCCTCTTCCAAGTGTGTTTCCATTAATAAGTTGAGTCTGCTTTCATAAACATTTAGATAAATTAATGGGATTCAAAGGCAAATGCTTTCAACAGGCTTATTTTGATATTTTAAACCAGTATTAAGCCTGTATTATTTACTTCCCTTTCTGTCTATAGCATTTTCTATGTCTATTTTTGGTTTAGTCTGTCACCAAAACAAAACCAACACTTGTCCACTCATTTCCCTTTCATTAAGATCTTTTCACACAATAATTTTGTAAGGTTCCATTACTCTGAAATGTCTACCACAGATTTTAATTTCGATCAGCAGCAAGCTCTTGAAGTGACTCTCCTGATTGTTCCCACATACTGGTGTTCTGATTCACGTCCTGGAGCAGCCTCATAGTGCATGAACCAGGCTCTTTTAAGATAAAATTCACTGAAAGATGTGATCTAGGGCTGTCCTTTATATGCTCCATCTGCTAATTGGCTTTGTCCAAAGGAACAGACTAGAGATAGTCTAAAGCAAAATAGCTGAAAATAGAATAGCATAAAATAAGAATAGTCAGGTTTTTGGCACCAATAGCTTTGCTTTATGGGGCTGCCCCCACTGGGCCGCACTTGAGAAAATCTGGTGCTATCTTTAAGGTTATTCTATTTCATTATTATTCTGAAAATATTCACCTTATCTTCACTTCATCTTTAATTCCATGATGCAATTCCTGACCCTCTTTACTCAAAGAAAGAAAAAATCCACCTCTGATTTGAAACAAACAAACAAAAAATATTTCTGTCCTGAAACAATGGCAACTACTACTTTTAAAGTATGAGGAACTGAAAAATCGTAAATTAAGCATTTTCAACTATACAGATATGAAGAAGGGAGAAGCAGCATGTATGTGCCATTTATTTATGGTAGATAATAGATTTTTATAGTGGTCAATAGAGGGTTGGCTTGAAAGCCATTTGTCAGACTGCACACACGCACAAAAACTGGAGATGGGAATGGTTGCCTTTGGCTCTAACTGTTAAAAAACAGTTATCAATCTTCATCTAAGTCTTCAAGGAGCTGCTCTTGGTGAGCAATCGATATTGCATTTGCCACAATAGCTCATTTAATTATTTTCATCCTAAATATCCTGTCAGCAGGGAGAAAGTCTTCCTGATTTTAATTAATTTTGAGATCATTGATTCTTTGCCTTTTCCTTTCCTGTGGTTACACGTGCAGACACAAATGCACAGACACACACTTTTAGCCTGCAGGCAGTGTAAGATGTATGACAAGTCCGTGGTGAAAACCCTGCATATTACTGAAGTACACCTAGATGACATGCAGTTTTATTTTTAAATCTTTAACCATCAACTGCTGCAAATGAGCCCCTGGCACCTAAACATAGTTGGACAAAACAGTAAATTGAAAACCATGTTTACTGAATAGTTTTCAATTAAAGAGTCCTTAAATCAATAGGCAGTAGGATATCACAGCCACAAACCTGCTATAAGTCACCAGAGAAACACAGAGACAGAAAATGGAAGGCAGAGAACCAGAAAATAGTAGTGGAAATAATTAACTTATATTACATTTTAAAAATAAATACAAATCTTGGATTGATGGACATCATTAACACCGAAAATGAAAATGTTTTAGGCCCTAGAGCACTGTGTCACATTTCCTCTGTGTTGAATACTAGAATGAAACAAGACACAATACAAATCTTTCCGTGAGGAGACTTAAGCATTTGTAAAAGACAAGCTCTTAACAGAAGTGCAAGAGAAAAGGTTTAGTCTAGATACCCTAAGAGAATGATGCATCTTATATATGAGAAACCTTGCTTCCCATTCTGGGAGAAAATTGTTAACTCTGTTCATCCCTACAGTGTAAATTGGTGAGTTGACTGTTCTCAGGGTCCCCAGCAAGAGCCTGGGAATCAGGAAATGGAACTCAGACACAAATCCAGTTTTTCTCTTAGAATAACATTTGTATCTAAAAAAGGGATGACAATGAGGTAAAAAAGATTACTTTGAACCAAAAGAAAAACTGGAATTGCTACTTTTTCTGTCTATAGAGCTATGTGTATTAGGGATACTCATGCATAAGGAAAGTGGCCCTTTAAGAAAGAGGAAGTTTCCATTAAAAAACACTCAAAAGAAAAAGTGAATAGCTGCAAAATTGTATAACTGGTACTTCAAAGATCAGATGGATTAATTTCAATTATACATATAACCTTGTACTCTGATTTATGCCACTCCCACCTTTTCAGGAAAAGAAGGGGGGGGGGAACAATCTGTAGTAAATAAATCGGCAAGTACACTAATGAAGACTGATTAAAATCTACATACATTCTAGAGTGGTTTAAAAACATCTTCAGTCATAGCTCCACTGCCAGAGATGACATTTTATTTGTAACAAATAATAAAGCAGCTATATATGATCATTCTTATTTAATGTGACATGGAGTAATCATGGAGTTACTTAGTTTTATAACAATAAAGTAAATCCACTAGATACCAGTGCATCAGAAGCAAGGCAAAACCACACACTTCCTTTTAATGCCACTGTACAAGGGATAGCATTTGCTGCATCAACCAATGTCAGAAAAGTTACAGTACTGCTGAGGAAAAATTACAGAAACATTAAAGCGATACAGAATATCTTTCATTAGCCTGTTTCTAGTTGCAGAGCAATGTTGAAAAGAGTGGCTGCCCTAGATAGAGCAGCCAGTTTTATATGTTTTCTATCAACATTCTTAGCTTAGACCTTGGACAGTATTCCATGTGCAGCATTTCATCACAAAATACTTTTCTCCACTATCTTCCCCTGGAAATGGTAAAAATTGCCTCTAGAGTAAACCCAGTCATTACATTATCTAACCGAATTCAACTTAAATACATTTAGTTTAAAATTCAGAAGCAAGTGTAATCGCTTTTTCTTTACAAAGTAAACAAAATAAGCATTTAACAGTATTTCAGTTTGTTAAAATCTGAACAAAATTATCAGCTCAAAATACTTGTTAAATATCATCACTGGAGTCTCCTTGGATAAACTATACCTGCCTAACTAGCTATATATTAAAATTCTGAGAAAGCCATCTCTGCCACAATCCACTAAGCAGTGTATAGTATTAAAACAACAGAAAGAATTTAGAAAGTAGACTTTTGCTTGAAAAATAAAAGGTGGGAAAAATAAACCCAGGAAGCAGTTCTGTACTTCAGAGACAAATACAGTTTCTCTCGCAGATGTTCCTCAGGGAAATAAACAGCAGCAGCAAGGCCAAGTCAAGAAAGCTCTCTGAGACACAAAGCAAGACTGTAAAATACTCTACCACATGCTCACATTCCTCTGGGAACTGTTATCTTGCTCAAACAAATCCAACTCACTAAAACTGACAGTTGTGCACTGCTCTTTTTTCTTAAAGGATTAACATTAGGCAAAAAATATGAAATGAAAGTACCTTTCAAGAGGCAAACTAACTTAGAGACTATCTAATCAGTGCTGCTAAAGGAAGAAGTATATGCTGAGACTCCAGTCTATTTTTCTTGCATATGACTAGCAGAAGAGATCTGCTGAGAGACTGTTTTTTTCAAGCTGTTTCACATTCTTAGAAAGAAGAGAGAAAAAGAAAACTGAACCACCACATTATCCCTAGAGAGCAGTAAATATATGGAAAAACCTCTTAAAGACTGAACAGCTCTTAAGATACACATTTCTGAAAATTTCAGAGCTATTATTTGGATGTACATAATACACATACGGCTTTGTGTATGAATGTTTTCCAAATGTACTGCCTTTTGTACTAGTGGTGAACTGTAGCTTTACAGACCTTAAAAAAACCCTGTAATTCATCACAAAAAAAGGAGTCTTGAAAAACATTTGCGATAGAATTCATTTACCTAACTTCAGCCATCCAAAAGCTACCAGGACAGCCATGAAATAAAAACAGTGATTCATCTGGTTATCCTGAGGTTAGAGATAGCCTAGACATTTAGCTTATATTGCATACCCTACTTTGAGAGTAAGACTCTCTTGAAAATCTTCAAACACGTCAAACTTTAAAAACTAAGATCTGAATGGAAACCATATGCTGTAATTTTTGTGATACAAATTGAACTTTATTATATCATTATAATAAGCTCTAGTCCACACAAGTTAACTCCAAGGAGGCAAACAGTTTCATTGGATAATACTGTACTCATTTTATAAATTAGACAGGATGGTTCACAGCTGTGGTGATCCACAAATATGGATTTCTGCCTCTGCTAAGCAAATTGCTCTCCAGGTAAACTGCAGCAGATCCTTGTTGTGGTTTGAGCCCGGCCGGCAAAGCAGCACCACAAGGCTGCTCGCTCACTCCTCCCCCCAGTGGGATGGGGAGGAGAAAATATAAAGAAAAGCTCATGGGTTGAAACAAGGACAGGGAGGGATCACTCACCACTTATGCTCACAGGCAAGACGGGCTCATTTGAGCAAAAACAAATTTAATTTACTACTTAAATCTTCATCACACGTTGTCTCAGACGCTCCTTCCTCCTCAGGGGGAAGACTCCTCACTCTTCCTCTGCTCCAGCATGGGGTTCCTCCCTCCCATGGGAGAGAGCCCTCCACAAACTTCTCCACCGTCGGTCCTTTCCTCAGGCTGCAGTCCTTCAGTCACAGACTGCTCCAGCACAGGCCTTCACACGGAGTGGCGGCCATCTTGGGAGGCATCCCCCTGCTCCGGTGTGGGCTCCTCTCTCCCCGGGCTGCAGGTGGGCATCTGCTCCCCCGCTCCCCTCCATGGGCTGGGGGGGGACAGCCTGCCGTCTCACCGCAGGCTGCGGGGGCAGCCCCTCCTCCCCCCCCTCCTTCTTCACTGACCTCAGGATCTGCAGAGGGGTTCCCCTCACATTCCAATCCCCCTACTCACTGCAGGTTCCCCTTCTTAGATCTGTTCTCCCAGAGGCGCTAACGCCATTGCTGATTGGGTCGGCCTGGGCCAGCAGGTCCAACTTGGAGCTGGGGAAGCTTCTAGCAGCTTCTCACAGGAGCCCCTGCGGCCCCTTCCCTGCTACCAAAACCCCACCACACAAACCCAAGACAGTCTTCCACTTCTAAAAGGGTTGAAAATACCTGTTGCTTCTTTTAGAGGGCAACTTCAGATGTACAAACAAAAAACAACAGATCAAACAATACCCCAAAGACACTACTGTGAACAAGCAGCAGCCGAACACAGTACTAGTTTTCTTAATCCCATCCACTCTTTACTGTGAGAGGTGGGATAGGGAACAGATGTCCCATTTAGCATTTATCTAAAGTATTTGGATAATAAATAAAAAACTTTATGTTAACTGTAATAGACCAGGCAGAACAGAAACCATATTTGTGCTTATTACTGTAATTCAAGCAGTAGAAGCTAAACATTTTTTGTCTCAAAAATTTTGTGCTTTCCTATTTACTTCAGGACTATGCAAAACGAAAAGGAGATGCATGCCATATCTTAAGAAAAGTAGAAGCTAATTAGATTTCTAAAAATGAAGATACAAAGCCCATTGAGACATCCTACCTTTGCTTATAATAATTTTCATTTTTAATAGGAGTTGGACAGAAGGTAGTATTTCACAGCTTCAGCGCATACATTGAGTGCCTCATCAGCTGTAAACTCACTCAGTATTCCTTGTGCCCACCCAAAGTATGATAGCAAGAAGCTTTTTCACATTTCCCAAATGTATTTTACTGTTCTGACCTCCCCTTTTCTGGAGCCAGCAGTTCAGATTGCCCCTATCCTGTCCTGTAATTCAAAGCATTGCACAGTATTCCATTGAGAAATTTTAGCAGTATTTGGAAATGAGCAGCTGTATAGAGGCTTGTTTCCTTCGACACTCTTTCACATGTTTACTTAAGCATACCCCCCTAGCCCTTATCTAGAAGGGACTTGCCACTAGGATCACATAGAAACCCAAATGTGACAGGTAACTGTCTCAGGAAATGGATATTGTACAGATTCACAGATGCTAGAGATCTTTGGAACAACCAAATGAGTAAGATACACAAAGGTAAAGTGCAAGTGAAAAAACTTTTCTCAAGGCGGGGGGGGAGGGGGCCAGGGGGAGCAGAGAATGAGAGTCCATTATCTCTGTCTGCAGTGCAAATGTGCTTGTCTGTCCAAATATAAAAATTTTGCAGTTCATACCTTGCAATGGAAAAAAGGCTGGGGGGTGTAGGGGGTGGAAGGGACATGACACCTCAACAAGCCCTCCAGGTTACATTTACTAACTGAAACACTACAAAAACAGTTAACCACTGAGGATTAGAAAAGTAGAGAGTCGTATGTATAATATATAGAGAAGGAAGGAACTCTATCAGTAATGCAATTTAAATGCATTAGCTATGGTAAGCAAAAAGTGTGATATCAATGCACACTCACAAATGGACAACAAATAAGCTACAGAGGTTGTGAAAAGAAGAAAAGTCTCAAGGAGATTATCTTTCCTGGTTATACTGAAAACCTTTCTTACCTATAACGCTAAAAGAAATGAGAAAGGATCAGAAGGGTTAAACTAATCTTACTACTTTACTAGTAGTTTTTCAGGGTGAGGTCAACAGAGATCCTTAAGTACCTAAACTTGTTTTAGCTAAAGGTACAAATTAAGTGGCAGAATAAACTATTTTCAGGTTAAGGAAAATTCAAACTGGATAAACTACACAAACATGCAATGCTTGTAGAACACAAATGCATACAACATGGTTATATCTAACTTATCAAGTTCACAGATGAATAACACAGATATCAAGCGCTGCAAAAAAGATAATAAATTAAGCCACTCAAGTTCTTCCAAAACAGATTATGTAGGAGAAATTTTGTAAATCCAGATTACAAAGGAAAAAAGTTTGCACTTTTCTAATTAAATGCATAATCATGGATGCAGATCCATGTTAGCAATGCTAAATGGCTTCTGCTTTAATGAGCCATTTGAAATGAAATGGTTGCCTGCAATTAGACATCTGCAGTCCAAGGACAGCAAGCCAACTATGTAGTCTGGCTGCCAGAATTACAGTTGCATTCCTCTGCAGGACAATGAGGAGAATGGATAATTGTAATTATAACATATAGATCCCTTAGTGTTCTGTGGCTGAAAGAGTGTGAACAACAAGGACTCTTAATACATTTAATTGCTGGCTGCTAATAAAGGGTTGTCAAAAAAGAGAACCATTTTTAAAAGGCACTCCAATTTCATTAGACATCACAAACCAAGGTCACTAACTATCCACCTGAGGACTAATCTCCAAAGAAACTGCCTCTTAGACCCTGTAAATATCTAGTCACACAGGCTTGGTGTTCAGAAAGTTGCACGCTGATATCAAAGCAAGTTGAAGAGATGGGAGACAACAGAGATGTTATTCTAGAGGGTTTAGCACACGCTGTAACTTCTCTACTCACGTTCACTATGTAAAATCTCTTTGCAAGCTTTTTCCACTAGAACTTGAACAAAGATCCCAAATACTTTTCTGATGTATTACTGTCTCTTTCCTTACACACTTAACCTATCTGAATATTTCATATATCAAAATGTTTTCATTCCCTCACAGGAATAAGAGAAAAAAGGAATTGAACTTTATCTATTCAAACTCCGTGCAGAAATCAGACAGAATGCTTCTCTCACCTGGCCAAATCATAAATAAAGCAAAATAGGATTTAATTACCTTCAGATTTTATCTTTCATTCAGTGATGTTCAACTTTGCAATTCACTGTGAGGATTCAAGAGTGAATACCTTATTATTTCTTCTGTTTGCTGTATATTCTGAATGTATACTGAAAATTCACCGTTATTTTACTATATTATAAGTTCTTCTGTAACAAACAGCTGCCTCAGCTGCTCTTCTCTGTGAAATCTGATTTTTTTTAAATAAAATTCATTAATGGTACTGACAAAATAAGTGAGACCATCACAAAGAAATAACTAAGAATTATTCCAAGCTTATACACAGGCTATCATCTTCAAGTTATTAGGTAAGATTTCTTTAAAGTAACTGCTTTCCACCATTTTTATTTTTATCAGTTCCCAGATGAAGTTGAAACTGAGATTTTACACTTCTTGAATTGAATAGATTCAATTATCTAGACTTGCCATTGGATCCTCTTAAATACTTCTCTCAAGGTGAGCCAAGCAACTTGCTGAATTTCTAAAATTTTAGAAACTGTGGGAAAAGGTATTTATTCTAATACTCAGTATCATTACACTGAACCTTTAGGCACCTGGGCCTCCAAATGGAATCCACATGCCTTATGCAACTCGGTATGCAATGCACAGAAACAGAGACATTTCAGAACACAATTCATCTTACTAATTCAGCTACCCAGTAGCAACTGCTCCAGACAAAAAGAAATCCTACTCTTTTTTAAGACTTAAATATCTGAGGAAGTGTGGAACCTCCATAACACAGGCATTTGTAGAGACAGACAACTTTTTTGACAATTTTGCCTCCATTTACCCAGGATACAGAGAAAACTCATGTCCTCTCTTGACTAGCAGATGTGAGGCCTGGTGGAATGTAACAAAGTAGGTAAAAAATTATTAGACATCTACGTGTGTATGAAAAAATTAAGTTATTAGACTCTAGCCCCCTAAAAACATAAAACCAAAGTTCAGTTTCCAAGTGCTACCTGAGAACAGTTGAGATACAATCATTCTACTCTCGTCTGAGAACAACTGTGTTCAATGTAGATGAACACGAATAAAAGCTAAAGCAACATAAGAGAAAAAGCATTTAGTATTAGAAGACTCTGGACAGAAATATTAACATTTCCCAGGTCTTGCAATTTCACGTTTTTCTTCCTTCAACTAAGGACATCCTACAGCTAAGCTAACTGGGCCTAAAAACGCCAAATGTAAAACACCATGCTGGGCATAAAACACTAAAAATACTGAACATTTGCATAATTATATGTTCTCCTTAAGCTTACTGTTAAAAAATGCCAGAATAGTTTCTGTATATTGACTATTACCTTCGGTGCTCGTATTAATTTTCACCAGTAAAAAATCTCATCTTCACTTGAAGGTGCTTCAGTCATCACCATAAACCGCCTGTGATTCTCCTGCTGCCTACACAAGCAATTATGGATGTTTACACTCTCTGTCATACTTCATTCCTTATTTGTATGCTCATATGAATCTCATGTTTATTATGAAAACACAGCTCCAACCAATTCATGAGGACATGATGCAGCTAGTTCTTTTTAAAGCATAAAAAATAAAGCACCACTTAGGGAAGCTATCCCTTTTCATTGACTTTCATTAACTGCTAGAATATCACTGACATACTGCTACAAAGCAACCAACAGTGTATTTCACACAGTTGTTCTTCATTTCCTATTAAAAGTGCAGAGCAGCCAAGCAGAACTATATTTAATGAGGACTAGATGTCTTCTTTGGACATTGTTTTCATAAGGGGTTATTCAGCATACAACAGTTATTTCTTGAATCTGTCCATGGAGTAGAAAAGTGCTGTAATTAGTAAAGAAATTCTTTTCTTATACTGGTTCAAAGTGAAATAGTTACTTCTGAAGAAAGCAGAATAAGAAAAAAAAATCCTCAAAAATTAAAAGCTAAACAGATAGTGTGTGCTTGCTTTTTTTTTTTTCCCCCTCTGTTTTTTTTTCCAGCATTCATTAGTCCTAATCAGAACAGGACACAGGAGAAATTAAAATTCCAATATCCAATTGCAGTTTTGTCTGTAAAAAGCTTTCTATTTTCCTAACATTAATTAAATATATTTTTCATATATCAGATGGAAAAATATTACTCCAAAGATGTTTTTAACATCTTTATTTTTTTACTGAAGTTTTTAATAGAACAACCCCAGCAAAGACTGAAATATTCCTTTATATATCTTCCAGACACACAAGGTTTAACTCTACTCTTAACTGTGCTCAAATTATTGGATAAACTTTCCTGATTATATACTAGCGGAATTTTTTATATTTACATTGTTGGACATAAAATCTGAATTTTTGCTGTTCTCTGAACAGCATTTAGCATTTAAAATATATTTACATCTGTACTAGATAGCTATCTAAAAATGCATTGAAAAAGGTAGATCATTTAACCATAGAGAACTCTGGTTCAACAGAGAGGGTTGTAATATCCTTTGCTGAAACAAGGCAGACAATGTTTTAGATGAGATTCAAAGATATTCCATAGGAATGCATGAAATTAAACCTTTATCCTTTTGAAAAGGATACTGCCAGGTGCATAGCTTCAGCTGTTTATTTAATTTTTTAAAGCTTAAATCTATGAACAAAACTTACCAGTCTATTAAAAAAAAACCCACCCTCATTCTATGATTCTGTTAGGTATCCACTTTACATTTAGACATAATTATTCATAGTTTTGAACAACAGCTTTTTGCACTGTCTTAAGGGGGGTTGTGTCTATAGGGGATAGCCAACTAGTAATTTCTAATTTAATGTTTATAATGAACTAAACAAATGAAAATTCCACATATGAATAATACATATTCTACACTAAAATCTATCTGTATCGTCATAAAAGCACCAGTCAATCACCCTTTTCTTCTTCTTGTTTCCCATGTCTCCCAGGTAAAATTATATTTGAATAATATTTTATTTATGGCTGTGGCAAAAATAACTTTAAAAAATCTTCTGAAAACTCATAAATTAACTAGTGGTTCAGTTTCACAGCCTATAGCACAAATGAAAGACAATCACAGAGAGTTTCATAGACGTCTACAAAAAAAGTTCATTTAAAATTCAGGGGTTGTTGACATTGGCAGACTTGTGCCTAAACAACCAAGTAGATGTCTGCACCTTATACATAGCCATAAGCCACATTCTAGTATACAGTAACCAGAATTGTTATGCAGAACTGATTTCAGAAAAAAAAAAAATCTTAAAAACTAGAACATGCAGTTCTAGTTTTGTCAGGTCTCAATATTTTATTATCACACTCTGGAAATCCACCATTCTTTGTTTTCTCAAGTTATTCTGTCAAATATAAATTCTGGTTTTTAAAAGTATGTTCCTCAGAAATATAGGGTAAAAACTGAAAATATAGACACAACTTAATCTTACAAAAATGGACCCAAATTCTAATATATATTTAACATACAAATGAATTCCTGCAAATAAATCATCATTGGGTTTCAAATTTTTGTTAAAGCACATTTTAAATCTTAAAATGTGCATGCTACAAGTTGCGGTTATTTCACCAATTTGCCAAGTTTTACTCCTCTCCTCTCTGGTTTCAGCCATTGCCAGGTTCTTTAGGACAGAGTAAATCATTAGTTTAGTAATCAAATGATTGTGAGGTTATACATATACACTGTTCCTCTCTGAACAAATCTGATCCTGCAAAGGCAGGTTTCTTCAAATCATGGCATGCCGGAAGGCAGTCCAGTCCCATTCAAAGTCAGTTTCTGAAAACTCCAGTTTCAGATATATTTTTGAGACTGCAACTGTAGATCATGCCTGTGTAGTCATGTTTATACTACCTTTCTTGTGCTCTGTGATTCAATTTTATATTCATCAATCACATATTGAAGTGGGTTACAAGTTCACAGCAAGCAAGGGAGCTGGATGGCACATGTTATGAATATCAAAGAAAACAGTTTCATAACCAGTGAGGATTAAACACTAAATGAACTAAGTCAAGTAGAAAAACTCACTAATTAATTTTTGTATGTTTGGGTTCGGGGGGGGGGGGGTATTTTCATTAATAAACAAAACCCAAATTTTAAAGTGAGGTGTGGCCCTTCTGCCCATTAACTGCTATATGAAGTATCTTAAATTAAGCAATAACCAGTAACAGAAGGTATAGAGTTTATTTCTATGTATAGAAATGGTATTTAACTCTTATTTCTAAATGTTCTGAAATTTTAAATACGTGTCTCCAGTGATTAATAGCCTGTAAGAAAGTAATTATACCTCAATACTTGTATCATAAACAATTACAGCCCCGATACTACCAGTTACAGCAAATTTGCCAAGGACTGAAACTATAGTCCGTATGTATGATAGTTATGCACACCATCTCTGAGTGGGTATTAGGATCATTTGCAAGACTGTGAGTGAACATATAAAGCTAGTGCTCAAGGTACTATTTATATTATTGTAACAAAGGAATGAAAGTAAAATCAGTCAAACAGCCAGGTTCACATCACTGGCAGCAAAACCAGTATATCCATCGTATTACGTCAGTGCCAACTCATAATGGTCTAAGCAGAATATAAGAAATACAGCAATTTTCTATGTTATTTTTGGAATTGAGAAGCACGTTTATGTATTGCCAGAAGTACAATGGTTCATAAAATCTAAAGCTTGCTGTAAGGCAAAGAAAGTTCAGTTCATGCAAAATTCAAGTGTGAATATACATAGTGACAAATACACGCTAGTCAATGCTTTTACCAGTATAGGAAATTCTCTGTCTGAACTTCCACAAGAATTATGTAAACTCAATATGGTCATGAAACAGAATTTGCTTTCAGTATAATAAACATTTATAAATGATATGCTGTGTTTTCAGTTTCAGGATGGACAAGTTCATAGAGATCCTTTTCTACGGTATTTTAATTAAAGAAAGCATCTTCTTCCCCAAGATGATTAAAACACTTTCATATGCTTTTCCAAGTATTTTTAACACTGCATGCTTTTATTTTACCTAAAATATCCCCAGTGAGAAGAAAATAATTCCTCAGTGAGAATGTATTTTAATGCTTCATTTAAAAAAGTTTGTTCTCAGACTTCTTTGAGGTAAAATTGTTTGGGGCTTTATTCCTATTATTATTATTATTAATACCTAGATATGGATTTCCTGTGAGAATTTTTGCTCAGTCAGATGAAAGGAAGTCACTGAGGCATTAGAAACATATTTCAATGACTGGTGATCCTGGTGAAAACTCAGATCATCTTTGGTGATCTATTAAGAGCCATAGGGATATTTAGTGTGGCAGTCAAAAAAATATTGCTAATAGGGCAACACAGTATAGGAAATGCCTACAACAGAATTCTGTCACTCCTAGCTGCCAGTCCACCAGCAGAGAGTGTAAAGGTAACTCTCAGTCTGGTTTATTCCTTTATCTTCTCTTTATCTCATGAGAAACATCTGCAGTTTTTAACAATTCCCTTTTGTTTATAGAGAACAGGAATCTGAAGAAAAGCCAAAGCAATTATTAGTAATATAAGCGTTTAAATCCAAAAGCATGGTGAAATTCAACTCTCCAAGGAGGAATAGTATACACGCTATATCAGAGTTTTTATTTTTCATTCCTTTGCTTAAGTGTATGAAGCTAGGTTCATGCAATGCAGTACTAAGTGAATACTCAGAACTTAAATCTACCAGTATCCTAGCCCTTTTCTGAAATACCAGTGTGCAGAAAAGAGAACAGATCATCTCAGTTTCATGAGCATCATCTTATTTAAAAAAATCAATAAACAATCATAATGCCTAAGAGAAATCAAATCAGTAATCCCAACAAAAGGAAGATACATTTTTCAAATAAAGAAGCTTAAATAGTAAATTCACTCTAATTAATTCTTTATTTGGGGATTTTTCATAAGTTTCATCAAGCCATTGTGAAAACAACTTTCATTTCTGCATCCTGGATCCATACTAATGGGTATTTAACTGATATCCGTTAGAGTTCCATGAATGCTTTATGGTCATTTAAGTACAAATTATTTTACTTCTTTCCACATTGTTTATATTTATCAGATAGACATATAAATAGTTTATCTACCAATCAGGTATCCCCAAATTATTCCCATTTCTCCAAAGTAAAATCATTAGCTTTCACAACAACCAAAAGCTAAAACTGTGGTCACAAAACGAGCAGTAATATAACTGAAGATGTACTTCCAGTAAGTCTATTGCCTACTGAATATTTTTCTTTGTGAAAACAGTTCACCTGTACTACTTTTACTGCTACAAGAACTCATTGAATCAACACTGTCAAAGAGCCAGATATTACTAGCTCAGCAGAGATGACACTGCTCAAAAACCTACTCCAAGTATTCAAATTGCATCTTTTAAAGTAGGTATAGCCTAAAACTACAATTAAATATTGGCATGAGAAAAATATTTGAGAGAGGAGGTAGGAGAAAAATAATAGAGGTATTAAAGAAGACAACTATTTTAGTGGGTTTACAAACTCGAGATAGAGAAGCATCCCAAATTAAGCACTGAAAATCAAAAGGAACTTATGCAGATTATACTTTCTCTTATTCTATAATATAGTCCTACGTTTTGCAGTAAATTTTGCTCTAGTGAGAAATTCACAGTCAAAGAAGGAGCTGCGCACCTGCTACTTCTTGCTCTCATTGGTCCAGTTTACAGTTCTGCAGGCACCAGAAGGAAACGTAGCTGGCACACCCAGGTACCAGAACTGAAATTGTAGGGACCACAAAGAGGTACATGTCTCACATTTCTGAAAGTACTTTTTACTCTACAACCATTTCCACTGAGATGTTTACATAGGACATATTATATACATATATAACACAATTTTATTAGGCTTTAGAATTTAGTATACCTGTGAATGTTTAATTTTTAGAAAGGGGGTTTCTCACATCAGATTTTAAGGCAACTGAATGATTTAGATTGGACATAAGGAAGAAATTCTTTACAATGAGGGTGGTGAGACACTGGAACAGGTTGCCCAGAGAAGTTCTGAATGCCCCATCATTGGAAGTGTTCAAGGTCAGGTTGTACGCTGCTTTGAGCAACCTGATCTAGTGAAAGTTGTCTCTGCCTATGGCAGCAGGGTTGGAATAGATGAGTTTAAAGGTCCCTTCCAACCCAAACCATTTGATGATTCTATAGATTTATGATTATTAAAGTCTCATGATTTACTTTTTTTGTTCCTCTAGATACAAGCTCTCTCTTGCTATGCATATTTCTGAAAACTACAGATTCTTAATCATAATTTTCCCTACACTGTAAATCAAGGAAAATCATTCTGATTTTAAAATAAAATTTCAGTTAGCGATTCATGGGTAGGTTTTATAAAGAAACCAGAAGAGCAAGTTTAACGTGGTGTACTATGGATAGAGATAATCTACTCCAGTCACTCTGGACAACATCTGCTTTTCTGTATTGTTTGATATATGCAGATTATTTATGTCTTTCCCTCCAAGCATCTTTTACGGAATGATGGAATGGAAAATTTTGGCAGAATAGTAGTTCCAGGAAAAGTAGGGCTTTTGCTGTCATGGTTGAGAGAAAAACAGGAAAGCTATTTGTCAATATCAGCAGAAGAGTGAGGAGGACAGTTAGCACTACAAAGAAAAACCTCTTAATCAGAATTTTTTTTTTTTTTTTTTTCATTTTGGAAATATATCTGCTCATAGTACACTATAAACACTAATAATTTTTATTAGGTGTCAGAAGCAACATTAATGCATTTATCCTTCTAAAAGCTTAATAATTAATCACACAAAAAAAATATTATTAAGGCCTTTATAGCAGAACCATATATTAGAACCATCCAGGAAATATTAAATGTTTAGAGACACAAACGGGTACCAGAAGATACTGAAATTTGTACTGAAGACAGGCTGACATTTATGGATGGCAAAACTGAATAAATCAACCTCATGTATTATGCAATATTTATTCAGGTACACTAGTGAAAATCCAACTAAAATCAGTAACTACACCTGAACTGAAAAACATAATACTTTAACGAATAAAACCTTTTTCTAACAACAAAGAAGTACCTTCCCAAATCATACCAAAACAGCTTGAGCTTGATTACGAAATGAAAATAAAGACCATAGCCATCATGGTGGAGACTAGGTGGCTCTAGGAAGAAAGTCAATGGACTATTAAATAGGAAATCATCTGTTTTCAGATTTTACTTCACCACTATTACATTCCTCCAGTGAGCCATTATCTGGTAGAGGGGGCCTTAATTTTCTGGCAGAAAATTTCCATGCATTTAGCGTAGCTATTCATATAATAATGTTCAATCACGCCCTCATAAGAAATTCGAACTAAAATGTATGCTTTCCCAGCATGGTACCTCCATTAGCACATCCAACTGCTCAGTGAACTCAAAAGACTTAATGTTATTCCATTACTGGCTGTTGAAGGCCTCATTATCTAATCTTGGCCTACTCGATGGCACCTACTTACTCAGAAATTTTTTTTTCTCCCCTAGTTTGTCTTCCCACAGGGCACTACTCCACTGGAATAAGTCATAAATAGATACACATAAATAATGTTATCTTACTAGTTAGAGACCTCTAGGTCAAATGAATTGTTGGACTAATGCTGAAGTGTATTTGTTGTTTCTTTTTTTAAAACAATCCTCAGATTCTTTCTGTTGTCCAGATAATGAGGAGAAGACATATTTAAAGAATAGGATCACAATAAATTGGCCTGTGGAGATTTGGCTTACTAGCTTCTGCAGTGCAGCCTCTGGCTAATCTGAGAATACTATGGAACCTCATAAATATTTTTAGTACTTTACACAATTAGGATCTTATCAAAAGAAAAGACCTGGAGCTTTGTCTACTTTTCTGACACACAGAACTGCTATATCTATTTAAATAATTTAAAACTCCTTCCTCCCTCTCTCTATCTCTGGCAAGAACTAAACTGTGTGGGTTTACAGAGTGCAACATGAGAAGAGATAATTTCATTGGGTCTCTACAAAATAGGCATAGGTTGGTTTGGACAGATAAGGAGTGAGAGTCTTCACTAAATGTCATCAGGAAGAAAGTAGTGTAGAGTGCTATAGTTTCTGATATGGTTATTAACTTTGCTACCTAAGTCCTATCCAACCAGATTAACTGTTAAGAAGTTCCTTCAGGTGGTACAATCAGCAAGAGTCCACAACAATTAAAACAGAACACACTGCTGGAAAAATTGAGATGGTACTGACAACAGACATTCTGGCACCAGCCTTGAAAGCAACAATATTCTTCTGTTTTAGGGAAACACAAAACAAGCAATCCTATTTACTTATAAATTCTGCTGTACTGTTAGTGCATTTTTAGTTAGTTTATCAAAATGTGTCATCACTTTGGTGTGTATGTAGTCACTGATTCAAGATAAGGCACCAAAGTAATACAGTCTGCATTAAAGAACACATATCTCCTTAGAGCTACAGGCAAGGCAGATTAGAACTGTAAACACATCATTAAAAGTCAAAGAACAACAAAATAAAACCTCTGTGTGTGTGTGTCTGTATGTGCCAAACCCACATACATCAGAGAGGGATCATTTCATCTGAGTTCAGCCATCTAAAATTGGACAGCGAATCATCTAAGCTCTCTATAGACACCCCTTCAGTAATACAGTCTAAGCAGCTCTTTTAGGACAAATTTCTGTTTTCTTCCTCTGCTGAGTGCAAAGGAAATATAGGCAATTACTAGACATCTGAATTTTACACAGATTAAGTTAGGAGGGGTTAATTCCACACATACTGTTAGGGCACCTTCTTCATTAGGAGGTATGTATGTACAGTTCACTCTGAAGCACAGGCAAAGTATATTAAACTTCTTCTCTGGGCAGTTTATCTGCAAACAGAAACAAATGAAACCTAAGACATGGCCACCACCATGAAAGAGTATGTCTGAATATGCCAATCCACTGCTGGATGATTTAGCAGACCACTAGCCATTCCTGGAAAGGCTCTATGTGGTTTGCCACAAGATTTCTGGCAAGGTTGCCTGTTCAACAGGTGCATAGAAAGGAGACAGGCAGATTAACCAATATGCCTATGATTGTACAGCATAGACAAGATCAATTCATGATTCTCTTTGCATTAAAACACAGCAAACCAGACAAGCTCTGAACAGAACATAGAATTATTAGGGTTCTCATTGTTTCTTTTTATGGTGTGCTCATCAGTTTAAACATTGGACCCTTTTAAATTCTCAGTACCTTTGAAGTTTACTTGTTTGGGACATAATTATGTCTGTGTGGCTGGATAGCTGTAATGATCAGCAACTTTGACTATTGTACAAAAATCATCAATATGTCTTATAAACATCCAACAAAAGCACATTTTAGTGTCTTCCAGGAGAGATGCAACTATCACTATCTCACTACTTTTACTGAATGAATTCACTAAGCATTCTGATATTAACGTTAGTCTAATGATATCATGACTGATATATTCTAACACATTTTCTGTGGTTGTAAAAGCTTAAAAAAATTCTATTGAGCCCACAGTATATTTCATGAAGTTTTGTTGTGATCTGAAAAATACACATGCCTGTTAGGATTAAAATACAAGCAAAACAGGAAGTGATGCAGGTGCTTCTCCCAAAACAGAAGGGTAACTTCCAGAAGAAAAGGAAGAACTGGTACTCTGGTTTACCAACTATATGATGTGCGTGTGATTAAGCTACAATTCTTCTTCATGAATATGAGTACAGCTTTCAATTTCATGGCTCTAACTGCTGCTGCTTTTGGAGACTTTCCCTCAGATCAAATAGTGCTCTACAGAGCTACTGGAGATGAATCTCTCAAAGGACAGCCACGAGTAGTTGTTGTATATAAATTAAAGATCATAAGATAATTCAAGTTGAAGAGACCTCAAGACTTCCCTAGTCCAAGCCATTGCCCAAAGCAATGTCACTTTTGAGGTCAGACCATGTTGCTCAGAACTTTATCAGGTCTTGAAAATCTGCAAGGATAGAGTCTACACAACCTCTCTGTGCAATCTGTTCCACTGCTTTACTTTCCTTATGGTGAAGAAGTTTTTCCTTATATCAATTCCAAACCTCTCCTTCAGTTTTTGTTCTTATGCTCATGCCAGGCACTGCCAGGAATAGCTTGGCTCTGTCTTCTTGATAACCTCCTTGGAGGTGTGGGGGGCTGCTGTTAGGTCCTCAGGAGGCCTTCTTTTCCCCAGGCTAGTTCCCTTAGCCTCTCTTCATAGTGGAAGTGCTCCCATCCCTCAATCTTGGTGGCCCTCCACTGAAGTTGCTCCAGTTTATCGAGGTCCTTCTTATACAAACAAGTTATTGTATATGTTCTGTTCATGATTCCAAACATATCATTTGAAAAGCTTCAATGTTCTGTTTGAGTCCTGAACTATTTTGTTGAATCCTCTATTATCTCGAGGAAAAAGGAATTGCATTCTTTATTGGTTTTATGTGCTACTACTTCCAACCACATAAGTCAAAGAAAACACAGCTGAGAGAAGGGGAGGGGGATGGGACCACAGACCTAAATATCACTCTAAACCGTTTTTAAGAGGGTAAAGTCACATTAAGGAAGCCTAACTGACCACATCATTCCATGATGTGTAAATGGACCACTCCCAGTGATGATTTTATCATACACACACAAAAAATTTTTTAAAATGCTTATATTAAAAAAAACCCCACAAAACAGTAACTTTTTACACTATTACAAAGCCTTAAATGAAAACATTTTCAACTTTTTCCATATATCTTATATTGAACTGCTCTTGGCTGAATCTTAATCATCTACCTGTAATAATGCACACTGTTTCAAAAATTCAGTACTGCATTTCAAAATTATCACAACTTATGGAATACAAAGAAAACAATGCTTTAACAGTTCTGGAAAGTTGATTACATCTCTGCAAATGAAGAGATAGGAACACATCTTCTCAGGGAACAGCTCACTCATTAGGAGCAAATCATTAATAAATCTTGTGTTAGATCTGGTGGGCTAGTTGTTGCTAATCTATATTCATAGAAAAGCGCTTCAGTATTTTTCTGTAACAACTACCATACCTAGTGTTCAGATAGTAAAGATTCTCTCCTGATAGTGCTTTACCCTCCCACTGCTCTACTGATGGACTTTCTCCCTTGATCTTACTTGTAATTCAATACAAGTCCCTGACATTCTGATTCTAACCAACAGCACTAAATAAACTTCATATAGATCATCTAAACATTTTGATTCCCAAGACTATTCTGACCAAAAATAAAAGGAACATATGCCAGTATCCACAAGATAAAGAAAAGCAAACACTAATATATATAATTGGAAAAATTGGAAAATCTGCTTGTAGTTTTTATTCCTGGAATCCCCTCTCTTGTCTGATCTTTCATTCATCAATACATTTTTACTCAAGCATCATCCTTATGAGTCTCTTGATTCACAGCTTTTTCAAAGGAGAGTGATCTTTGCCTCAGAGAACTGCTAGCAATGATGCAAAAGCTAACAAAACTCACAGATTTTCTACGGGTTTTTTTCCTGAATTTTATTCTATCCAAGCTAAACTTCAGCATATATACACTTTATTATAGTGTTTCACATTTTACAGTTTCACTTCATTCATCTTTCATTTGTATATTTCCAAGTATAATCCATACGGTGTTTTTTTTAGGAATGAACCATAAATGATAATCTGATCTCATCTAATTCAGAGTAATTTCAATAAAATTGACAGGTACCTTTATTTTTAAGTTAATACACCTGATGTAGTTAAATGAACACACACACACTTTATCTGGGTGCAGAAAAGAACATAACCCTCACTTTTTTCTGTGTCTTTCTCTAGACAAATTGTAGTCACTAAATCCACTACTTCATTCAGTATTCCACATCCATGTCTAAAAGACAGAATCAGCATTGGCTTCTTTCTACATTAGTAGATTTAAAAACATGTCCTTATGAATGCTAATAAAATATTTGTTCATAACCAAAGTAAACCTGAGCTTTATGCTGAGTCTTGCAAAACTACATATAAAGCTCTTATGTTGCAATTTATAAAAAAAACAATAAAAGTTTGCTTTATACGACACAGCTGTGCTTGAGACCTTATGACTGACTTTTCATTTTAAGAGAACTTCTTTCAAGATCTTCACATTTAAACTCTTTTAAATTGTTTAAAAACCATTTCCTAACATTGTCGGTGTCTGTTTCTAATCAATGAGCTTTATCTAAGACAAGTATTTAGTCAATGTATAGGGCAAATGTGGAACAGTAAAGTCAAAGAAACCTAAGCATGTTCTATGCTAAAAGAAATACAGAGACAATACTCTCTGATGCAACTTGACATAAATTTAAAAAAAAGGTATATTTATTTTTCTTTGTATATTTAGGTTTTTCATCTAGAATACTGTCTCAGGACTAAACCCAGCAAATGAAGACAGAGAACCCTACTTGTATTAACATTAGTAGAGGAATATTCAATTTTGAAGGAAAAGGTTTTGTTATTATTTTCCTTGTTAATTGCAAAACTGTGGCAAATCTAAGCATTTAATAATCAAAATCATTAAGCACATCTTTGCTTTGTACAAAGATATGAAGACCTAACTGTGCCAAAGAACAAAGAAGCCTTTCTAATTGCTCCCAGATGTTGCTATCAATCTTTCAATCCAAGACGGAAACATCTCTTTCCATAAATACAGATTGTAGTTTTTCAATTTGTGATCATGCAACAAACTTCAGGCTGAGGACCTTACACGCATGACGGTGCTCTTTGAACAGAAAATGGTATGTTAGTGTTTATATTTCCATATTCAACTAGAAGTTGAAAACAAATGTATCCAACTCACCAGAAAGATGATCAAAGGGCTGGAAAACCTGCCCTCTGAGGAAAGACTGAAGGAGCTAGGTCTTTTCTCTCCGGAGAAGAGAAGGCTCAGGGGGGACCTCATCACAGTGTTCCAGTACTTAAAGGGCAGCTACAAAGAGGACAGATGTTCTCTATTCGTGAGGAGCCACGTGAGGAAGACAAAGGGCAATGGGTATAAGGTACACTGGAAGAGGTTTCATCTTGATAAAGAAATTTTTTTACAGTGAGAACAATCCCTGGAACAACTTCCCCAGGGATATGGTGGAGTTCCCATCACTGGAGGTTTTCAAGACACAATTAGACAGGGTGCAAGATAATCTCATCTTGGTTCTCTTTCCACAAAAGGTTGGACAAGATGATCTTTCAAGGTCCCTTCCAACCTGGGCTGTTCTATGTTTCTATGAAATCCACCACTGGCCAAAAGGTGTCTATAGGTATGTCAGTTTTCTCCAAAGAGTTCAGGACAGTCCAGTCAGGAAATTTTGTGGACATCACCTTTTAAATTAGTCTAGCAACTTCATGAAATAACTGGCCAGCAGTCCTCTAGCTGCTAGCTTGATGTTCCCTGGCTTCAATTCTAGATATACACTACTGCAAAACTACCTGCTCAGGAAGACCTCCTACTTCCAGCTTTCACGTTAACATGAATCACACTATGTGAAACACCCTAGGGACTATGACAGAAATGATGAGCACTGTAATAAAAAAAGGGGTCAGGGGTGGGGGGAGTCAGTTTGAAGATGAATAAATTAAAAAAAAAGTTTCTTTTCAGCAATCTTGCAGACAGGAATATTTCTTCAGATACAGAGTTATTCTTATTTGGATTCTAACTACAATCTTACTCAAACTTTGGAATTACACTGGAATAACTGTCCTGCATTTTAAGCAAATGGAAGGCTAAGAAATCCAAAATAGCCTAAAGCTAATATTGTTTATCTGTTACATAAACAACATTGAGAATAATCATATAATCAGGCATACACAATTTGCAAAGTGGTATTTTCTGAACTATGTCATTTATCATGAAAAAAATGAAAAAAGATTGCCCCCTGTGCTCAGAATTACCTTGAAATTCTCTCTCACTCTTCACGCAAAATAAGAGAGTGAAGGAGTGTAACAAAGTAACTTACATAAAACCATTTTTTTAATATGAGTGACCTTTGAAGAACAAATTATATACTTCATGTTAAGTGCCAAAGTGGTCCAGCTGACTTCAACAGGACTACTGACAAGCTTTGCATTACTTTTTCAGCAAGAAAACACACTGAACATTTTGTGGAACTGAGACTTCAATCAACAGCTCAATAAACAGACAGATTGAATAACACATCCATTGCTACATATGACAGACTTAAAATGAGATTTTGTTTTTATAAACAATATTGAGAGAAATTACATGCACAGAATATCCCTTACAAAACAATACTGTCTCAGTAGCATTTCACCACTAGGCTTGAATAAATAATTCTGTAGCATCAACATAAGGAATTTTTTTAAAGTTTAATATTTATTTCCAGGACATTACATAGCCTCTCATTATCTGAAATAGGATACAGCCTTATCTCTATTAACATACTATACATATACTCAGGCTTTGGGAAGTGGGAGCATGAAGAGTATAAAAACTGTAATATCTGAAGTCTCTGCTTCACAGCATCATGATACTTAATTATCTTTAGTGCATTCAGTATGTTTTCACCTATTTCCTATGCTGAATGTGACTTCGGACAGCAGAGGCCTCAGGTTCACAAAGAAAATATATAATAATGAAAGCACGTTAATTTTGTTTCCAGCCTGACATAAAGGTATTCAGATGCAGATTCAGGTTGATGCTTGAATTTTCCTAGGCACTGTTTAATAGCTCTGTATGTGTGCTTGTGGCAACTGTATTCCCACTAGACTGTTTAAGTGGAAAATATATTCACTGCTACAATTCTAGATAGAAGCTTAAAGTACCATTTGAAATATTCAAGGATATACGAAACATCCACAGAATGTGGGCAGACATGATTTTGGACTTGTAGGAGACCTGTGGTCTTCTGGAGGGGCAGGTGGAGGCCAGGCACAGTATCTTGTGGCATCTGGACAGCACTAAAATTGAGTCCATGATGTTCTGGACAGGAAATACAGTTTTCCCTTAGGAAAATGAATTTAAGCAATAACTATATATCTGATCTGGATGAAAGTCCCAGTGAAGTCTACATGTACTATATGAACTCATTTAAAATTAGAAATAGTGTGCTGCGACTTAAGGAGATAAGCAAAAGAAGATTTGTAGGGAGAAGTAATATCTTTTATTAGACAAATCTATATACATCTGGAGATGGAAAAAAAAAAATATGGAAAAACATTCAAGCACATACCCCTTCAGGTCTTTAGCAGAGAGAATGGTATGCCCAGAAGCTTGTTTACTTCTACCAGCTATGTCAACTAGTCTAGTAATTAGTAAGCATTAATTAGTAACAGAAAGAAATAACATATTCTTGTTTCTCATAAATCAGAAGTATATAACGAAGACAGTTAGAGCTTACCAAACTATGCCCAAATTAACCACCTGAATATTCAAAGAAGAATATTTAGATATGATGTTCACTCTTTTTCATTCCATTACAGTATGTAGCATTTAACACTCCATTGAAAAAAAAAAAAAATTTAAAAAAAATCAACTCTTCTACTCATCTGCATTACCATATCTAAGCCTGGCATGCATGTAGCAAACTAAAGGTTAGCCAAATCGCACACATATACTGATTTTCAAAGGACCAGGATTTTACTCAGAATATACTTTTAAACCTCACTGTTGAGTTGAGTACATACCAGCCCTAACAGGCAGTGCCACTGTGAAGTTGACGAGCACACAATAAGGGCTAAATTGCTGGTCCCTTCTCTCCACGAACTGAATGATTTACATCGCTGCTAAACCTAGCATGGCTACACTGCCACCATTCCACATTCTACAACTGTAGCCATAATGATTGCTAGAGATGTTCATTCCTGCAAATAAGTCTGCTGGTTAACAGCTTTAATTGATTATGCTGCTCCTAAAGACAATATTCTTTAACCATAACAGCAAAGAAACAGAATAAAAGTAATCCTGCTTTTGGATCACTTTTCCTGAAAAGTTACAATAAATACAGTGTATAAACTATTAAACTGAATTTCAGAATGCATACCCTAAGAAAAATACTATCTTTGACAGATTATGTTATACAGGGTTACAGTCCTCAGACTTTAAATTTCATACAGTGCATGTTTCCTGAGTAAAGGCATTCCTGTTTCAAAAAACAACCTATGCTTCAGCTAGTCTTCCAGACTGCACAGGAGCTTTTGCAGGTTACTCAAGCTCTGCCATTTCCATACTTGCTGTTACACTGAGTTCCCTCTGTTACTTTGTAAAGATGTAGCAGGAGAGTTCTAACATGAAAGCATTATATAAATCCATGTTAATCTTACTATATTTATAAATATATGCATACCTCAAACCACAGCTGGAAGAATTCAATGAAATCTTCCACAGGAGAAAAGCTGCAATTTCTGCTAAATGCTATACAACACTTGGGCATATGTTTCCTTCAGGATAGGATCGCAAGTTTCTGATAGATCCTGTCTCCTAAAATACCAAGAAAGACTACATACAGGAGTCAAATATTTAATAATGCAATTAATTCTCAAAATAGCTGACATATCATTTCTAAAACATCTTACAGCATGAAATCCTGCATAGTCCCTAAACTCACGAAGTTAACTGTGCCTAGGGGAGATTCCTAGCTTGTAATGCAGTAATAAGTAATTGTTTAGTATTTCCTTTGAAGTACACATTTGCTGCCACACTGTTTTACTAAACACATCTCATCAGCAAATCCAGAAAATTCCTTTTGCTAAAGGGAAAATTATAAAGCTCTCTACATAACAAGCTATCCTCTTTGAAGCTCTAAATCAGAATCCGAGGCTGTATTTCTATTATGAGTATTCCTTTTTATTTTTATGGATCTTTTCACCCTCAAGAACCTTAACAGCACCTTTTCCTCATCAAATCCTTCTGTCCAGTCACAGTGCCTGCTAGCAGTTACTAAATTATTATTTAACTAGCTATCTCAAATATAACTGTTATTTCCACATTGTTAGGGAGAGATAAGAAATTGCAGTTTCACAAATATCCTTTTACTGTTAACAGAACTAAATGAGTAATTTATAACAAGTTATTCAACAGATTGGAAGTCTTATCTTCTATAGGATAACTTCATTGCTAAATTAAAGAGATTACCATTTCAAATCAAGAACGTAAACAAGTATGAAATCATTTATTATTTTTAAAAAATCAAAGCATACTCTAAGGAATTAGCAGGAAGTAAAGCAGCTGTAGATTCTGTTAACCCCACTAGATAAGCACCGAAACTTCATTAAAGCACTAACTGAACAAGCTTAAAAATATTATACTTGCAATGAATCTGTTCTTTTTTACCCCCAAGTAACTATAAAAGTCTATTTGCCTAAAGGAAAACAAAACTAAATTTTAGAACTTTCTGTTTCAGTGCAGAGTTTGTACCCAGTGCCATAACCTTGCTATCTATGTGTTTGTACAGTGATTGAAAACCCTGACATCTAGGGATTAATAGAGTAAGTCAAACTCCAGAAGTCTGCTGAAAGAAAACCCTGGATGACACCATAATTTCTTCCCTTCCTTTGTGAAGAAAGCAAAGCAGTGAATTTTGGAGAACACTGCAAAGAAACTAAGAAATTGAAGTACGGAACAAAATCAGATTAAAAAATAAACTGAACTAAATATACAAAATACTAGTATTGCTAGTAGAGGATATTTCCAGTTTTGCATCTCCCTGATTTCTTGAGTCAGTAATTAAGAGCTTAATTTCAACACTGGTTAAAATCTAATCTCTTCGTTTATCACTGCTGTAATTTTTTTTATTTACACATTTTTGTGGCTCATGCTGCTCACCTAAACCTTGATTAAAATGGATCAGAGACACCCAGATTCAAATTCTTGTGTTATATAAAAAAAAAAAAAAAAAAGAAAAAAAAAAGAAGAAAAAAAAGTAGGGTATTGAACCTGAGAAATACATACTTGTCTTTCATAGCAGTAGAAGACTGCCCTCTATTATTCATGTGCAATTATCTGACATGGGAGTTACTTATCTTTTTCATGAAAAACATCATTAAGCCTTGGTTATATCATGATAAAAAAAAAACTGAATCACTTTTTTTAATTCTAGATTTTTAAGTTTCAGATGGCTCTTAAGCTACAAGTGCCATGGTTTCAATGCCTTCCCTTACCCTTTTAATCTCTTCCAATCTTGTCTATAATGGAAAAAAAGTATACTTTCTAACTGTATTAGCTTAACCAAATTAGTTTAACATGATTCAAAAAGTTTTACCAAAAGTCAGCCAAAGAGCTCTGATGATTATTTGGCTTTTTCACCTGATTACCGCTCACCATTTAACATGGCCTTCATGCATTGGTCTGATTCATTACAGGGTTTCAGGGTTTTTCAAACCAATTGATTTAATGCAACTGAAAATACACCATTGTTGTCCATCCACACTCACCCTTTGACCATGCTGTTCTTTAGCAATTCTTTATCTTACCATGGGATTCAACAAAATTTCTGAGAATATTAAACTAACATAACCACAACGCTAAGAAGGTGAACATTCAGATAAACTAGACTTCACAGGACATTCATAAGGTTTGAACATTGAGAAGTCACTTAGTGGAAGTTTTCTTACAATCAGGGGAAAGAAAGAACAAAAAAAGGATATAAATGTGACCCCCAAGTCTTTGGGTGTGCAAATATGGAGAGCTAATTAGGAGAAAATACCTACACATTTACAAATCCAACATTATTCTCTCTTCCATTTCCATTCTCAAATTCCTAACCAATTTTTTCAGCATTTTTACTGTATCCCTCAAAATGGCTAGTTTCAAAACTAATTTCCTAGCCAGCTCTGTGGAATGAATGCATTTGCATATTCTTTCTATTAAGGACAATGTCGTGGTTTAACCCCAGCCAGCAACTAAGCACCACGCAGCTGCTCACTCACTCCCCCCCATCCAGTGGGATGGGGGAGAAAATCGGGAAAAGAAGTAAAACTCCTGGGTTGAGATAAGAACGGTTTAATAGAACAGAAAAGAAGAAACTAATATTGATAATGATAACACTAATAAAATGTCAGCAGTAGTAATAAAAGGATTGGAATGTACAAATGATGCGCAGGGCAATTGCTCACCACCCGCCGACCGACACCCAGCCAGTCCCCGAGCGGCGAATCCCTGCCCCCCCCCCCTTCCCAGTTCCTAAACTAGATGGGACATCCCATGGTATGGAATACACTGTTGGCCAGTTTGGGTCAGCTGCCCCGGCTGGGCATGAGAAGCTGAAAAATCCTTGACTATAGTCTAAACACTACTGAGCAACAACTGAAAACATCAGTGTTATCAACATTATTCACATACTGAACTCAAAACATAGCACTGTACCAGCTACTAGGAAGACAGTTAACTCTATCCCAGCTGAAACCAGGACAACAATATATCAAGGTATTAGCATTTTTCCTCATGATCTTTGCATCTGTGTTACAGTTATGTATTTAAAGAAAATATCCTTGGACCTATTCTTATCTGAGGAAGTCTATACACCTGCTTCTAAAAATTTCAAATCTTTATTCGTAAAATCTCATCATTCTTTTTTTGAATCAGATTAAAATCTCATACACAGAAATTAACCGTAAGCCTATACCGAGTATGAAAAAAATCTGCATTTTTGCCCTCAGTATTTAATATCACTCTAAATTTTTACCAAAAATAGTTTTCACTTAATGAGAAATACTATGTTTCATGGTGGAGAACACCTAAGCTTGAAAAGCATGCTACATCCAGAAAAGAAAGGAGAAATTTTAAAAGTATTTAAAAAAAATAAAGACAATTAAGAGTGGAAAGAGAAAGCACACAACTAAATAATGTTCCATTCTGCTAGGCAGCCTACAAAACATATCAGACCCAAAATATGCTTTTTCTGAGGAAAATGCTTTAATATTGACCTCTAGCTATAGCATTCATCAAGTACCATAGTGCCTTCCTGCACCTGTCATATACAGCTACTAAAGTGAACATTAAAAAACAGAATTAATAGTAAGAATAGAAAAAAGCACACTCTTTTCTACGTAAGATGAAAGCAGATAGCTAAATCGGATGATAGGCAAAAGCAATTAGAAAGGAAAACTTCACGTTAATGAAGCAGCAGAGCTTGTTAGGTCATCTTAATTACGCACGCTAAGTTCTGACTTGAGGCACAGAAAACTGTGGAAGATTAATAGTTGTAGAGTAAAAGAATTCTGAATTCATAACACTTTATTCATGCTCTACTTTGCTTGGTCTGAATCATGGTTGTCATATTAAAAGGTAGGAGTGTATTTATGCTCAGGGTTTTGTGCTTTTTTTCTCTTTCTCTGTGCTAGTTGTACAGACTCAAAAATAAGAAGTCAAGTATGCCAAAGTAAAGTTTCTTGAAAATAGTATGTCACTGCTCTGTTTTCCAGATTATCTTTCCGTTAGTACAGTACAGATGACAGTACTGTTTGAATTTAACAAAAATATTCAGTCATCATAATTAAGTAGTCTTTCTATCTTGCAGGAAAATCCAAAATTCAATTTTTGGCTACAAGCTAAATCAGGATAAACCCTTGCAAATCTAAACTTTTTTATGAAATAAAAGCTAAAGTTACATAAATTAAATGTTTTTATTTTGTTCTGTTGGGGTTTTTTAACTTTCATTATAAAATCATTTTTCAAGAAGAAAATTTACTCTGGTTGAAAAATAGTGCAGTTTTTTTAACGCCAAGTCATTTTCTTCAAGTGGTTGCTAAGTAGCAACAGCTTTCAAATTTCAGAATTTAGTATAAAGTTAGTGAAAAATAACAGTAATGAATATATCATGTATCAGAGAATTGTTTAAGGATCCTCAATCCAGTGAGAAGCTGTTGAGTAACACCGTAACACAAGGCTCTATTTTGGACTAGTTTCAGTGTGTATTGCAACCCGCAATGTTAAAATACTTTCAAGGCAGATTGCCTCAACAGAACCACCCGTTTGCATACCTCAATCTATCATACATTTTGTATACAAAAAAACACATTCATTTTGGTGACATACAACTCCAAATATTTGTCTCGGAGCAAACCTCAAAACTTTCAGTGATGCTATTCAACCTCTTTTGATTTGAATGCTGTTCATATATTATAATTAACTGGTCTCTGGGACAGAAATGTGCATGTAAAAAATAACCTGCAGATATCTTTATTTTACTTCTATGCACCAGCTTCTATAACCCTGTAAAAGATGTCTAGGCAACTAAACATTCTAATAGAACAATTAAGCCATAGATAAACCACTGGTAATCCAGTCTGGCAGCTGACCAAACCAATAGCTGGTGCTTTTTACCTTCATGTTCAGTATATTTAAGCTTCTCATGGATGGAGCAAGTTCAAAAGCTAAGGACCCACCCTGCCCACAGTCTAACTTTACATATGTGCATTTTGAACTGCTAACAAGTGAAATTAGTGGTGAGAAACAGGGAAATGCATGAATGAACAGACATTTACCAGCTAGATTGTGACATATTAGAAAGACCTTGGATTTTATTTGGAAACATGTAAGAAGCCAAAGAAAAAAACCGACACTTTTATGTATTGCTTAATTAAGTCAGGAATTGCAGGATCCAGTGAGAATTCATTACAAAGTTTGTTCTAGTCTGAAAAAGCCCTAGCTTTGGATTTAACATGAGCAAAGATTTTATTCATTATCTCACTGGGACTTTTTCACCCAACAGTAACAACAAGAGACAAGGAGACAAGGAGAATAAGATAGAGAAATGCTAAATACAGTTAGTTCTACTAGTAAGAAAGATGAAGTATTGCAACAGATTGGTCTTTGACTTTTCTTTTCTTCTGGTATTTTCTAAAGGCATGGCTTATTACCTGTGACAGAATTATCCTTAACATATTCCTGTACTTTTATTACAAGAAACAACAGCCATTGCGTGTGCCAGTTCCATGTGATCTTTACTTTTAAAAGCACTATATATTTCTTTCTATCTCTTTAGTAAGAGGATGGTGATATAAAAACATGATCAAAATAAATACTACACTACTGAGAATACTCGGAAAAAAAGACCTTTACAGTTTTAAGAAACAAATATAATCTTCTAAGTAACTTAGTAAGCTATATACCATGTGTGCACATGCATTTCTGCATGTGTGTGACAGACATAAAAAGATCTAAATGTGTCACTATTCAAATATATTTGTATGGTTATTGATACGTTCTGAGGATAAGCACCACTCTGATTATCCTCAGACCAATAAAGAAATATGAAAGAACCATCAAAAGTATAAATAAAATCTATTGGTATGTGAATCATGATAGAAAAACCTCTTCAACAGAAGTAGACCACTGAGACTTCCTCAGGAATTCTACGTATCATATTAGAAGTATATTCACAGTTTTATTTCAAAGTCACCAATTAATTTAGACGTTAGTAGAAATCATATCTATTTGATTCTTATAAACATTTGTACAAGCAAACATTTTATCACAAGAAGTCTGTGTAAAGAAAACACGTACAGTCTGACACAACACGGCAAATGATTGTCAACATTTCCACAGATTTTCTGGGGTCACAGAAAGAACAAAGCCAATAGTGCTGTAATTACTCTCCTAAATCATAGAATGGATTTAGTTTCTTTGTTATACAAATACATCAACATTTATTAAATAATAGAATTATTAAATATGGTAGCATTCATTAAATAGTTTAAATTTCTTTTTCCAAAGCCCATACAAAGAATCTCCTGAAAAGGAGAGTGAAATGTGATGGAAAATTTGATTTTTGCGACTAATCTTCTCAGACGTGGTAAAGCATCACCCTTTCCAGAGCTGTCCTGAGAAGCAGCCTAGAAACAAAGGAAAAACTATCCTAACTGAAGTCAATAGGGTCCACACTTGGAAATTTGACTTGGAACATTCCAAAGAGACGAGATGAAATTTTACACCCATTTTTTACGACATTGGGTACAAAAGGTCAGATAATTATGAGGAAAATTACATACTAATTAGAGAGTTATACAAGCCTACAGAAAACAACTTGAAACAAGATTTGAGACTGGGAACTTTATGAATCATAAATAAGGAAATGCAATGTCAGAGTTAAATTGATAGTTCTAACTCTGTCATGATGACTAAGTTGATTTGTATATGGTGGAAAAGGCAGAGGAAGAAGAACATAACACAAACACCACCAGAGTTTATAAACTTTGCAATCCATAACTGCCTGGTTTTACACCATTGGAAACCAGTTAGTCTTCACTAAGATCCCTAAACACTCAGAGATATACAAACGTCACTTTTTTATTTGGCAAATTCTCCAGTTTCAGGTGTTTCAATACCTATTTAATAAACAGCACTTAGCTATGTGGCTCAAGCTGAATGCAGTCCCATTAAGCAGGCTTATGGCTAATATTTTTCTGAATAAGCTGTAGTCATTATCAACCAGTGAAAATAAAACAAATTCCCAGTTCAGCCCATATCAGTTAGAGTACTCCATAAGAGCAATTAATACCTGTGTAGAATCTTTAATTCCTGAGTGCATTTCTGAATTTAAATAGACATGAAAAACAGTGAAGTGGAAGTCCAATTTTACAAACTTAACAACTTTATTGATAACAAGTCAATAAAATGACTTATTTTATTCCATTTATCTTATTTTGAGCACAGGAAGAACTTTGTGCAACAACGTCATAACTTTTACACCTTCCAAACTGACATCCTGTTAATGTTTTTTCTGTATCTAAGGGCCAAATTATAAAAGCTCTGTAAGCACCTAACACTTGTAGAGATTATTAGGCCTTTAAGTATCCTTTAAATTCTATCTGCATAGGTCAGGTACCTAAAACCCAGGTAATCAAAGTGCATTTAGATGCTTAACATAAAGAATCCCCATAAAATATTCATCACAGTCTGTATGAATACTTGGTTCCACTCAGATTTACAGAGGCCTCTTATGGGTCCAAAACAGAAACCAGTGTGTTTTTCATGCACGTCATCATCTTCTATCCTGAGGCAAAGTAATAGTGTAAAGTACGGTCTTACACAGTCATATGCTATCAATAATAGGTTTCTGCCTCACTTCAGAAGCTTTTCTGAGAATGGTACTTTCTTTACAGCACCACAAAATATGAAAAACATGCAACTGGCTGACAGAACTCTATTCCAATATTTATTATTCTATGATTTTATTGACCATGGCCCTTTGTTCTGATAAACTATTGCTACCAATCTTGGTAACTATCCAAAGGTTTGAGATCAATTATATCTTTGATCAATGTATAAAATATACAACTACAACGAATGAGATGAACTGCTACAAATTTTAAATTGAAAAAGGTAAAAATCAAAGAATGAAAATACTAATGCAAACAAGGAAGCATGAAACAATGACTCACAATAATAAGCAGCAGCTATGTGTAAACCAGATGCATACTTCACATATTTCTAAAATTTGGGGGGGTTCATTTGTTTATTTGGAATTATGTGGAGAAATGAACAGTGTAACTTTTAAAGTACTATATGATGGGATCTATACACTGCAGCACAACAGAACTAATAAATAAATTAAATTTAAAATTTTTCCAATTATCACATTCAAGACACTATATACAAGTAAATAGAAGAGAAGAAGCATTTTTTCTCTAAAAAGGGTAATTTTCTAAAACCAAGACAAAAAGGAAATTAACTTTTTATGATATTGTCAATTAGTACCTAGTGTCTATAAAATCTTTAAACCTTATCAGCAGAAAAAAATTGTTCAAAAGATTAGCTATGTTACGTGGCTCAATTAACACAACATAGATAACTGATAGATAACTAAGATACCAATCTTCAAGAAACAGAATTTGCTATTTTTCAAAAAGAACATGAAAAGGCTTCTAAAGAAAAAAAAAAAAAATAAAGAACAGTGGAACTCTGTCAGCAAAGATGTTAAAAATCGCTCCAGGCCAAAGTGGAAAATTAGACCTTTCAACAAATTTGAAAACTAAAGAGGTCCTAATGTAGGATATGTTTTAAAATAAATCCCTTAGTCCCTTCCTGACATTATAACTCTAGATTTAATTCCAACTAATGAGCAGAAACTCACTGAAAACCTAGTAATGAAAGTTTATTTGCATGAATGCAATTGTGATTTTCATGAACGGAAGCCAAAGAATAGTGGCAATGGAAGGAAAAAACAAACCTAACCACCCAGACTAATTAGCTATGTGAAGGCATAGAAACTAGAAAAGGTAGTAAGAAGGTGTTATTTAAACTATTCATAAAATATAAGTTAAAAGAATTATGTAGAAATGAAATAGTACACACTATTAATGAATGAATCTTAAATGACTAAGACACAAAACACAGAGAAAGAAACAACTGTGATTTAGCTTGATTTTTGTCAGGATTTGACAGGATCCCATACAATATTTTCACCAATAAAATAGGGAAATATGAACTAGATGAATTAGACTTACAGTATGGCATTATCATTTGGAAAAAAATACAGTATGTGTAATTTTGAAAGAAAGTTAATATGGCCATATATTCAGACTACAGAATATTAACAGAAACACCACAGTTACTCTCTGACTCATGTCTACAGTAATATTTGGTCTCATACCTCTAAACAATTTTAGTAACAGAAATAAAAAGTTATAAGGTTTTTTTAGCTTCACAAACATATACAAAAGAGGAACTAAACAGTGATATTCATACCGTCATAAATCCATCCAGCAAACCTGAATCAGGCTTAGGAGGTGCTTGTAATCGCTCCATAGACCACTTTTCAATGATAGATGACACCTGGGTATTTTCCGTGTTTAGAATTCTGAATCCAGTCATATTAACACCACTATACCGATAAGGTTCCACATCCAAGGCAAACAGGTCCTGAAAAAAAATGAACATCATATAAATTCTTTAATACACTGCAATTCCTATTTCAATTGTTAAACCATCTCCCCAGGCGAGAGTACTGAAATTTGCAGGAGTAACAGTGCTATATATGCTGGGAAATATGCTCTGTTTATGTAGGGACCTGTGCCTGTGAGCAAGCAACTCAGCTGACCCTATAGTGGGATTAATCTGTTTCACAGAGGAGCAACAGCTTCAACTGCCTTTTTTTAAAAAAAGACTTTTAGGAAATGCTAAGTCCAGTTGCAGAACTGTATCCACTACTAGTTAGGCTTAAATACTAGAGTAAGCATAAATATTATTATTAATTACTAAAAATATTATTATTATTAATCACTACGTCTTTGGCTTACCAGAACAGACTTCAAATTATAAAATAAACAGAACAAGAGTTTCCTTGTACCTTCACTCTCTATGAAACTTGAACAAGTTGATCTTTAGATGATAAACAGGGCGGGGGGGGAATGTACATGCCTTTAAATTTAACTGAAAGCATTTTTGACAGCTATCAATCATACCTCCAAACATGGACATATCTTTGACTAGGAATTTATCTTTGCAAGAACCTTTGCCAGTTAACATATTTTCAATACATATGTATGTGTGCATGTGTGTATTTAGCCCCCCAACACACACAGAGGCAAATATAAATTAATAAAAAGAAGAAAATCAAATTTTAGATCAAGCATGTAAACTCAAGGTTATCCCTTTGACAGAATCCTTAGAAACAATGTAGAACCAGTACTTAACTTCAGGAAACTCACATCTAAGATCAGGTTTTGAACATGGGGAAAAAAAAAACAAAAAACATCGGTTGATGAAGAAAACAGCCATGACTCACTAGGCCTAGCTATGTGCATTATAAACAAACTTTCATTTAGTTTACTTTCTATTTCCTTTTAAATAAATTTTTAAGTGACAATCAAGGTTATACGTAAGACATTTACTGTCCTATAACACAATTTTAGTTTCATTGAACATACAAATTCTCCACATAACTCATACTTAGTTGTTCATCTCATTTTTAATTGATTTTTGCTGGCACTTTAATATATCATAAATTTCCATGAAATGGTAGTGTTAGGTGTAACACTTGCCCGAATCCATTTTGTTTACTGGCTAGAGCTGAAGAAGATTAAATATTGTACTATGGAAAACCAGAATATAAGTCATTGTTAACATCACTAAGCCCACAAAAATATCAACCAGTTATCAATCACTACCCATTTTTAATTATAGCTAGTAATTACGATACTATTTTCCATATATAATACCTAAGATATGCAGGTGTCAAAATGCTTTTAAGTTATTCATTTACAAATAACCTAGCTCATGTCCTCTTTCTAAAGAAAGAAAACATTTTATTGCAAAGGAAAGGTTGAACATAACTAGAACTATGTTACATCTTTCCCTTTAAAAATTATCTTAGTTTTTGCTGTGAAAGAAGTCAGAACCTCGGATGTAATTATTTAATCCAAACACATTCATGTTTACACTGGAATATAATAAATATACACAACAATATTATGCATATATTATAAATACACACAAGTCGGTGTATTAATGAGCTACTGCATTAGACCCTGAATCAATCAAGAGGAGAATACACAGAAGACTGCTGTAAACACTGTGACTGGAAAATTTATTTGACAGGACTTTCACCATGTCAGGTAAGAAGCAATTAACATACCAAAACAACTAAATTCTGATGCAAGTTCCAAAGCTACATTGCAAAATCAAAATCTAACATCCATTTTGTGCATGCTAAATTATCCTTTGGTAGCTCCAAGTCAATGGAATACTTGTCTCTCCTAAAAAAAGCTAATGTTCTAATAAGGAAATAAAAATGACAAAAAAATCTTGATTTTTAAACATAGCTTTAAGAATAAAAATTAAATGCCAATGGACAGTATACCACTCAAAGAAGCAATTTTCAGCAATAGCAAAATGAAAATTTAAAAAATAAAAAAATCCCTTGAAACATCAAGAATCCATTTGGATAGACTAGTTAGGGAAGTTCTATTGCATGCAATCCTAAATCCATAATCGATAGAACAACCTACCCTTCTGAAATAAAACAGGTACTTGTGCAGGATGTTTTGCCGTTACAGTTCTAATGAACTTCACAAATTATTTTGCTTTCTATTCAACAAGCTATTTCCATGCTAATGCTTTCCATGAACTTCTGTTTTGTGATTCTGAGGTAAACCTCCTATCATACCACAAAGGATTCATTTCCGTAAGGACTTAAACATGTATGTGACTTTAAACATAGGTCATTTCAAGCATGGTTTTACCAAGGCACATCTGTCTCATGCTTGAAATTACTTGTATTTTAAAGACCTTAATGAACTGCAAACTAAATAGGCAAATTTGAAGACAATGGAAAACAGAGAAATGTGCACAACTGTAGCTTCTAGTGTACTATTTTACCAACTTTTGAACTTTCTTGGTTAGGCTGTGGTGAGCACCAAAAAAGGTTTCCACATACATGTTTGTTATGTTTTTTAAGAGCATTCATATTTTAAATGTTCATTTATTACAAATGTTAAGCCTGATGGTTCCAAGAATGATCAAATTCCTTCTTAGTTACTTTTACAATGGACACCAAAGAATATTGCATAATTTGTGTGCCTAAAAAGCTCACATGGACTGTTAAATAAAATGTTGCTAATATTCACACCAAATTATTCAGGAATCATATGACAGCGAAGAATTACCTTGTAAAATGTTGGATTAAAAATATGGAATATATGAGTAAGTTTAAAATGGCATAATCTTCACATACAAATAGCTAAAAGAGAAAAAGGACAAAATTCATAATATAAATAATCAATTATGAATTATATACTTAACCATGCTTGAAAGTTAAAAACTGCAGTGCTACAGAGTCAGTTGCTTTTTCAGGTCTATCAGTTTCCAGGGCACACTGTTGAACAATAATTAAACCACCCTGATGAGTTTTCACTGAAAGAAAGAAAACTCAACAGAGAAAACCTCTTGTATTCACACCCCATTCCAGACAGACCTTTTTCACTTTGTCAAGTAATATAATTAAAGAAAGTAACATCTTTGTTAGATGTCATCACTATGTTTTTATAAGCCACTTACCAGTGTGGTAAAGATATAGTGATAGTATTCTGTCATCATTCCCATAGCTAAAGCCTTGAAAAAATAAACAAAAGATTAATGTTTCTGAGGTCACATAATACATTTTTATCACACTTACATGGCAAATGAAAAGCTGCAAAAGAACACTACTGGGATCAGACTATAGGGTTGGAATTACACTAAAATTAGGTCAAGCAAGTCATTTCCTAGCAGTTAGAGCAGATTACTGACTATTAAAGGAATTTATGAACCAGATCTTCTGATAGAAAGAATATTATTAGACTGTTTAGTGCAGTAAATGTGAAAGAGGCTTATAGTTTTACATACTAATGGATGCATTAAGTTGCCACACAAAATTTGAGTTGACAATATTTTCATTCAACGTTGAACCCTTCCCTTAAACAAAATAACCTAATAGGAAAATTTTTTTCTGTTTTGATGAACAATACTATGCATTTAAAAGAAGGACCCAAGCTTATATTATGCATATGTACATTTTTCCAACCATGGAAGAAAATACTGAGTCAAGTTTTGAACACTGAGATACACACAACTTCAGCAGTAAAAATGAAGAACAAATATTCATAGTATTACTCTATAAACTCAGATATCTATCAAGTATCTTCATCTGTCTTGCTAACTATGTAATACCAAATATGTTTTGATCAACTGTGCATTTTAAAATGTTTACACTTTTCTCTTAACAGCATAAGAACAAATATTTGTAGATACAACTTTAAAACAATAAACTATGGACATCTCACCACTCTTGCACATTGAGGGCATTTTCACCTGAAAAGCATGTATCTTCATGCTTTGCACAGAAGTTTTCTTAGAGTAGTATGACTTATTCAATCATTTTAATATCTACAGTGATTTTTATCTAATTTTAGCACTGTAAAAAAGCTACATAAGTAAGCAACATTTTCTTCCTTTCCAGGAATTATCAACGTAATTCTTTGCCAAGTAGCTACCGGATACACCTCGCTAAACATGCTGAAGGCAACAATTAGACAATTGCCACAATACCAGAATTTGTATACAAAAGAATTATCAGAGTTCTGAAGGCTATAGAAGCCTTTTTACTTGCGACATTGTCTGAAAAATGATGAAATGACTAGTCTATATGTTCTTTTCCAAAGAAAAGTTAAATGCTAAAATGAATTCCAAATATCAGCTGCAGATCAGGTGTTATATTTTAGACAAGACTTTGACAAAAACTGCAACAACACTTTTCCAAAGGATGCCTATACCTGTGTATTTAGAATTCCACAATAATATTTAGAACTACAGTATAGTGTGCCAATAGCAATTTAAATTCTCTTAAACACAGGAAATCCATTACCTCATGAGAAATATTACAACTTCATCAGAAACAGTACAACTACAAACATTGTTAGCTTTTTAGGAACTTTTTTTGTTGTTGTTTTTAAATAAACCCAAGGTATCTTCCTCTATATACCTAACACATTTGCAGTCACCCATTATCTTAACTGCTTATAATCAGTTTCCTTCATACTCCACAGAATTTCTACACAAGAACTTCCTACACATGTTCCTGATTCTACTATGTGCCGGTGTTGTCTCTTTTCCATGTCTTCATTTTCTCACTTTCCTCACTTCTCAAAAGACCTCACTCCTTTTTCCTCTTCAAAACATTATCATTTCTCCGCTCTCATTATCCCAGTGCTTCCCTAACCTTTTAAAACATGTCTGCTTTCCCTGGTTGCCTGGTGATGTAGTTAACACTGAGATTTGCCTTAATTTAATTATGCTTGTCTGAATGATGGGATTTTTTTTTCCTTTTCATGATGTATTTTTGGCCAGAAAATAGTCATTGCCATTTCACTGGCCTCTCAAGGTACTTTGTTGTCTTTATTTCTAACTTGTTTTCTCTTCCACCAACTTCACTGTTAATCTTTCCAATCATCCTCCCAAGAAGAAACCCCTTGTCATGTCTCCCCAAGTTCATCTCTCCATTACTAGAAAAAATTACTTAATAAATAGTTCACAAATTTTTTTTTTTTTTTTTCAACAAACACTTGTAAACACCATATTTGGAATAATATCACTAAATAATAAATACAGACTTAACATCCTTTGTGTCAGTTTTGACAGCATGGGCTCACATTCAGCTGCAGAACTACCAGTTTTAGACTTACTTAAAGCATTGCAATACTGGAGCTGAATGGAAAGCTAAAAGTCTACAGAAACTGTGAAAAGATCTAAACACTCAAGAAAGAATTGTTCCTGTATCTTCCTTCTATACTCTTTAGGATGAATAAAGTAGTTTTATAAAACAGTCTACAGTTTGATTTAAAGATTTTGAATGCTCACTCTTGGGTTCTGGGACATGATTAAAGATACAACATTTTTAATTTTGTTCCCATTTCCCTCTAGTCATATGTTTTTCACAATGTTGCATACTGTGACAGAAAGTTTCTTTTCACCTAAAAACTACTGGGTATAGTATAAATAATGTACTTCAATGGAGTTATTTTTAGTACTACAGCTTTGTATTGCTATCAACATTTTCCATCTTATTTATTTTAACATCTTAAAAATGCAATGTACATTTAATCATTTGGGCTGAACAGCTAGACTACCTAGGCTGTCTTATGCTTAGCAAAGAGCAAAAACCACCAACAGGGGTTTAAAAATACTAGGAATTAATAAAAGCCTTTTCATCAATGAACAATAGAGCAAAGAAATGATAGCATACATATATGTCTACTAGCAATTTTAATTGTACCTGCAACAATATGCCTAAGTATCTTTAATGACAGACATATTTTCAAATCTTAAATACATTTTGGTTTCAATTTAAACCATACAGTCTGCTAGCAAACACAATAGAAACATGAATTAAAGCCACTAAAAGCTGTACATTAGAAATGTGAATATTATTTTGGTTTAGGTATTCTTCCTATCCTCCTTACTGCAAGTCATAGTTCAATTAAAAAACTATGGGCAAAATGGCTTTTGAGCATAAGGAATTCCCAGTCTTTGGAGCTAGCTCATTAAACTAAAGAAGACACACAAAGGCTTGTTTTCTATGCATACTTCAGGATTACAGTAAGCTTTTTTATGAGCTGTGTCCTTTGTATGCTGCTGTATTGCCACCTTCTCTTGGAAGCCATCACTGGAATCTGCTTCTGCAATATAAAGCCAGTTAAGTATTTGGGATTCTGCTGTATCTCACCTACTCATCTTACTTGTACATAACAAAGCGAACACTTTCAAAGCACCTACCCAAAAGTATTCAGGTATTTCGCAGTCCTATTAATAGTGCGAGGAGAATATGGCTCCAAAAGATACCTATTAATTCTGTCCTCTCAGTGGAACACATTAACATGGTCTGTTAGTAACATACTATTCAAATATCACTATCTGATTAAGAGTACACAATTTAGAGGCTTCAATTTAAAAAAAAAAATCTTTGTTAAATAAAATAACACTAAGCAAGCACTTAAAACCCTGGTTAAAGCATCAATTCTCCAGAGTACCAGTTCTTCATAGTTGAAAGACTGATAGACCTTTTCCCCTGTACATGAACCAATTAATCTGTTTCTTTAAAAAACATAATGAAAGCAGCTACTGTTAGAGTCACCAATAAAATTATCTCTGAAATCCTTGGCTGATTTTCATTTAGGCCTCAGTAAAACTGACATAAAATTCCCCTGCTTGTTAAAAGCCATTGAGTCTGGATATTACTTTTATTTATTAGGGATGGAAAAGATTAGGCCATCTAAAGCAAAATGAGGATTACCTGTTTCAAGATGCCTGCTGCCATTTCATGGCTGCAGTCAAAGATTACATGGAATTCTTTGCCTCTTTTCATCTCCTTTAGCAATGGCTTTGCATCTTTCGTGTCAGCTGGTAACTGACGGATTTTTAGTCTCAGGTTGTATCGTGATGGAGCCTTGATGAGCTCTTGTAATCGAATAAGGCCTTAAAGAAAACAGAGGAGTCAAAAGAAAAGAAAATTACCAAAACAAGAACGTGAACTGCTAGCAGGACAACTTACTATAAAGATTCAAAGTTTTCTGAATTTTTGTCCCTTGTCAGTATGTTGCAACCGATACACAAAAGTTTTATTAAAAAGAAAAAAAAAGAAAAAGGAAGTTTCTGCACTCCCAATACTTTCTTATCACAAGTTTTTCTTCTTCCTTAATATTAACAGACAGTAAGCAGCCTCAGTTAGGATTACCTTAAGACAGACAAATCTTCCTTTAACATTATCATGCAACTATGACATTCCTCTTCAAAGAACATATATAATTATTCTGGTTCCATTAAAGCAATATCCCAGACTAGTAGCTTGTAATCAGATTAGCCAGTCTGCTAACTAATCTATCAGGTTTACATACAAAGTTGTGAATCATTTCAGCACTTTAGAACACTCTCACATAATTCACATGAGAATATTTTTTTTTTTTTTCTGGATTATGCATGTAACAAAACACATATATACAGCAGCACAGTGGCTGAATAGATGACTCATGCCATTGCATTCCTCTTCAATACTCTACAATTCCATTTTGAACTACTTTACTTTTTACAATGGAATTAGATGCAGTAACATTTTTCCAAAAATTTTATTGTTCACATCAACATAACAGCATGTGGTGTGGTTTACAGATCACTGATTGGTCTGTGACCAATATTAAACATTAGGTTGTTTAACTGTATAAAAATGAAAGGGTAAAAATAGGTCTCCAATGAGTAGCAGTTTACTTCTATGTTAGCAAAAAAAAGATGTATTCCTGCCGTGCTAACTTCCTTCTTGCACTGGAGCATGCTCCATTTAGTGGCAGTAACAAGGGTTACTGTTCATCTTTATGTTTGCAGTGCACATATATACTACACCCAACGGCAAAAAAATGGAAGCTCCGCTTAGGATTTCAGTTACAGCAGGATCCAGGCGTAAATTAAGTGCTTCTGAAGTCTGAAATAGTTCACTTCACTACATCAAAAATATTAATGGAGATAACTAATTATTATTTAGTTATCATGACAGGCAGCACTGTCTAGTATTAAAAAACACCAGCATTTCATTTTATCTCTAAATATTCTTCCTAGTTACAACTGGATGCCAAAGGTGTCTTGATTTCAGGAAATTATGTTGTCATAATCTAACATGGAACCACACTACAGTGTCAGCAAGAAATTGTGATAACCTCCGACAAAGGATTTAACACAGCCTTTTTCCAACATACATTGTTCTTTTAGTAACATAATGCTGAGAGATTTTAGTAACATTATATTTCTCTGATTTTTTGCTATGAAGCTTTTAGATTGTAAAAAACTTAGCTCTAGTAATTTCCAGCAGAACCAGACCAGTAGAGAATATAAATGAAAGATAAAATCAGTCTCCTCTGTTTCATCGTTCCCCTTTTTTGTCCCTGCAAAGGATCCACATTATTTTCTCAAGTTTCTGCTGAAATTAGCTGAAACAGGACTTATATCTTACTATATAAAACCTTCCTAAATTAAGACTGTGGGTGTGAGGATCCGGCAGAGGATCCCAGTAGACCTCTTAGGCCCAAAAGCAGAGCGGGGAAAGACAACCTTGCTATTTCGTCAATTTAGGAATTTTTTCTTCACTCACAAGTCTATGTCACAGATACAATATCTCATATTTCATCATAATTTCTCAGTAATACTCCCAACACATACAAACATTCTCAACAATGTGCATATTGTTCAAACTGAGACAATTTTTACCTTTAACTAAATAATCTCTCAAATTTACATCTTCTAAAAACAATTCTATAGGAACTTCAATAACAGCTAAAGTACTGTGAAGAACTAAATCCAGTAATTCAGTGTGGGTTGACATTTTCCATACAAAATTATAATGTGAAAAATGTTAATGGTCTTTTGTACGTAACAGCATACCAAAATTTAAGGTGTGAGTAAAATGTTTTAACTCAAGAGGGGATAAAAAGTAATTCTGCATGTTCCAGGTTATTTGTCATTGCTTGCTAAAACACTTGGAAACTTTTGTCCAGCACAAATAACTTGTAAATAATTTTGACTCCTATTATGTTATATTTAGCAAGTCTAATTTTAGACTTGTCCTGCTTTCTTTGCTTCATTTGGTTTTGCTTGTCCTGCTTTGAAAAGGAAATAAAAGCCACCGTTAAAGAATCACAGAAACATCACTATAGTTACTGGCAATCTTTAGTAGAGATGCTGAGGGCAGAACAGATATAGAGACCAAAGTACTTTATCATGACTAGACCTGGTCCCTGCTTGCCAAGACACAGAAGTGATAGCTAGGGTATACATGATTTCTGACTACATGGCAGATGTTAAGTCTACATGATTGTGAAAACAGTACTTTTAGAAACTAATTCAAATTTTAAAAATTGCCGTATTTACCTCAAATACTATAATGATATTTACAATCATATGAATTAATGTATTTAATGGAAGTTTAAATGGATTTAATACTTGATTTCTAAATAATCTTGAATATATATACCTAAAAGCTGTATAGTAGAGCTGTCTTTTCTAACTTAAAAGCTTATGTATCTACTGCATATTAATACTATTTTCAGATGATCTGGGACAATTACATGCAAGTAAAGCTTTGAAATGAACAACATAGCATACCCCATAGCCATTAACTGCCTTATCAAAAATAACTGACAATAACATGCCAACAAAACCACTTAGGATTGTCCCCAAGTCCTTCCCATTTCCTCAAGACTAAGAAAAATAAAGCAACTAGAATGTATGCCCTTGTGGTCAAAAAATTTAGATGATTTCAGATTGAGGGAAGGACCACCTTTCAACGCAGAGTCTTTCTCAAAGGCAAACTCCTGCCAGTTGCTCACTTGCTCTGGTATCCATGCACTTCCACTTAAGAACTACAAATCACAAGAATGGCAACATGGGACAGATAGTATGACATTCTCTGCCAGAAAAAGAAATCCTGGCTTTTGGTGCTCACTAGTCAAATACGACTGAGAAGACAGACAGAAAGACAGCCTTTCCAAATAGCCACATTAGTTTGAATCAAATAGCGCTGCAAAATGTTTTGCCATATAACAGACAACAGTGTCTAAAGCTGATACATGAGCTGTCAGTACGTGAACTAGAAGCATGCATCTATGTGAACCACTTACATCACACTTAAGAGCAAGAAGACGGGGGAAAAATGGCCGATTTGGGGCAGGGGATGAGAATCTGAATGTGCAGGTATCTTCAGGACCTTATACACCTGAAGTATTCAGATATTAATGAGGACTTCTGTGATGAGTTGTATTTCAACCTTCAAGTAATGTTTAGTGGAAAAAGTTCTATGTCACACTGAATATTTGCCATGAATCTTCGTCATTCGTTGCAGCAGATCACAACTAGAAACCACTGTGAGTACCGGAGATTAAAACAACAGGAAACTCTTAAACACAGCTTTATGTCATAGATAGGTCGTAGGAAAGAGATTATAATCTGTTTCACAAAACAAGCATTGATCTCCCAAAGGGAGAGCATTAAGTAAACTGCCAAAGATGAGAAGTCTACAATTTGCTCAAAAAATCATATCCGTGAGATGTACAGAAAAATGGAAAGCTATTTAAAAAATAAACATTACTGGTGAAAATATGCTAAAAGAGATTCAAGATTAGGAGATTCGAAACTGCACTGCTCTTTGAGTCACAAATGGAGGCAATGATTACAAAATATGCATCTACACAAAATGATGAAAACGAGAACCGTGTCTCACCCATGCAGTTGTTTTTGAATAATAACATGATGACTTTTCTCTCAGGATTTTTGTAATCTGAAATATATTTGGCCTTCTTCTTTCTCCAGAGAAATCAATTTTTTATTTTATTCAGGAGGTGAGGAATGCATAAAGTATTACAGGCTGCTCTTAAGTGGACTGTTATCCAAAGATGCAGCTGGAGTTGCTCAGTAGGAGACAAACAGACACTTGTTAGCATTATGGTTATGAAGTCATCTGAGAGAGGAAACACCTGGGCTTTAGTCCCTGTTCTCGTATTTCTATACTGAACCACTTTTCAAGAACAGCAAGAGACAAAAGCAGCTTTACTCCACTGTGCAAGTTTGGTAATCAGAACCACTCCAGAACAAAAATTATTGTGGAAGTGACTGTGAAATTAATCTTATTGTATAAGACATTAAAGTGATTCACGAAGTTCAAGATTTCTGTGCAAGTACTGTACTGAGTATTTTTAATACATCAAGTGTTACAAGGAAATCTGATTGTTCTTTCTTGACTGCAAACTGTTTGCTCCTTCAATGTGTGGTTTACTTAGAAGGGCAAAGTGCCTGATTTGTATGTTTTACTTACATTCTCAGGTGTTACACAATCACCTTGGTTACACCTTTGGAGATAGGATGGTCAGTTAAGATTGACAAGGAACGTTAAGGTTGGATACAAGAAAGGGAAAAGGGGAGGCTGCTTTTCTCTGTAGGAAGTCCATATGTTCCAAAATTTTAGTAAACAAATGTAGGACATTACAAATTGACAGCTCCCTTGACCTATCTCCATTTCTTGCACCAATGCAATACAGTTTTGGTCTTTTACTGTAGGTCCAAGGTTTGTTACAGAACAGCAAGAAGTGTTTTGTGGCCTACAGGAGCTTGGGAAGTAAATGTCTTAAAATACTCTTATGAATTAAACATCTACTATATGGCTGACAAAAAACTGCAGGGGGTGAGAGCCAACAATTCAAAAACTTTCTTCCAAGATTTGTTCTGTTTCAGAGCATTACCCAAGAAGGTGAACAAAGTGCACATCACTTCATGCTCTCCTCAAGAGCCTAACTGGGCTGTTCAGGAATTAAAAAAAAGCACTTCCTCTTCATAAATCTTGTCACGACTGGGCTATCCCAAAGAAAGAAAAAATCCCACCAAAATTTGAAATAGAAGATTTACAGATGTAGGAACTAATAGCAGAGCAATTAAAAACTGTGAAGGAGAACACTATGGTAAGTATAGTGTCTGCTTGCTAGGTTACCTGAGAGAGAAGCAATGAGCAGTACACAAAGTGCCACATTGTGAAGGCAGTACAAAAGCTGTAGAAGCTACTGGAGGAACCTGAGTGTGAGAATGGGAGAAAGAAAACCTGTGAATACACACCTCCATAGTGCACTGACCAGACCTCAGTGCTGGGTCAGTAGAGGCATGCATGCAAGCAAATGAAGTATGCCTTCAACAACTGTCAGGACACAGAAACAGTAACCAATGAGCTTTCTCAAAACATATTTTTAAGGTAAAGCAAATCTGAGACATAAACAAATTCCACGTGGTTTAAAGCTGAGGTTTTTCTCCTGTCCTCATCAACGTGAAATAAAAAAAGCAACCTTGAGCTTTTAATGTGTAGTATTGTTCCTCATAGCTTCTACATGTAGCAGAACACTTAATTTTAGTAATAGTTACAGTTAACGCACACTTCCATTTTTAAGATTTTAACATGTATTTTTCATTGTGTTTTCAGCCACCAGCATTTATTAAGTTCAAATGAATTATGCAGAGCACAAAACATGTTCCAGTCTACTAAATGACTCACTTCAGTAGTCCACCAGGCCATCCGCTGCAAGGAATATTTGTTCATCCTCGTCCATACTTAAAAAATAAATCCTTGCTGGCACAAGTCCAACAGTTTCCAGCTTGCTAGGCTCTCAACAGGAATGATTTCGGAAAACAAACCCCCCTCACTCGCAAGGTCTGCCACCTCCCGCACGGAGCCCCCGGACACACCGTTCTGCAGAGAGCGTGTGGTGTGGGGAGATACCGTGAAGCTGTGTCACAGGTGGCAAGTACCACTACTACAGTCACCCTATGGCTCCTCGCTGCCAAGCAACACCTCATGGAATAAAAAAAAAAAACAGACAGGGCTGAGCATACGTCCCTCTGGTACTTCTATTTCTCTGTCAAAGTGCTGGTAGGTAAAGTGCCGAGAAGCAGCATTTCCTCACTCAGGCATTAGTGGGAACTGAGACTGAGTAAAGGCTTTCCAGGCCTGGATCACACTTCAAAAGCAGGCTCTTGCAAATATAAATCAAAGGCTGAAAGTCTCCTTCCACACTGTACCTAGCATTCGTATTATATAAAGTGGGTGAAGAGCAGCCTAGTTTTCCTAGAAAATAAAAACCACCAAACGAATTCCCTGAACACAAATGGCATAATTAATCTGAAAAGCAACAAAAAACCCACACGCAAAACCAAAACAAAACCAAAAAAGAGCATTCTCTTTACCCTTTCCTCTCCGCTATGCCTGGATGAAGGCACCGGAGTCGAAATACGCTGGCGTTCGTGGCCTGTGCAAGGCACAAGGGGCTGCCTCCTGACCTGCCCGGCGCCGGTCACAGCTGGTTCCAGCCGGCCCTGAGCCAACCTAGGCCGCAGGAGAAAGATCCCCCGGGGCGCCAAAGGGAGGCAGCCCAGTCTCAACCACGGAAGACAGGCACCGGCCGCCCCTGAGGGCTGGAGACGCCCCCTCCGAGGGAGGCAGCGCGCCTTGCCACAGCAGGGGCCGGCTGAAGGGAGGGCGCGGATTCGGGCGGGCGGGCGGGCTGCGGCCGTGGGCGCCTCACGCCGGGGTAGAGGCAGCCCGGAACGTCAGGTAAAGCCGCTACACACAACGCGGCAGAAACTGTTACACCAAACGGCCGGAACCTGCTGGCCCCTCACCGTCAGCTGCCAGGGTGAACGTCCATGGGCTGCGTGTAACCTGCAGTGAAAATACACACGGTGGTTTCTTCCTTCCTAGGGAGGGGAAAGGTACGTATTTATGTAATTGCGCCCTTTTTCTCACTAACAAAATAAGTGATCGGAAGCTTGTGTTTAAAAGTAATTAAGTAAAAACACCTTACTCTGGAATGTTTTGCCTGCAGTGTTTTCCAACCATTTTGAACAGTTCAGTTTTTACCCCCTTCTTTTCTAGGTTAAATATTGAACAGTGGGTTATTATTTGTAACCAAGGAAGAAATTAAGCACTGAAAAGATATAACCTAAAAGAACAAGCTCCTGCGTGTAAACTGCAGCACCTGGGTCTGGCTGTGGAAAATAACTGCTTCCCAACTCCTAGTTGTCACTGATCTTCTCCTCCCCACCACACCCTAACATCCCGGTTTCTGCAGGAAAAGTAGGTATGATGGCCAAAAAAGGTCCATGGGATCAAAACATCGCACAGCTGAGAAGTGACCAGGCAGTCCACATGTGATATAAATAAATTCTGCTGCTATCATTATAGTAACAGTCTGTGTTTGGAGTTCAGTTTTTCACAGCTATAAGACATCACACGTTTAAGGCTTTTTACAGTAAAACTAGTGCCTTCCAGTAACCAAAAATGAGCTCTACCGTATTTAGTCTCTTTAAGATATAGTCCTGAATACATCAGGTGAAGTCAGTCAAATTCATTATTTGCTTTCAATTTTAGATGTTGCCAAAATTTGTTCTGTCTGTATTTTCCCTTTTTCCTAATACTGTTATGGCCCATTTGGATGGGTGAGATTCCTGAGACTCAAGGCAGACTGCTTCTTCCTACTGTGTCCAGTTTGCCTGTGAGACTCCACTTCTACCCTCTATGCATAAGGCTAAGGGCCAAAGTAGTTTTAGGTCAAACAAGCATAGGGTATTTATACATTAACTCTAAGCTTCTGAGCACCTGTTAATCCCAAAGTAACTTTCATTGCTGTTGTCTGATATTAGAGGAAATGGACAAGCTTGTTATTCAGGATCAAAGTAACAAGCTGTCATGCACTGAGAAATAAAGTCTCTGGATTAGCAAGGGACAGTTTCAAAAGGGCACGTATGTAGCTCATATGTAGCTAATCAGAAAAAGAGGTAGCAGAGCCTCCAATGAAAAAAAGGAACATAATATGAGAACTACAAGTACAATGAAGCTAAGGACAAAACGAGTCCTTTCTTCACCATGATTTTGAGGAAATATTTGTCAACACAAAAGCACAGATTTCAGCCTGGAATATTTTTAAAACAACTGATTTACAATATAAAATTAAGTACAGCCCTCAGATTAAATGCTGACCTCTTATTTTATTAGCATTACAGGATCCCAGTGTAATTTAAAAAAAAACAAACCCAACCATTTGTGTGGACAAGCTCCTAAAAAAAAAAAAAATAATCTATTTTACAACAGCATAGAAATAATAGCTGCATTTTGGGAATGTACTTCCTGCAGTTTCTTTCACCAGGGACACCTTTTTCCTGTCCCTTTAAACTCTCAATTCCTTCTTTTAGCAGCCACTGTGATAGAGTCTTACCTCTGAATGGCTGGGAAGAATGCGGTGTGAGTAACTCTTTTCAGAAGCTGCCATCAATTCATCTTTAAGGAGAATCCTGAAGGAGCAGTTTGTGAGCTCTCCAGCTGGCATCTTCCTCCAAAGAGATCAATCACATTACCTCCTCGACATGTTCAACTTCAACCAGTCCAGGAAGCAAGAGCCCCAAGTTTGTTTTAAAACCTGTGTCTCCAGCTCAGCAGTCTTGCAAGCCATTGCTATGCCACCTGGCCTGCTCATCAAACTATTTATCATTTCCGTTAATGCTGCCTTTGTGCTGCACAGGAAGAATGCAAGCAAATGCGCTTTGCAATAGGCTGAACACATGAACCTTTTTCTGTACAAAAGAACACTAATGCCCTTTTAAAGGCTACTCCTATCTTCAGATTCTCAAAAACTTCAAAAATAATAACATATTGCTTTGCAGAGTTACTAGAATAGTTTCTCTATTTTCAGCAAATTGGTTCCTCTCACACCTCTCTGTACTATTCTCCTTCCCTGACAGCCCCCTGCCCAGTTTTTCTGGTTATTTCTCAGAAAAATATCACTGTGTATTGGTCTTTGAAAGGGGTATGGGTAGAAGGGAGGAGAATGCCAGTTTATTGGATATTGATAGAATGCTTCACATCGACCAGAGCAGTTCATTACTATAAAATGATTCACGGATATTGAACATCCTGAACAGATTATCCATGAATTCTCAAGATCAGTGTTATCATCCTTGTCCTCTACTTAAAAAACACCTCTAGTGAAAGGATTAAAAAGAAAAACAGTGGGCTGTTCCATGTTGTTTGGATATAACAGCATAATACAGAAACACCATTAAGAAAAATACAGAGAAAATAAAGATGAAGGGAAAAGACAGCTTGATGGACCTTTCTCAATTATCCATATTTAGCCTTTTTACTACATTAACATCATTTCACCCAATTCCAGCAGTATAAAGCATCCTTAAAATTGTCATCATTTATATTAAACCCATTTAAATACAGTACCAATGGTGTGAACTGTCTTTAATGGAGGAAAAGCTTTAAGATACGTAATCCAGAAAAATTTATCTTCTTACTGTAAACATAATTACTACAGCTCCTTATTACCAGCTTTAGAGTCCAACATTTTAGCAGGATTTTTCAGTGTTGTAGTTGAAGCATTGGAGAGTAATCAGAACACTACGTGTGTGCATGTAGATGTATATATATTACAGATATTATTGTATTACAGCTTTATGCCACTTGCAATCTGCAATATTAAAAAAGCACAATTAGTGGAGGTGATGTGAAGAAGGGTTCAAAGATACCTAACATTACATTGACTTAAATTATTTTTTTATTGTTAATCTTGATTCCTACCAGGAAAATGATAGCATTGTATCAGAAAAAAAGGAGGAAAAGTATCTGGTAACTGACTTCAGTAGCAGTTTTGCCAAAGCAAATTCTATTTAACAAGCCCTTTGTCAAGAAATATGGCTGCTCTGTTTAGAATAACTTCAGCTGAAAATTTCAAAATTAGATTCATTAGGGCAAGCCAAGATACACTAGTAACTCATGATAATAATAGTATTTGCCAGAATGAACTCTGGAAGTCTATTTGGATGGCAACATTTCCTTCTGGGGTAGAAAGTGTAGATGTACAGAAGCTCTATAATGTCAAGCTACCTGTAACTATGTACTTATCTCCTTATCAAAGCATAGAGTAGTGACCTACTGCCCCAGCTTTTCTTCAGAGATACAGAACTCTTGTTTATAAATCAGAACAACCTTAGACTATGTTGACATGTACTATCATATCTTGATGAATTTATTCCAAGCTTCACTATCCCTGTATGTGGCCTTCCAGCTATACAAACACACTTAAAGAAGGTACAGTGCTTCAAAACCAGCAGTTTATGTTTTTAGAAAAAATAATTTGATCATCAAGTTGTGTTGTTTGGGGTTGTGGGGTTTTTTTTTTTGGGGGGGGGGGAAGTGGGTGTTTTGAGGAAATATATTTCTTTTGAGCATATCACTGAAAAGAAGTTTTAGTCACACTGAAAAGCCAGTTCTGGGTCACCAAGTATGAGAGGACAAATAAAAATTACATTATTTCCAACTGAAAATATTTTTCAAAAACTATCTCTTGGCATGTAGCCATGCCAGTATTCAAATAAAACTTTTCAGCTTAGGTAGCTAGTTGTCTCCTGGCATTTCTTTTCCCAAATCAGCATCTTCTCAGAGTGCTTATTGTCTGGACTAGACTGAGACTAAATCTTCTGCTCCAGATAAAAAACTTCCACGTAGAATAATGGTACTGAAGCCAGCAATCCATTTACTGACTTAATTGTCTGCTGAAACAAGATTTCTAGGGCTAAGAACTATGCCTCTCTCTAAACCTCTCCATAATTGTGGCTATGATGCAGTCTCCCACTATTCATCTTGCCCTCATGCTGACATATTGAGGTGTGTGCTATTCTGTGTCACACACACAGCTGGACATTTATCAAGACGATCAGATAGTTTTACATGAGCTCCAAAGCTCAATATTTAGAAGCATGCAATAGCAGTATCTTAGATGTTTATTTTCATGTTAAAGGCTTTACTGTTTCCTTTATTAGAAGTAAACTAATTCAAACATGAAGTTTGTATGGTAAGGAGGGACATATTTGAATGTCTTTGGTTCAAAATTTGACCTGAGCTTTAAAGGCTCAGTGTTAGAGTTGATACCTGGTTTGCCTTCACATCCACACTTTAGGATTCAACTGCATGCTCAGGTATAGTAATTAGCACCCTCTCGGCACATTAGGAAAGAAAGTCCAGTCCCCAAACTTCAGGTGATCCTTACTTTGTATGTGGAAGGATGGACTTGAGTCAACACCTTTAACCTTTATCTCCAGCAGTCTTACCCATTTTTGATCAATGTCAGCTCAACAGAGGCTACTTTGTTCGAGAACCTAGGATCAACAGTGATCATATAAATGGTATGAGTATGTGTCACCAGACTGAGGGGACTTTTCTTTCATTCCTTGACCTGCACTTCCACAAAATTACGCTGATATAACCAGTGGTGTATTTCAGGAGGACACAGAGCACAGTAATACTAATATCTGAGAAAAATGCTCCTTTCTAAAACAAACAAAAGAAGGCAGAACTGTGTTTTTAACTAGACATGTGTGTGTATATGTATGTATATGTATTTGAAGTACAAACCTCATTATTATGAAAGATCTAAAAGTGTCTAGACTAAAGACAGAGAAAAACTTTTTTAGACTAAAAGAAATTTCTATTTTGAGATAATTACTTAGTACAGGAAAGCAGAAGTGTTTAAAATTACATTAATAATTAATATTGAGGTTGAGATTACTAAAATGCCATGTATAGGAGAGACTAGCCTTAGGGTTAAAAATCATTGAACAAGAAAACCAAAGATCCATGTCTAACTCCACAGTCAGATTTCTGTTCTGATAACTGTGCATATCATTTAATTTTTCTGTGTCTTGGGTCTTAGCATCTGAATGTTAAATCCATTTTACTGCTGTTTCAGCATAACCAGCTGTAATTGAAGTGCAAGGCAATAATCAGCTTTATTGTTTTCCTTAAATATGCTAAGTGAGCACGTCAGAGCACGGGTGCGAATGTCTTTTATAGTTAGTTTCAAATAGCCAATCCCAATTCAGCCTATTTCCAGTAACAATTCTTTTCTAATAATGGCTTTTCAGCACTGCAGTGAAAAAAAGTCCTCTGCCCCATCCCACACAGTTCCACAAGAGGGAATCAATGTGGTGCTGAAGTTCAGAAAAGGCCTTCAGTTCATGGAAAGGTTTTGATCTTGAAGATCACCCTAACAAGGTGAAGAAAATAAGGGTTTTTTCATACCACCTGAGTACTTAGCAGCTGCAGCATACAGCAGCTAGGAAAAAAAAGGGAACTGTCCATTCCTTCCCTCACCTCTGCACCTAATGTGTGAAAATATAAGGAAAAAAATAATTTATTTGAAGAAAATATTGAAAATTAAGAAAACATTAAGCCTTTTATATTAGATTTGCCATGTTTTTCTGGTCTCCGGCAACATGTAACATTCCTTTACATATGTGGCTCTATTATGATACACCTGATTTGAAATACTGTTATTACTCAGTTTTCTGAACATGTTTTTTTAACATTTTCAGAAAGCTTTATCTTTAATTCAGTGTGATGATGGTGACAGCAATGACAATTAACAGTCCTCAGCATTTCAAAAGAATTCTTGTAATAGTGTGAAGTATGATCTCTCAAGTGGCTGACATCTATGAGCAGTGCAGCTTAATGAGGGTGAAGAGGAAAAGAGATATCTCCTACAGTCAAAGGACAAAACACCTTTCGTCAAAACTGTCAGAATCAATGATAAAAGAAGCAGTAGATTACATTAGCAATTTCTAGCTACACCACAAAGTATCACTGTTCTATCAAACTATACAAAACTAAATAAGAAAATAATATCTACTAGAAATCAAAATGGATTTGGTTGGAAGAGAAACAAATGAACATTCTAAACTGTAATTTACACTAGGTAAGCACATTTATTTTTGGAAACAAAAGCAGTTATACTTTTGCTACAAAAAATGGTAAGAGTGCAAGAGAAGAAAAATCTGTATTTGAAGCTAAAATATATTAAGATGGGAATATTTGAGCTGAGACTGATGTAGAGCAACTCACAAAGAGGTTGGCATCTTAAGTGCATTTCACAGTGTTCATCCAAGCAGAGGACAAAATATGTAATACTGAAGTAGGAGTAAAAGTGTAGTTAAATTTGGATAAATCTGAATTCTAATTTATGCCCCATGCAAGATGTGATACTGATTATGTCTCCATTTTCCTGTTTTCATTTTTCACTTAAATAGTTTTCCTGTCACATTTTTCTATATTTGAAAATAGTGAATAAAATTTTCCAGTCTTCATGAAAGAATTGTTTTGATCATAAGATCCCTAGCCAATTTTCCATAATATTTAAATTCTTACATTTATTCAAACCCACAAAAGCAAAAAAATTTAAAGTACCATTTGGAATATGTTCATTGCTAATGCAATAATTTCTGGAAATACTACCTCTTCTGTTCTTTAGGCTTATAGAAAAATACTCTAAAGTACCTTATGGATTTATTTTATTTTTATTTTAAACTTATAATTTTATTTTTTAATACCATGTCTTGTTGCAGTAAGTCCGAATTCAATTCTTGGCCAAAACGGGGTAGCGGGCTGTGGTACATGTTTTCCTGAAAGGTGGGCTGGACTCATGCATTCTGTTTAACTTGATGACATTTACTTTTCTTTTCAGAAAAATTAATTAAAATCTCTATTTAACATGCTGTGCTAAGCTATCCCACCTCGCTCTGCATCTTTGATAGCATTTATATACAAGTTCATTTACTTGCAGAGAGGTTTCCCAGCCACCCCTTCAAGAAGAACCAGTACTGTGAATTCTGCATCTGCTTTGTAGAACCAGAATAAAAGCTAGTTAAAATTGCACAAGTCAAACCAGTATAAATATACAAAAATACACACAGGTATAGTTTTCAACTAAATGTCATCTAATATAAATCCAATTTGAGGAATCACTATCAATGGAGTAACTTAACAGTAGTTTAGTATTTCTACACATTTGATAGAGACATTAGTCGGCATCAGTGGTAAGGAATAGTCCTGATAGCAACCTTAAAAGGTCACCATGTCTTTTTGTTCTGTCCAGCAAAAACAACAGCAAACCACCAAACCTCATGAGATGGAGTTTCCACAGCCTTTCAAGAATACCTGTTATTTTGTTCTAACCTAAATGTTCCTAGCTAAATAATTTCTGCTACAATTTTGAACATGTCTTTAACTCTGCCATTTAACATAGAGGATAGTTTCTTTCCTTTTGCAAGACCTTTTTGTCTACTTCACCTAGACTAGACCAACACTCTTTTAGTCTCTCATCCCAGGTCATGTTTTCCTAAGCCTCTGATCTGAAGAACTCTCGTCTTTCTTGAGATCTGCTGCAAAGAGCAATGCAATATGGTGTGATGCCTTTCTTATGCAGATTAAATTGGAATTACCTGGGAATTTCTTAACACATGAAATTCCAGGTCATACCTCTGAGTACAACTTCTTGCTTTCTTTCTTGTAATGCCATTGTTGGCTTATCCACAATGACCACATCTTATGTTTGACAGATAACTATTAAAATACTTTAATCGTATTTTCTAGAGTATTGTAACTTCTGAGCTTATTACTTGCATATGTAATTTGTATACTCTTCATACCTGAAAATGAACCTTTTAAGTGTTTCTTTTCAGTTTTGCAGTAAGCCATAACCAATCTATTTAGGCCTTATTGCTCTTTTTTGCATCCATTTGACAACAGTTGCATAAGGAACCTGTTTCTCTAATTGGCATATAAGAATGTCACCTTGAACAGTATGACTTTCTTAACTCCATATTTATCACATCTACTGCATTTTCCTTACCCGCAAGGCATGTTGATCTGTTGAAGGAGGAAGTTTTACATTATTTGCTCTTGATAAAGCAAACTTAATAGTTACTCATCACTTTGAGACCTTTTAAGTGTTTACAAGTAAATAGTTTATTTTTCCAGCACTTTTCCAGGAATAGAAATTCAGCTGACCAGTCTATTAAAAAAAGCAAACAAACCATCATACTATAACTTCACTTTCTTCTACCCAATTTTAAGCAGGTTCCAAGTTAGGAAAGTAGTTATTAGGAATAGGTGGATGATTTAGATGTTAAGTGAACAGAAGGAACCAAGATAAATGTACTTCAAAATTTGGACAGATATCTAAGTTGCAATAAATCTGAGCTTGTCTACCTTTTCCAGACTTCCAGAACTTCACATATCATTCATGAGCTCTCAGAAGGTAATTATTAACAGATGTAAGATTGCTTCATTTCAAAGTTTTTCAAAAGTGTCTTACTCAATTGATTTGAAAACTTAGGTCCCTTGACAACTGTTGTTTTGTTTTATTCAATTTCAGTATTATTTAATAAATCATCAACTGATCTGAATCTTCTTTGGTTTAGACTCCAACTAATTCTGTTGGCAGAAATTCCAGTTTTAATGACATTCACTTTCTTAAATTCTATTCAGTATATTTTGCTGTTTTGCACTTCCCTAATAATAAGCCATTATTTTCCATTCCCAGGCATTGATTCACTATCAGAAATATCACAAAAACATCTTATACATGGGCATTCAGTATTTTCAGTATTTAAAAAGTCAACATACATTATAATGTCTTTCTAAGAATATTGTAAAAACTGTGCACTTCTATACTCCTTTTCCCCGTAAACACCTAGTTTGAGATGTTTGTTGATTTTAAAACCTTACCTTTGTTAATTGTTAGATGATTCTAAAAAGGATAGGAAGAAAAAGCCTTGTCCACTTGATTTTCATGGTTTAGTGGTTTGTTTTGGATCTTGATCCACAGCAATGCAAATCACAATAACAATACTCCTTTGTGCTTTTTATAATTACACTGTTGCTCCCAACAGATGTCTCCTACTGTATTGTGGACTGAGCACCCCAGATTATCTTTAAGAAATCTCTCCCTATTTCTGCCTTTTGTCTATTCTTGAACAAACTTTACCCTTCTATATCAAAATTTCAAACCTGAAATATATTCTACTGCATGCCAGCCATGTCAGTTTGTAAGTTTCTGTTCTATATCACCCAAATTGAAATCTTCTCTTCTAAACTCAGGTGAAATACACTGTTATTGTATCAATTGTTAAACATTCAAATACAGCATTCTCAACTAATTGAATTCCTTCTTTCTCATTCCGCTAGGAATAGACCTTAGTTATACAGATGCGTTTATAAAGGAGAACAGCTTTTCACATAAATCGAGATGTTGCTTAATTCATTTACAGAAAAACAGAGACAAGAAGGTGTCGTGATTTAACCCCAGCCAGTGACTAAGCACGACGCAGCTGTTCACTCACTCCCCCCCACCCAGTGGGATGGGGGAGAAAATCCGGAAAAGAAGTAAAACTCGTGGGTTGAGATAAGAACGGTTTAATAGAACAGAAAGGAAGAAACTAATAATGATAATTATAACACTAATAAAATGACAACAGCAATAATAAAAGAATTGGAATGTACAAATGATGCACAGTGCAATTGCTCACCACCCGCCGATCGACACCCAGCTAGTCCCTGAGCGGAGATCCCCCGCCCCCACTCCCCCCGGTTTATACACTAGATGTGATGTCACATGGTATGGAATACCCCATTGGCCAGTTTGGGTCAGCTGCCCTGGCTGTGTCTTGTGCCAACTTCTTGTGCCCCTCCAGCTTTCTCTCTGGCTGGGCATGAGAAGCTGAAAAATCCTTGACTTTAGACTAAACATTACTTAGAAACAACTGAAAACATCAGTGTGTTATCAACATTCTTCTCATACTGAACTCAAAACATAGCACTGTACCAGCTACTAGGAAGACAGTTAACTCTATCCCAGCTGAAACCAGGACAGAAGGCCTTTTCAGACCATCTCATTTTATATCCACCTTTTCAGTTGCCTGTTCTCTAAAGTTTCTTGAACACCCTTTCTCATCTTTATAGTGCACTATTTATATTCTCCTTGAAGAAAAATTTTCTCCCTAGCCAAGATTTACTTTGACTCACTTACAAGCTTTTTTCCCTTAATCCTGTAGCATTGTTGCCCACCTACCATCATCCCACATCCAATTTACCCCCAAGATATTTATTTCACTTTTGTGTAAAGTTATATTAACTGCAAAGGTGAGTATTCTTTCTTATTAGTAGTACAAGGAAAAAAGGCAATCATCTAGTCCAACTGCCTGACCACTTCAGGGCTGAACAAAAGTTAAAGCACGTTATTAAGAGCATTGTCCAAATGCCTCTTAAACACTGGCAAGCTTGGGGCATCGACCACCACTCTAGGAAGCCTGTTCCAGTGTTTGACCACCCTCTCAGTAAAGAAGTGCTTCCTAATGTCAAGTCTGAACCTCCCCTGGCACAGCTGTGAACCATTCCCACTGGATCCCAGGGAGAAGAGCTCAGCACCTCCCTCTCCACGTCCCCTCCTCAGGAAGCTGCAGAGAGCCATGAGGTCGCCCCTCAGCCTCCTTTTGTCCAAACTAGACAAGCCCAGAGTCCCTAGCCACTCCTCATAGGACATGCCTTCCAGCTCTTTCACCAGCTTTGTTGCCTTCCTCTGGATGCATTCAAGTACCTTAAAATTGTTCTTAAATTGTAGGGGCCAGAACTGCACACATACTCAAGGTGAGGCCACAACAATGCTAAGTACATTGGGAATAAGATAATGTGAATTTTAATACTGGTCCCAAGAAAGAAATTGTAGTTTTATTTACAAATCAATGCTACTTGTATACTACAGTAAAAATATCAATAAATTGACATCCTTCTTTTTCCTTCATTTGAATTAAAGCCCAGAGTTCAATACTGAAGACCAACACAAAACATTTTTATTTCTGAAGTATTTTTTTTCCAGCTTTTACTTTGGCTTCTGTTCATAGATGCAACAGATTTTCTGTGTTTATACTCATTCACCCAAGACCAAAACAAATGTTAATTAAGAAAAATCACAGAACCCTGTTTATATCAATTTGATCTGCCTAAAGCATTAGTTGGCAATACAAGTGTCACCACAATTTAAAGGCCCCAGCATCTAACTGTTCATGTATTCTTTGTTTTGGAGTTCTCTGAGATTCACAAACTTATTCAGAATTTATCTAGTCTCTTTTCTTTAGCACAAAGATTAGAATATGTACTTGAAATTAAGTTACTGCTTTGAGACCAATTAAAACCATTAGGATATGCAGCTGATGAACATACTGTGTTTTTTCCACTTTTCTTTCTTAAAGACAATTGACTGTAGCAAATCTGTAAATCTGAAATTACTTAATTAGTATCCAGGGACAGTTTAGTGGGATTTAATTAACAAAGATACCATAAATTACTTTAAGGAAAAAAAACCCGAACTAACCAACCTCTCATTACATCCTGCTAGTTTGGTTGAGGGGAGTGGGGGTGGTTTTGGTGTTTGGGGGTTTTTTAATGGGAAATTCTAGTTAAAAGGAATATACTTTGCCATTTAGAATGATCTCAGAAAGCAATACTTATCTTCAGACCAGCAAGAAAATTGTTCTAGAGCCTCATTCCAATTTTTTGTCTGCACAACAGATGGACTACATTAAAAAAAAATAATCTGGAGAGCTAAAATAAAGGGAGAGACTAAATCATAGAAGGAAGCAAAGTATAGCTATTATTTAATGCAAAAAAGTCAGGGGCAGGAGTATTCACAGATTCACAGAAAAAGGTCTCATGCATTTTTTCTTCCCTGAAAGAACAGACTCATCTGCCTACTGTCACAATACCTACTCCATAAAATACTACCAGGGCAGAAGGCTTTATTATAATATTAAAACCTTTGCGCATTCTATAATTTTTATTTCTATTAACTTGTCCCCACTGTAACAGACTGCATCTCTTCTTACTGAGACAAGACAGAATTAAGCTTTCTAGTTTATTCATCTGCTTCATCCTATTTGTAGAGGCTTGAGTCTTCCTTATTACACTGTATTCAACCTGATCTTTGCTCTCTCTAGTGTTATTGATCATATCCCTTTAGAAGCATCTCTGTCTATTTCAGCATGACACAACCTCCATTTTCTCCTGTGCCAAGTTATCCTGCTTTCCTCATGACAGGCTCCTGAACATGTGAAGCAGGTATGATCAGCACAGAACAACCTAGTATTCTGAGGTCCAGACTGGCATGAGGAGCAATAGGCAGACTCCATAGGTTAATCTTCTCTGACTTAGCCATTTCTGCATCATAAAGCTGGGGAGGGTTGGGGGCAGGGTCTAGTTGCTACCCATAGTGCATGAAAAGCAACTTCTTTATGTCTTTTCTTAGATTAGTAGCAAGATGTACAGCTATTCCTCCACAGAGAATACAGGGAGAATATTTCGATGAGGGATACAACCCAGTAATGGGTGTTCTTTGTGGCAATCTTTTAGGTGTGCAGATGTTCATTATTGCAAAGGGAGCCTGGTATTCCAAATTTCTCTCTTATTTCAAAATTGGCTTTAACCGTGGACTGACTTCCCCTGTACCACCTTCGTACCACACAGTCTCAGCTCAAATTGGATCCAGATCAAATACAAGTGGTGGCAGTCTATTTTGCACATCTCATCGCATGGACGTTGTGAAGGCAGCTACACTAAGGAATGAAAAGCACACAAAAACACTATGGAAGATTGCATCTACGCTTACATAGAGTACCTCGTTTAACAGCACGAAAATGCTCTATTAGAGTCATGTAACTGGCTTTCCTTCCTATAAGATAGGAGCATGGAGGATTGCATACAATCGGACACAATGGTGTTGTCAAGAGGCAGCTGAAGTGTGCACTTGAAGTATCAGTCCCGAGGACATTCCTGGGAATGACACTAGAGTTAACATGGGCTTTTACTGACTGCAGTGTGTCAAATAACCACACAGCTTTTTCCATCTGTGTTTACTCAAGAAGACATATCCCATTCTGAATGAATGAAGAACAGGGACACGGCTGTTATTAGAATGCTTTGAAGTGGATGAGGTATCTTTCCATTATCAGAGAAGTAAAAATTCAACAATTCCTTAGAGAATTCATAAAATGGAGCCCTAATAATTAAGATATAAAGACATTTTGAAAAAATAAAAAAAAAATAAATAAATAAATTCATACTTTCCCTTGGAATGGACCTACAGTCTTCCAGGATTTTGGCATATGGGCAACTCCCCATAATTTATCTTGAGAAGAATCCAGACATAGTTTATGCATGTTTTCTAACTTTTCTTCCTGTCTATAATGAAAGTATCATCTCCCCTTGTATCCATGTTCATAAAGTAGTACTAGAAATACATAAAGTAAATTTGTCACCCCAATAATATTGATTTTAACAATTAAAAAAATATCACTGTAACTGCTATACCAACATATGATTGTCTTGACAAGGGTGTACTTTGGGGAATTTTCCATTCAGATAAAGGAAATCCATAACACTAAAATTATCATTAAATAAAGCATGCATTATCATCTTAAACAACTTTTCAATAAAGGAGAGTAAAATGTCGGTGATTAAAAGAGAAACAAAGGAGGGGAAAATAAGAATGATATCCATCTTACATTAAGGAATCTCTGGCCAAATGGAAGAAACAGTTATAAACAGTGATAAATGTTTTGTCTTCGTTGCCTTCATTTTAATGGATTTGAAATTAAGTCTTAAATGGCACAAGGAGTTTTACAACACAGTTTCTAAATATTAGCTGAAACTATCATATTCAGCTTCAGCCCTAGGTTCATAACTGAATATTTATATTATCCCATGGCAGGAGATAACCTCTTCTTCAGCTGAAGTAACTACTTCCTTTCAAAAGGTTCCCCTCCCGCCACCCCTTGCTTCAAAAACCACCAGTTTGCAGTTGAGCTCTAACAAGATTTAAACTCTACTTCTTTAAGACTGATGGTTTCTCATAGCTAAGAGTTGTTCCCATATGTACTTCAAAGGCAAGCCGATGGTGTGGACTTCCCAGCAGTGTGTTGTGCTTTTGAAGTCTTTGAATTATCCATAGGAGATGCTACTAACAAAGAGAAACTGACAGTCTTAGAAAAAGTAGAATTTAAATATACTTACAGCAAATGCCACAAAAAAGAGAGGATTACCTTTTTAAAACTAATTCTTTTTTCTGTCTTTTCTGACAGGAACAGATCTCAAGAAAAAAAAGATGTTGTAGCTGGGATTACTGTTTACCAGCAGGAACAACCAATATCATAATATGAATGGTCTAGCCACTCCAGAAAGAAATATAAATTTAATGCAAATATTTCCTGAAATATTTTTATGCTTTATAATTAAACTAAATAACTCAATCTCCTTATTCATTGTCAAATGTATTTAAAATTTATTTGAAAAGAGCTCATGGTCTTTTTTTTTTTTCTCTTAAATGTTAACAGTAGTTGCAGGTAGGTCAAGTAGATCACAACATACACAAGAAAAGCTTCTTCTCCATCTTCATTCCTATTTCTACTTACATCCTGACTTGAAAACGTACTTTATGAAAAGATCAGATCTAGCATGACTGTTAACAACCTATCTTTTCTGAAAAACATGGAGTTTAGAGAGCCCATTAAACATGAAATATTTCTTTTCTTTTTTTTTTTTAAGGGGGGAGAAAATTACTTGAAAATATTGAGCAAAGCGGTTTCAAAGCGTTAAAACATACAACTTTTCTAACTGAAAGGCCTGTTTTAAAAGGTAACCTGTTTATTGTAAAAATAGTCTCCAAATTATTTAAATCAAAGTGAAATATTTCCAATTTATGTAAACCTAAGTCTATAACTGTTTCACTGAACCACAAATAACTTTTTCAATCACCATTTGATTAAAATTTGAGACATTTTCACTTCCTGTCCTATTTCAGAATAATAATATATATATAAAAAAATAAAAAAAAAACATGAATAAACAAGCTACATATTTCTTGCCTTAAGTCTGGAAAGCTAACCTTTTAAGGAGACAGCCTCTAAACTTCACTGCCTTGCTTTTTTTAAAAAGACATGAAGAAAAAAATCAGTTATCAATAATTTTATGCACTGCCATCTCTGTTCCCTTCTCACCTCTTGATAGCTATATACACATCCTGTTTGAACTTAAATAGTAAGCAGGCATTCTGTCCTGCTGTAACTGCTGTTAATCTAGCAGAGTTAGTCTTCAGTACAGGTAGCCTCACATGTAACGCATTGTTTCTTGATCTTATTTTTTTATTTCTTATTTAGATAGATAGTAGCATTATGTAACAAGGGTGTCAACAATCTTCCAGTTCACTGAACCATGAGAAGGATTTGAGGCTCACCATGCTCTTTTCTTGCCAATGACAGTTCAACCAACATGGAAGAAGTTAGCAACATTTCCAAAAGTATTAAATATATCCCATTTGGCTAAGGACCTTCCTTGTATCTTCCATTACAGTCAGATTTTCCTCTGACCAGGGTCTTAGTTCTGACTGCCACTAGGATAGACCTCAAATCAAACCTAAGTTTTTAAAACATTTTTCAAAGATGTCACTGTCAAGGCAAAACAGAAGGGCAAAACAAATTTTAGGGTGTGGTAAGGGAAAGGTAGCAAACTGGTATATTTCTGCTGGAGAGTCAGTTCATTTTTAACTCGGGTAACTCATCTGCAAAACAAGCTTCCAAACTTCCTTTGGTTTCAATTCCTAGCAGCTAAAAATCAGGGCTTCTCCTGCAATTCTATCCAAAAAAGCAGATACTGAAATTCCAAACAAATATGGTATTTGTTTTCTAACTTAACTAATGCTAGAAGCAGTGCTAGAATTTAGATCTCCTATTTCACCTGGCATACTAGTACATCTTTCAGGTTACCATATTTTTCTTCAAAATTTAAGTTTTAAATAGAGTCAAAAGACATAGCTGTTAGCAACTGGTAAGACACTGCAGAAAACACAGGTAGAGCGTGACTGATTTATTGACAGCTGTGAGCTCAAACACACAGAATTCAGCAACTGAAGCATACTTATGAGAATACTTATGCTAATAAATCCACATTATTTGTTATACACTACCTTGCCAACAGAAATTCTTGTAATTTAGTTAAGATTTCTTAAATTAAGAAATATGAGTAGTGACACCCCTCCTCCCTCTCTTTGAACATGTGAATGTGTCTGCACATAGTCTAAAGCTTTAGCCTTACCGGTGCTGTCATCATAAACAACAGTAACTGTTTTCCACTTGAAGAACTGCACAAGGTCAAGGATGGCACGGCTGAGTGAAGAGAAATCTGGATAAAGGCTGACATAGAAGGAGTCCTTGTTGTCTGACACCTGATGTTTCCAGCGGGTCTGAATATGTGGAACACCCAAAGCGTTGCAGATGGATTGCACAGCATTAGCTGAGGAGCTATGGGATGGTCCGAAGATAGCAGCCACCCCAAGGGACAGCTGATCGCAGGCTGAAGAGGAGACAGAAGTCTGTCAATGATGAAAGAAGGCAGTGTGCCAGAAGGTATTGCACAATTCATATTAAACAAAAGGCACTCCATGAAATATAACTTTTATTGCTGACAGAGCTCCCTTCTTGTGTAACACACTCACTTGCACAGATTTCAACCTCGGAATACATTTCTAAGCTTCCACTATGAGCTGATGAATAGCAACACTTAACATCGAAATAGTGCTCAGCTACGTTTAATAAACACTTCTATGTCAGTGGAAGCCACAAAGGCCAGCAATTGTGTATCTTTTAAAAAGCACTGACAAGAGAAGAGATTTATGCTCAGCTGCATCTTACATTTGGAAAGGGGCCATATGGGACAGTGTTATAACCTAGGCTCTTTAAGCATTAACTTCTTCCTCAATCAATCAACACTATCTCTACTGAGATCCTAATTACTCAGGAATTGTACGTGTTAAGTAGATTCTAGTTTAGTATCAGGCAAATGATTGATATTCTTGAAATGGACATTTGAATTTCTGTATCTGAAAAGTAGGCATATTGACTAGAAAAATTTAAAGGTCAACATTTTCCGTAAAACAAAATTAAATTGCTATCTGCTAATGAAAAAAAAAATCAGTGTCCCCTCTTCAACACCAGAAATACTCAGTTTTCTACACCTATATTAGTAAATAAAACAGGCCCTGAGAGTCACTGACATGATACTGCTGTATTCAAGTGGCTTAGCTCTCCTCTTTCCAATATAGGTTGGCCCTACCTATACTATGCATTAGCAGTCTCTGGTCTGTATTATTTCCCACAGCATGCTCCAGTATTATCTTGTAGATTATTAGCTGGAACACGCCAAAAAGAAGGCAGGAAAAGTAGTCAATACTGCAGACCAGTGTTTCAGCCCATGTCCTGCTACTGTTTAGATCACTACCATAGACATAATCTTTATGAGTATGCAGTTATGAAAACCAACAGATTCTGTATCCTAAGAAAACATCCTATTTGGTAGCGAGAAGTAATGGAAAGTATCTCCCTAATCCAATCTTGATGCGAGTATTTTTATGAGGATTGATTAATTAATATTGTTACTCCACCATCAATGTTCCTGACAGCTGAGGATACAAGCAATAGAAATACATCTTGCTGCATTACTTTTCTCAGCAAGTCAAAATTAATTATGTTATTGTGCACATCCTTTTCAACATAATGAAAATATTGCTAAGTCTTTCAAGTGCATTCCAGAAACTATGCTGGCACACCTTTTTATTACTGCAGCGCACCGGTGGTTTAAATGAACTTCTCATATACGTACAGGATCTCCATTGCATTTCTGAGCGTCGGATCAGGGCCTAAATGACTAGCTTGATAAAAAAACATTTATGCTAATATTGCCCTTCCTAAGAGTAATCAACAAGCTTTATGCAAATGTCAGTAAATGGGATCACTAACAACAGCAATAGCTAGCAGATGGCTTTTCAATGGGCTTTTTTTTTTTTTCCCCTGTTTCTGAGATTTGAATAATGCAATGCTTTCACACGTGATTTAATATGGCACTGGCTTTATCAGATGCATACCAATTTTTCTAGTGCAATGAGGGATATTTTGTTTGCATTTACATTATTCTTCACTGAAACAGTATCTTGGAAATACCATCTTGCCTTCAGATTGCTCTTTCATATAGTACCTTTAAAAATCCATTAATATTTCATCTATATTCAACTTCAAAAGTATGTGTTACTCAGAGGTCTAAGCAGGCTATTTCTGATGCAGCGCCTGCCTGCTCACTAATGGACATAATCATGAACCACAAAATGAGTCAAATGCTTAAACCTCATTGTTAAAACTCTGCTTTGGAGCCATCATAATAAAATGAACCATTTTATGTTAACCTTTAGCCTTTGATTCTGAACTAAAGCACCTGTCAGCACAAATGTAGTTGGCTGTGTTGTGAATTGATGAAGCAAAAAGCTATTAGCACTGGAAGATTACACAGATTTTGATACAGCCTGACCAGTTACAAATAGAGAGTTGCATTCTCATCCAAGATGCAAGTGGAAACAATGAATACATACAATCTATTCAATATATCCAATCCACGGCACATTGCCATTCTAACTTCAGCTATTATAGTCTATCAAGATTTAGCAACATAATATTAGGGCTAGCTCACACCTTCAAGCAAACCCCAAGTAAGGGCTAAAAGTAGTTGCATTGTCTCAGGAAAGGATTAAAGATTGCAGAACAAATTTCTCTGCTGTCTACATCCTCCCTCAGGAATGGAGAGAATCTGTCCCGTTAAATTTCACAGGACAGTGCGTGCTGGAGTCAGGAAGCAGTTGAATTTAAAAGATGAGGAATAAAGGAGAAAGAAGGGGCCAGAATTAAGGAGCAGCCCATTTATTGGCTGAGATGGAAAGAGTAGTCTCTCTCAGAACCTGCTTTAATCCAACATCCAAAACACCAGAATAACAACTCAAAAATACTTTGTTAAAAGTGTTGTTTGCCTCTCTCTTCTTCCATACACTCTCCTCTGCAAAGAAACCATCTTGCTAGGCATAAATACTTAGCCCATAATATTTTTCATAAATCAAAGCATCTTACAATGACTAAACTGTGTGTATTTCTGTACAAATATGGATATTGTCTATTTTCATACCTAACAACAGCCTATATTAGAATTATTAAGCAAATAAACAGATAAAATGGGTTAACAAGATTAGCTCTCTATGTTACAGCAAAAGAGAAAATTTTCTCATATTTTTTAAACTGAATCAGTATCATATTACACTTTTAAGATGTACTTCATGTACATTCATCCTAACACAGCAGCTTTTCCCTATGTAGCATTTCTAATGTGGCATCAAATGTTTTCATTCATCTTAGCCCACTATAACACCAGAAAACCCTTATTGTGTAAAGCTTTCATTATTTAACAGTTGGGAGTGGTATGCTGGGACCAGATCACTTGGCAAATTTAGGCTAGAAACCTGTCATAAGATGTAGAGGATGACCTCTGATTCTTTCATCCTTCTTATTTTCTTGTTAAAGATAACATTCATATGAAATTGGCTCTTCAATTTATAAAAAAAATGTTTTTAAAAAACATGTAATACAGTGTAAAATTCAGTCCTACTAAGTTCTGACACCAGGCTTTGCATTTTCTCCTGTAAATACATACTGAATTTGTTGGGGTTTGTACTTTTTAGGATATGGCAATGCTGCAGTACAACTTGCATCTATTGTCATAGACTTGAACATAAAACAATCTGAAAACTTCAATTTTTGTGAGAATCAAAGATTTGAAAATTTAGGAAAAGTGTTCAAAACTATTTTTAACTTTTAATTTTTCTTTAAACAAATCATTTATAGTTAGGAGAAAAAAAGCTGAACTCGGGCCTAGAGATTTACCTGATAGCAAAATTCTTAAGCACAGACTTAATATTTAGGCTTATTTTTATGCCTTGTTGACATAAGATGCACAAAATTACAACTATTTGTTCCCCTTTGAAGCCCACACCTGTTAACTATGAGACATTCATATGCTAAAGGTATTTGTGGAGATGTACTTAAAGTGATTGAATGCTTAAAATTGAACTGGAGCCTTCTTCCAGGTTCACTAGAATTTGGAGGCACTTGGCATTTTCCAGGACAAAGTCTAGAGATAGTGTTTTCTCACTCCAAAGGAGCTGGTCTCAAAAACACCCTAGTCACAAAGCTTAGAAAAATTTATTTCAGATTTTAAATATTTAAAGAAATAGCTTTTAGACAGGGGCAGTGGGAGCAAAGGTGACAATGTAATTTTCAAGCAGGTACCATTACAGCCTTCAAAGGGTGGTCTTTAAAGCAGTTCTTTGATGTCAGCCACCAACTTGCACAGTCTCATTGCACATTGCATATGGCTTTATTGGACAGATATTTTTTCAGGTAGATAAGCCAAGTGAGTCTTAGTTGCTCATTAAAAAAATTAAATATGCAAAAGGTTACCTTTTTTGGATGCTTCAAAACTGTCATAGAGATTTATCTTTTGGGTGTCGTATGTTAATGTGGTGTTTGGCAGAAGAGTTCTGTTTCTGTTGATTGTGTTCACAGCAAATCTGAAGGCTAATTCTTCTGCTCCCATTGGACCAGATTCCACACACTCAAAAATGCCTCCTGGTAGTGGGAGAAAGAAGAAAGAAAAAACCAAACCACTAGTAAGCCAAAACAGCACACAAGTACAACTTTAATCATCAGTTTGGGAAAAGATTCATCAGCCTGAAATTTTTAACTTAATAATTTCATGAGCTGCACTCTATGAGGTTTATCTCATGATTTTGGTGAGGTTTGGGTCAAACCATAAATAACCCAGCAACAAATCAAACTTACCTTAAAGAAAACCTGTTTGTTTTTTTTCCATACAACATCCATTTTACTATTGTGAATAAGAACAGTGTGGCAATATGAACTAACCACACTATTTAGAAGCAAAATAGGAGAGGAATGAAGAATAAGTAATTATTCTTTTATGTAGTTAAACATGAAATGATTACAGTTACCACTTCCAGATCAACCACCACCTATGTGTATGTGACAGGGGGGAGGGAGATTTCTGGATTCTTGTTTTCTACTGTTCTAGACTTATGATACAACTATAATGAACTGGAGAGTTCACTGGAAATGCAACATATAAAAGAGCATGGAACTGGGATGCCCCAAACTGCCTCCAGAAATGAAGATGTATAAGTATTTTAGCATGACTGCGTGCCTGAACTGATAAATACGTTGAGCAAAAGGTTCAAATGTTGCTTTTTTGTACTGAGCCATATGTACACACTAACCTCATTCTCAACAAGTACAGCATTCTAAGCAACTACACCCTGCATAAGGCCTATCATGCAATGAAAACATCCCCAGACAAAGCATACTGCTGGAGTAGGACATGCCTCAAATGATAATTTCTAGAACTCTTCTGAGCCAGCCTTCATCTTAAATGAAACAAATAAGTTTGTGAAACAGTGCTGTGCTTCAGCTGTTCTTTTCCTCATTAATGAGATATCATTGCCCATGAAATGTAAATTTATACACACTTTGCGGTAACATCATTTATTCTTGGGTCTGGAAAGGCCAAGGATACAGTGACAATAAAAGTAATTTGATATGTCCTTATTATGGTGACATAGAGTGCCTCAGAAAAACAGTGAGTATCCATATGGTCTCTTTGGTCCTCATGCTAACAGCATCTGTCAATACAAATGGATGGCCAATGGCCATCATCTGAAGATGACTAATTACAAGCCAAGCACTGTATCTGTGCAAGAAATGTTTTTCCACTTGCTTTCTCCTAGCCTGTGCTTATTCATTTCCAAAGTAATGTTGCTACCTGGCTTTGTATTGTCTAAAAAAAAAAAAAAAAATTGTTCAACACTCCACTTTCTCAGCAAGAAGCTCTCAGAATCTCAATGTACAGGAACTGAGACAGACTGAACTTCACAAGCTACACTCAGTTTGTAAACAGTCTTGTTGAGCAGCCAAGTAGATAAACCATTTCTAAAACAAAAAGAATGTGTATTTAGTTAGCAGCTGTCCCTTTCTGATACTATTAAACATGAAAAGGCTTTTCACTTTTGCAAACCTCATGCCTCTTCCAACCTATTTCTCACTACAGGATGGAGATGTTAACTTTTTTCCTGCAGATGAGGTCTTAAATTCCTGGTGAGAGCCCTAGGGACAGATGCTCAAATAATATTAATTTAAAAGCACAAGCACTAACCCCTGAGATGAGATGTGACTAATAATTATTTAAACATTAGTCATTTAAAACTGAGAATGAGGCACTGATGGGAAAGGCAGATGCTTAAGAAAAATTTAGATACATAGGGAAATGATCTAAACTGACTGAGTATAGAATGTATATATAATCAGTAACCAATATTAACAATACTTCAGAAGCTAAAGCAAAAGAAACTTGGATAACATTCAGGTAAATATAGGCTTAGTACACTTTAAAAATGAAAAAAAATACCATGTTTATTTGCACAATAATGCAATATTAACCTGAAAGGCAACCTACTGCTTTTGAAATTAATGAAGTGCTCTGCTCAGGAAAATGTAGTCTGATAGACAAGATTTTGGGCTGCTTAAGATTTACAGCACCTAAACATTATAAATTAAACTGTGACATATAGGAGGAACCTATTCTGATTTGGGGCAAATTTTTAAAAATTGCTGCAGAAAGCTAAAAATTAGTGAATAAATGATAAGTATTAAGAGACAAGAAAAAGACATTTCCATGAACATAATGAAAACAAAGATAGATTTTATAGGCTTTCCTCAGGCATCTGGAAAGCAGTTATTCAAAGATGTTTGAATAAATCAGTATCACACAAACAGTTATTAAAAAAAAAGATTATATCCTAAGTTACAATGGATTCATAAAGGGAAATAAGCATTACAATACCTCTATATTCTCCCTGAAATTTTTACATTGTAAGATTTCTTCCTTAATTTCAATGTGTCTGAAGCTCAATACAATCTTCCTTATTTATTCCTGTATTTTTTATTCTGCCCATTTCTAAATTCTTGAGATGGGGAAATCCATGTCAAGGATGCTGCCACTATTCTCAGTGTAAGATAAAATAAATATAAAAATGGATTTTGACCTCTTGTATCTGCCTAATTCCTAATGGTAGTGACAGTCCATCACATAGTAAGACAATTTTATGAAGATGACAAAGTCCCTATCTCCTGTGAGTGGCAACGACGTGTAAATTCCCATGTGCACCATTCAGTGGTTTCTTCCCTCACTCACGCTTTCTCTGTCCCTGTGATAAATATATGCCCTGCAAAGCTGGCAGCATATGGTCTGTCTAACTCAGGGTAAATTTCCATTCCTAAGGAACACAGAGGTAGAGTAACCTGTTTCTGTTACCCTATGATTAGGATATTTTGCTAGGAGGAAGGAAAACATAGCTTCTGATTCCTGCTCCTGAATATTTTCACATTTTACACTAGATAGACACTGATTTAAAAATAAGAACCCTAGAGAAATATAGATTAGACCATATATTTGTGGTTTTCTAGCTGTTTTCTAACTTGTAGGATGTCAAACTTCCACTAGTCTCCTTTCATTTGTTTAATGCTGCTTCTGTATCTGTCCGCTCAAGCAGTGGGGGAGGACCATCCCATAATTAAATATTTTGGATGCTGGCATATGTAGGTTCATCTTAACCTTCACACTAAGAGGACTCAAATCAACAGCTTTTCAAAGTGCACCATGTCCTACTGATATGCAAAATGACTGAAAATCCCAGGCTCCTCCATAGAGAATAACAGCTGCTAGCTTTGGCCAACCTAATACTGCATACAGGGCACCACCATTTTTTAATTGAACATCTAAGCAGTTTAAACTGAACTCACACCCTAATCAGAGCAGGAGCTTAGGCAGACACATGTCTGCATTCTGAATATCAGGGTATAGTCACAAAACAGCTCCTCATTCTCCAGATGAGAGCCCTTTTGTGTGCATGGAAGTCTGTGTTTCAGATATTTTCAGGATGCTCAGCAAAGGCACATAAATAAATTCAGACATTGACAGGAATAGGAGGTTTTAAAGGCTGCTTTCTCCATTGCTGCATAAAATGCAAGTAGATACTTATCTGGTAACTTTAAACTGCCTTGGCCTTACTGTTATGTTCCTATATTTGTTATTGAATATGTAAATAAATAGCAAAAAAATACTTTGAGTATTTTTAAGGAAAATGTTGTGTAAATCCACCGGCTTAATGCTAGGAGACAAGCTACAAATTACACTGCAATTTTTATAAAATGGAAAGGAAATGAATAAAAAGGATTGGCTTTCCACTTCAGGTATACTCAATTATAAAGGGTTAGTGGTTTCCAGAAGCTGTTACAGCATACTGAGTTGTGTTGTTCCCTTCTAAGCAGGCTGTTCTTTACTGCTGTTGTACCTTGTATTCAGGATAGCCTTGATAATCAAATAGAGGAATGCACTGTGTGCTGTCAGATAAGCAGACAGAAGAGTCATAAATCTTGCCATTGATACGTGGACAAGCAGCCAAGCTAATGCCTATCTCTGTCTAACAGCTTGAAAAAAATGCAGGTGTTGCGGTTTGTCTTATTTTTAACACAGCTTATATACCCGTAATAGGCAGACACATCAGTTCTCATACACAACCAGCAGCACATTCTAGAGGAAATGGCTGAATTTTCACTGCTACCTCAAAACAGAGACAGAAAACTTAAAAGGAATAGTAAAATGTCTGTTTAATGCTTAGCTTGCTTTAATGGTCTCATATATGACTTCTTCATTTAGAATGTTAATGATACAGCAATTCATCTCTGCCCTATAACAGTAGGGCACATGGCATCACGTAGCTAAAGCTCAGTCTGTAGCTCATGAAGTTTTATTGACTGTGTACAGTAGATGACTGCTGTATAGCCGAACACTTCAAGTTTTCACTGTCATGATAACCACTTATCAAAAGCTCACTAGATTTTAGTAGTGATCAACGCCTGAAGAATCACAGTGATAAGGAATGTTTAAGACAGGCCAGTCCAAGCCAGACATGCAAGAGCAATTGTAAAACAATCTTTAAATACTGTATCTTTTGTAGTGACATCCAGGATAATTCAGATCTCCTATTATTCTTGATATACTAAAACTGCTTTTACTGAACCTGAAATCCATAAGGATTTTGCATCACAGTTGTCACTATTGAAAAAAACATTTATATGACCAAGTTCTTTTTCCATAACCAATAGGGAAAATCCAGTCATCAGTGTAATACTGATGCAGTAACAGTTACTTCAGAAACAGAAAACACTAGACAAAAATGATAGTAATATTTAATCAAAAAGGACAATATGTAGTGTCTAAAGTAGTAAGAGTAATGTAGATATCCTTTTCATTTTCCAAGGGGAAAAAAAGTCTGAAATAGTTTTTAGAAAAACTATAAAGTTAAAAAAAATATTTGTTCTGAAATTCTTCAAATTAAAAAGCCTGCATTTTCCACCAAAAAAGTTTGAAGATTTTCCATTTTTAGTCTACAAGTCATCTTAGTTTTCCCCAATTTTCAAATCATTTTCTCAAACGCAAAATCCAAAGGAAAAAAAAGTCAGCCAGCTTGCTACACATCTTGGCAAAAATTAATGAAAAAAAATTGGTCCTGCTCTTAACTACTTAATTTCACATATAATAGGATAACCAACAGATAGAATTAAAACTTCCATGGTTTGGCAGTATCAGGAATTTACCAGACTAATTTTCAAATGTGAAATCAGGAGAGAAAAATTTAAACACAAACTTATTCTAATACAGCATTGTTGACATTAACAAAGTTATGGAAACAATAACATTAATCATAATTTCATTTTTAACTGTGATTTCCTTGTATGAAGATGTAAGATGAAGTTTCATTTTTTTCTAATAAAACAACTTGATAAAGATCTCACACATACACACACGAGTTATTAATAGCTATAATTTTTTAACTTTATAGCCATATTACTGTTACCATGCTCCAATCTACACAAATTTAACAACAGCTATGAAGAAGGTGGTCTTTAATTAATACATTATAAAAAGTAACATCAGTGACATTGTGCCATGAACACCATTTTTTTAACGATACAGTAAAGTTTAAAATATAATAATGTAAACCCATGTCTTAAGTAACATTAAAAAGGTGACCGAGAGCTAGGAATGAAATTATTTTATTTCTTCTTCCTCACCTCAGACCAATACTTTGAATTTAGGATAACTATGGTGCCCAGCACTAATCCTGATGTGACAAATAGAAATCTCTTATTCTGATTGATTATTTGCCATTCAGAAAACATGAACTCTCAGACAGTCTTTGTTTAATTAACCTGGAAAGATGGGAGAAAGGAGTAACTGGTATTTGTGAACACAGTATCTGTGAACAAAGTATCTGAGATAAAAAACTTTTTAGAAAAGTGTTTCAAGAGAGAATCAAGCAAGTCTATCAGTATTATACCATTAAAATATATGCTTATATCTGCTGTGTTCCAATTTTGAAATTGGCCATTTGGTAATCAGAGCCAATGATTATGCAAGGTGGTACTACGTGTGGAAGGATAACAAGGTCAAAAGCATATTATTGAGAGTTCAGTGGATGTTAGTATACTGTCAGCATTTCCATAGATGGAAGTGATGGCTTTTTGGAAGTGTGAAGGGGCTACAGTTCTCCTAATACAGGCATAGCCAGGAGGCAGTGAGGAGGCTCATCTGAAAAACCCAGTATCACTGATGTGGCATGGGTGATACTGAGAGCAGGAGGGATAGTAGGTGCTGTGCTACAGTGAGTGATCAGGGTTGCTGGCTGAAGGAATTTTAACCTTAATCAAGCGTGCTATGGGCTGTACTGATAATCCAGTTTCAGATCCTGTTACAGATTGGAAAGCTACAGAGGTGGTTCAAATACCTCCATAAAGGTTGCCAGCTTAGACATGTGCTTCCTATAAATACAGAACAAAATTACATTTTAGCCAATTATTTCTGTCTGGAACAGGATTTAAGAAAATGAATCATTGTCATGCAAGACATTAAAAGCAAATGAAAAATTTTCTTCTTTACAACCTTTCCATAAAACAATGTAGTTTAAATTTTTATATCGATTTCAAAATTATATTGAAAGCTTTCTGAATCCCACAACAGCAAGACGTTTAAAAGGATCACTTGACATAGAAAACTCTGTTTATTTGACTTTGAAGTCCTTTTTGTGTGGATAAGCCACTGTGGGAAAAGGCAGTACACTTCAGCAGTATCCTTTATCCATACCGGGTGTACACAGGGTTTGGAGGAGGGAAGCAGGACCTGGAATTTCAGGGGTTAATTTTCATTGCCACTGATTTCTTGTGTGACCTTGGACCAGAAGCTTTTCTGAAAAATAAATATCCCAAAATGGATGTAACAAACTCCTCAACATTGCAATAGAGGCACAATTATTGGAAAAAACAGTAACACATTTTGAAATGAGACATAATTTTTGTTAAAGGCATTCATGGAATCAGTGTGAAAGCATGATCACAGAATCCTGCAAATTTTGCACTATAAAATGCATAGAAAGATTACCTTCAGCATCTCAGTTATCTTTTCACCGATATTTTAGTGTAGTTGCATGAAACTGGCAAGTTTAAGACATTTTTCTCCTAAAAGGATTTGAATTACCCACAGTTTTAAGAAAAAAAAAGTATATATTTTCTGATTGTACAATACATTAGGGGCTAAATATCCAGTCAATGTTAGGTTTATCCTGTTAATTTAATGTTAAATTATATATCAAACCAGGAAGAGTTTGTTTTGTTCCAGGAAATAATATGAGGAAATAATAAGGGATAATATGAGGAAACAATAAGAGTGGATCTCATTTGAACAAAAGCTTCTTTATCTTATAAAACTGGTGAAGAAGATTTTTAAAGATAAGTGATAAGTATATAAGTCAGATGTGACAAATGCCACATGTTGGAATCTTACTTTCAATCAGCACAGTTCCAAATATGCTTTAAAAAGTCATAAATAAAATACTACTAAAAAAATATTACTAGACTGGAATATGCAGCATACTTATAAAACACTGCTTCTGATAGCATCTCTGTTTATGAACATTACTCCTTTCAGTTAGAATATCAACAGAACATGACTAAAGATGACGGGCAAAATAACACCTAAACACATTCATCTACAGTGTTAGAACATACTATCTGTATGATTCCTTCCCCCTTTAAGGATATACATTAGCTTCTTCTGACATGCTAAGCAATTTATTACAGAACACACAATTTCAGTGCAATTATCACGTTCATGTAATACTTAGTCTCTCATGACTAGCAGTAACAAAAGGAAACAAAACACTAAATGAAATGTGACTACAAAAATGGCCTCAGAAGATTGTGCTAAAATGTGCTTTTCATTACTTTGGCTAACAAAATGTTTTAAACTGCCTTAAAACAACACACCTTTGTTTCCTTCCCTTTTTCTAAACAGGCAGCCAACACCCAGATAAAAAGTTTTCAGTCTGCACAAAGAAAACTTTTTTCTCCAAAACTTCTTTAAAGATGATAGTATGCAAATTTAAATGCTTAGGTTTTACATAAATACTTTCACAATGACTAATGCAGAAGTCTTACATCTGTTTATAGGCTCCTTACTGGGGACATACAATCTTCAAACTTTCCTGCTTATAGGTTTGAAGATAGACAAATCATATACCATTTCATTTTATTCTAGAAAGAGAAATTTCTCACAGATAGAATCCTTCAGTAACCTGAAACAATTCTTATGAAGTGTATTATCTAATTTAAGAGAGGAGAAAAGAAAAAGGACATACCTAGGCTTAAAATATATACATACACATATGTAACAGAAGAGATGCAGAGTACCAAATATCATTCTATGAATGGTATGAACTGTATGTACTTTTCACTGTCCACAGAATAAACCCTTTCATAAGTGGATTTAGTATTGTAATAGTTCTTAATAGTCATTCTTTGGGCTGATGAAATAGTGTTTAGAATTCTATTGTGGACAAAGGTACTACAACTGCTTATTTAAAGGACCCACGTTGCTATTATTCAGTGAAATACTTTTTCTTTCCACAGACATTTCAGATAAAAAGGAGGATTGTGGTATTTTTGCTGTGCATCGGCAAAGTAACCTCCAAAGAATCAATAAAAATTTGTTTCTTAAATGGAAAAAAAGTAGAACTCCACAAGTGCTCCTCCATGAATAAGCAGGAGCAAGAACTGGTAAAGCCACTTGTTTAGCAGGGACTAAAAGCAGCGTGGTTTTGTTTTCTAAGGACTATATATATATGAGATATGAAATAAAGGTTTCTTGTTCTGCATATGGCACTATAAAGTGAGAAAAATGAAGTTTTTCAGTTTTTTTCATATTTCAGGAAAATATTTTCAAATTTTAGTTTGCTACATTGTGTTTTACATTACTTCATAGTAATGCATTACTACTTCCTAACACTGCCATGTTACTGTGCATTAACTGGAACAGTTTATTGTTTCCATTTTGTCCTTACAGCTATTAAAAGATAGATTTTCTTTAGTACTGCTTGGAACATTTAATCATCTTTTCAAACTGTTTCCTGACTCTATTACAATTAAACAGTTTGAAATCACTGCTATAGAAATGCTGTGAAATAGCAGGAAAATTTACAATAGTCATAAAAGAATTAAAAAACAAACTTCAAAATCAGACTGATGGAAAAGTTTTAAATGTGACAAACATTTTTTGCTTTTACATTTAATGTTTCACTTCAGTACTCAAATATTCAGTTTCCAAAAATGTTTGAATTAGAGAGTTGCTTAGAAATTAGGTCATTATCTTTTCATCTTAGTAATAATCTCACCAAAAGTCGCTTCTGACAAAGGTATTGCTACCCCGGTTACAATATGGTATGTGCTGCTACAGGATTATCATTTAAATACTTGGAAGCAATTTTCAGAAGACTAAGGTGGGTTATTGAATATTATTTGGAAAAATCTTCATTATTCCTGTCCCTAATGTATTCCTGTCCCAGATGCTTGGACTGTATAGAAATGGTACTCCTGTATTCTCTCAATTATTCTCTTTTGAGTCTTCAGCCATGGGAGAAAGAAGAAAAAAAAAAAAAAAGTGATGTACTGTTAGTCCAGAAACAAGCAAATACTATGAGCAAACAAGTATTAGGAACAAGAAAGAGATGGATCTGTAATGAAATTGTTAAGTGCTAATGTGGATAAAAGACAAAGTTAAACAAAACCAAAAATGCTTCTTAACTTCAAAAGCAGAGGTATTAGGTTCATCTGCTGCTAGACTGCAAATTTATTTTAGAGTTTTAAAAATACATTGGTTCAGAGTCCTTGAGCTTACCTGTTTCACAAGTTAGACCAATAGTGAAACATACTACATTTTGTAATGTGACCTAAGATAAATTATGCATCTCAGTATGACCTATACAGACAGGACATTAGCAGAAGAAATTAAGACACTGCTCCCCGAAGAAATGAATGAAATGTACCATATCAACTCCATAAATAACAAGAAATATAATTATAAATTTAAAGCTTTTTGAAAGATTTTGCATGCTACTTCTCTTCTAAATATTACACAAAAGATGCACAAATTTTGCCACAGATTCATATTTCTAAGTCATTCAATTAATATGATAAATATCAATAAAAAGCACATTAATGTATATGAAAGTTGAATGCTTCAAAAACTGATAATTTATGGCAGATTCGTGTGCAGAACAGATTCTGGTGGGATCTTGAAGTAAACAAGGAAAAACATTTAACGAGGCACAAAAGTGTCTGTTTCAGTATGATACATATCAGAGATACTGATTCACTTCTCCAGTGATAAACCAGCGGTGTTTAATTCACAGCCTGCAGAAATATTATTGGAGGGGCTGGGGGAAAGTGTCATACAGAAGCAGAAGGTAAAAACATTTGACCTGAAGCACAGAGATACCCAATACTTTACACTCCTCTCTCATTTGCAGTACATTTGACTGTCATTTGTTTTTCTTAATAATTACCCAATTATCTTTTCCATGAGAAGGCAGGCATCTGTATTCCTAATGACTGAAATGTGATCTAGATGTGCAAATGATACCTCCACAGTATATCCTTTCACTCTGCTTCCACCTATATCCCAGAATTCAGCACTAGTTGTATCCACAGTTTGGGTTTAGATTGATCATCAATTATATGCAGATATTTTATTAAGAGTCTAAATGCTAAGAAATTATTAGCTAATATGATAATTATGCTCTAAAAAGTTGTTCATTAGTTTGATAATTAAGTTTTAATTACCGAATTAGAAGCCTCTTGGGAAAAACTGAACAGTTGTTTTGGCAGGAAAGCAGGAGTTATGCATTCTACCTTCTATGAACCCTATATATGGATTAAATATTAACTGTTACATAAAGCAACTCTTCCTTTTTATTCTCTCTTCTATATATTTTTCTATAGAGTGGCCAAACTCTTCTAGATAGATACATCTTTAACCAGGATACTGTCTTATCTAGTATCACCACAGTATCAGCTTTACTTTTTTATTTACAAGGATATACTTTAAAAAAAATTCTAAAATGTTTTAAACCACTTCATCCACAGTGAAGACTCATATTTGTAACAATAGAAGACTAGACAGTAAAAATACTCCATATTTTTCTTCTAATTTACATGGTTTAATAAGAAATTATTTTTTTCATCCAGTATGATCAGTTTCTCCCCATGATGAGGCTTTTCTTTTTTAAACACCGTCACCTTCATGGAGGAGACAATTTTTTTCAGAAGGAAAGAAATGTTCCATGAATCATAGGTATCGTATAAAATGTTTTCTCAAGGAACCTATGTCTTACAACTGGATTTGTCAGTGTCCAACGAAAATAGCATCTTCACTGAAGGCCATTTTGTTTTAGGCATATATACAGGTTATCAAGCCACCTTCTTCACAAAATGTACCTCTGCAACCTCTGTTTTCAGGTATTCAAACAAGGAAGCATAATTAGCGAGGAGTTAGGACATTGACAGAATCATTCCAACTATTTCCATCATGAAAACAGTCTAAGTATCAGCAACACAGGGGAAAAAAAAACAGTTTAAAACAGCAATCTGGAAGATAAATTCTACAGTAGTATATAATGTTGAAGCTCTACTTTCACACTAATATCTTGCACATTGCACATAGTTTTAATCCCTGGGGGGAGGGTGGCAGGGAGACAATGGCTGAAGCTGAAGATTAAGACATCTACGTTTAAAAGCCCATAGGTGTGCTGGGAGTGCAAGTTCCCATTGTATTCAATGGATCTTGGAGAACAGCTCACCTGAGCACAGCCATCTAGGACTCAACGCATATGTCCACATATGGGCTACCTGACAATGCTGAAGCTACCCCTCCTGGCCTCTGGTACAGAAAAGGACTGTGTCTTTCCCAGGTCTCACGTCTTATCTACACCGATGGCTCTGAAACACAAACGGACCTCAACTTTTCTCAGTCCTTTTGCAGTTTATCAGTACAGCTTGCCCATTTCATCTGCTAACTTCCATTGACTAAAAGGGGAGCTTGGGTACCGAGTACACATATGTATCTGACCCTTGAACCAAATCCTGCTCATTTCAAAAATGATATAATAGATCTAGAAGAGGTAAAGAGAAAGGCAACAACACGTATAATGAATTTCACGTAAGGAGTGAATGAGAAAGAATAATTCAGCCTGGAAAAGAGACAGCTTGGAGTAAGATAGAATTCTACAAAAATGTATGTCATGCAAAGGGTGGGTACAGTTTTCATATTTACTGTTTCTTCACATACCAGAACTAGAGGGCCTTAGCTGATGCTAGTTATAAAAGCATTCAGTGCTAATTTTCACTTTTTGCAAATGTATGCCTTAGGAAAACCAAACAAGGAAGATTTCAGCATAGCAGACAGTGGATATAGGTTACTGTCTCCTGAGGTGGCTTAAAATCCAGCAACATTACAAGATAAAATAGGTCTTCTTTCTGGAGCCAGGGAATTTTGCTTCTTTCTGATGATGTGAAGTTGTGATATTTGCAGTTGGTAATTTTATGTAATACAGGTTTATCTAATAAGTGGTTTGTATGCTGAGCGAGAACATCCTTGAAACTGTTATCCAAATTCTCTCCATTTCATGTTTATTGTGAAGAAATATATTTGTTCACCAGAAGTAGTAGTTTATCTAAAAAATTTAGTATTTCTCAAGCACAGCTGACAGATAAAAGTCCTAATAAATTTGCCTTTAGTGACACACAATAGAATTGAAATATGTTATTAAGATTTATCAAACAGAAAGGTCAGAGACAATTACATTTAATGTTTTGGTGGTGTCAAAACACAGTTACATTTTTACTACTTTCTATTTCTTCTATACCAAAGAGCAATGTGATTAATCTTCATTTTTTTTTCCACTTAGGCCTTTATATTAGTATGAGTTTTGCTGTGTTGAAGCACTATCTATCCTTTTAAAATATGGAAAAGCTTGAAATAATTTTTATATTTGAACAAAGCAACAGATTATTTGAGGTTTTACTATTATATTTCAGTTTAGGAACAGAAGTGATCAAAGTCTCATTATTAAACCAATTTTATGGTGTAAGTTTTTCGTAGTATCTAAGACCAAAAACCACCAGCTTTTTGAGTACTTAAGTCTTGTGCAACATTTGGTCATCTGACTGTCATTCAGAAATTACACAGACCTCAGAAAACAAGACTTTGTTACCTTCACGCTTCTGTGTAGTAAGGAGTATCTTAAATTTAGTGCAGTTAGTGAATATGACCATTTTTATCTTTAAAAATGTTCATTTAGCTTTTTCTAGTCTTTAAAGATTCACATTTTCCACTAGTAAAGTCTCAGTGACAACTCTGAACCAGAGCGTTAGTTACATTGCACTGGTTTCAATGATTTTTTTGTTGTTTGTTTTGTTTTTATCTTGGGCTCATCAGGCCAGCAATTTAAGGTTATTTGCAGTCACGGTTAGTACTTTAACACTGAGTTGTAAAGAGGAATTTGGGGGACACGCAAAGCAAGATTCAGTTGCCTGAAAACAGGCATCTACTGCCCTTTCAGCCTGCCTGTGACTTTATCAGGGGGCAACCCATAAAGGCTGGCAGATATTTCAAAGGACAAAAAGCTCAACATGACCTGACAATGGGTGCTTGCAGCCCAGAAGGCCAACCATATCCTGGGCTGCATCAAAAGAAGCGTGACCAGCAGGTCGAGGAAGGTGATTCTCCCCCTCTACTCCACTCTCATGAGACCGCACCTGCAGTACTGCATTCAGCTCTAGGGCCCCCAACATAAGAAGGACATGGACCTGTTGGAGCAAGTCCAGAGGAGGGCCATGGAGATGATCAGAGGGCTGGAGCAACTCTCCTATGAAGACAGGCTGAGAGTTGAGGTTGTTTATCCTGGAGAAGAGAAGGCTCCAGGGAGACCTTACAGCAGCCTTCCAGCACCTAAAGGGGACCTACAGGAAAGTTGGAGAAGGACTTTCTACAAGAGCGTGTAGCGATGGGACAAGGGGTAGTGGCTTTAAACTGAAGGGTGGTAGATTTATATTAAATATAGGGAAGGAACTCTTCACTATGATGGTGGTGAGGCACTGGAACAGGTTGCCCCAGAGAGGTTATGGATGCCCCATCCCTGGCAGTGTTCAAGGCCAGGCTGGATGGGGCTTTGAGCAACCTGGTCTAGTGGAAGGTGTCCCTGCCCATGGCAGGGGGGTTGGGACTAGATATCTTTGAGGTCCCTTCCAACCCAAAACATTCTATGATTCTATGATACTTGACAATGACTGCTCAAATAACTAGCAAAAAACAAGTTACATAGAAATAGTCACCTTCTGATCCAACTAAACAGAATTTACTCCCTGAAGTAGAAATTCATTTTCCTTAGGCCAGTATATACTCATTGATAAGAATAAAATTAGAGTTATTTATATAAATAACAATTTTCTGGTCTTTTGGAGGTGTGTTGAAAAGATCTGTAAAGATAGAGCTTGCCCACTAAAAATTGTACAGGTGATACAGAGTACACTTACATGTACAAAACTCATTCTACTGCAAGACTGTTGAAGTTAGTGTGATAGTTCTACTGTAGTAAAAAAGAAAGGCACATGCAGAGACTGATTCAAAATAGACTGAAAGGCTCTTGGCACATGTCTTTTTTCTTCCTGTTCATTGTAGGGTTTAGATAAAATGAATTAAAGCCTGTCCTTCGAGCCTCTTTCCAACTGGTTCTCCTTTGTGTGTATGTATCTACATGTGACTATGGGAGATGCACGCACATGAGCTGGTAACAATATAAAGGTCCTACAGCAAAAGCGTTCTGACATAGTACACTTGTATATTCATAATTCATTTCATATTTACACTCCAGTGTATTTATTTCTTATTCTTTACTAGTTTCCCTTTGTTACCACGTTGCTATTTAACAGATACATAAATATTTATTCTGATATTACAGAATACTGTTTTATTTGTTATTGTGGTTTAATTATTTACTGTTAACTGCATTTTGAAACAAACAGCTGTCATAAAACATCTTCTGTTTTCTATGAGGGTCCTTACTTATAGCTGTTTGCCCCCAATAATCAAAAAATGAAAGATTCCATGTAGTGATTTTCCCATGAATACTATGTTGTAAAATGTGCTCACAAATTATAGCTTTCCATACCCAGCAAGTAGCAAGGATTTCTTTAGAACAGACACAGGTAGAAGCATATCACTTTACAGAAAAAAAAAAGCAGGATGAAGTTGTCATACATATAAAGATATCATGTAAATTAGATTTAAATACCATTGTCTTAAATTATTAGTGTATCATTGTTAGTGACCACTTCTGAGAAGAACAGGTTTTCTAGCCTTTCATATTGATTCATGTAAATCACTAGCTTCAGTGTCTTCATAATTCAATTCAAATCTGTAATGAGTCAAACCTGTGGTAGGGCCTGTTCAGAATGAACAGTGACAACTTAGTTGAAATGCTGCTCGTGCCATGGAAACAATGAAGTGTGACACTTTGTCTTTCACATCTAGCAACAGGTTTACTGGGAAAGAAAGGGAGTAATTTATTCTGTTTTTCAGAAAGGTGGCAATATGGATAGGAGAATTAAACATTTACTTTGGGGGAGTGCAAACTTTTTTTTTTTTTTTTTGCTTTTTTCACAGGTGTATTAAGCTGGTTTATAAATTTATTTGGTACCTTGAATATTCATTTATTTTTAGCTTTTCCTGAATTGAAGTTGATACATAGCCCCCTCTGAAAAGCTTCTGTGACATTTAAGATACTTCTTCAAAAACATTTTTCTTTCAGTTGAAGCCTAATCTCCAAAATGGGTCTTTCACTTTGCCTGTGTTGAGGTATTTACCCATGGATAAAAGAAACTAGAAGCATGTGTAGAAAAGGCAACTTTTTCAAAATCTTCCATGACTTGAGGTTTTTTGTCACATAAATTAACCTAAGAAAATCATTGTGAATTAGTAAAAATATTTTAAAATCTGGCTTAATACTAACATGAAATTACACACACCTTTTGCCCATGCTACTTCATTAGTAAAATAATATCCTTAGACCAAAAATTTATGTATACACTTTCCAGATAGATTTTAATCTCTGACTCAGATTTCCCCAAGCCCTATTAATATATTTTTTAATTTTGTGCTGTTTTCTACAACATAATGTAGAGCTATGAATGTTGAGATTTCTCATTAATAAGGGATAATTTTAAGGATTAGCTGTAATCTTGCATTCTGAATTTTTACACCTTAGATTAAAATGCTATTTTCAAAATTTGCAAGGGCTTAAAGTCAAATTCTGTCCTCCCTCAGCTTCGTGATATAACCTTTCATTAGACACGGAGCAATATATGTACATCTCTGCTCTACTCAGGTCTGCCTGCAGGTCTGTTCTTTCAAACCAGCAGGCTAATGAAGTGCAATAATTTAAGACATGTGGAAAGCAGTATTGGTCATGCTAGAGAGCAGGTATGCAGGCAGTGTACTGCAAAAATAATGCAGAAATATATAACCAAAGCACTGATCCAAAATAAACAAGGATTATGGATGTATCAGGTAGTCACCCAAGCCTGAAATAAAAGCCCTGCTGCAATCCTCATTTCTGTAAGCTCTTTCTGGATCCCTCAGAAAGAACATAACTGGATAGTTTAATTTATGAATTTTCAGAAGCAACAAAAGATTTAAATAAATGTGTTCTAAACATATTTGAACTCAGTTCTCCATTCTGAATGGTTCAGCTCAAAGATCTTATGCTCCAGGCTAGAAATTTGCTTGTTGATTATGCCTTGTATGGCTTTAGGAAATGACAGGCAACTGTAATCAGAAAGGACTCTAAGCAGCAGGAGAGTTTCACATGTGCTATCCCTTATACATGCTATTGTAGGTAATCAATGCTGCTAGAATTAGAGAGTCCTTCAAATAAAATACCTGTTACAGTCTTGCTCAGCTATTCAATTACGTATACCAAAAATATAAGGAGTGATTCAGACTTCAGGTGATGTTTTATTGTGTACTTATTTTTGTAAAATACAGATTTGACATCAGTAAGATTTGCTAATTTGAGCAAATTATGCAATTTTTTTAAAAAAGTTGTTTTGTTTTTTAAATTATATTTCAGACTATTACATTTCCACTTTTGCTCAAGTTTTTATAGTTAGTTATTTTAAATTGCTCTAACAAAAAAGCAAAAAATAAAAGTTTCAGACTGAAACTTCAAAATATTACTTTTTCGTGTCATCTTAAACTTGGTACATTGATAGTTTTAGATTAAGCTGTTCTTTCCCACTGTTCAATGCTGCCAATGAAAACTGGGAAACCCACAGATTTTTTTCAGTTTTTTCTAACTGGAAAGCAAAGCACTCAAAAGCTTGGAAGTGTAACGACTGAACATGCTTGTTCAGTCATGTACTGGGTTTGGCTGGGATGGAGTTCATTTTCTTCAGAGCAGCCCATAAGGTGCTGTGGTTTAGGTCTGTGGCCAGTGATAGCACACCAATGTTTTGGCTACTGCTGAACAGTGTTTCCACAGCATCAAGGCCACCTATGTTTCTCACTCTGCCACCCCAGCAAGCAGGTGGCATTGGGCAGGAGGTTGGAAGGGGACACAGCCAGAACAGCTGACCTGAATTGACGAAAAGTGGCATTCCATATCTCCTAACAGCATGCTCAGCAATAAAACTAGGGATGCAGTTTTTCCAAAGTAGCCGTTGCTCAGGGATTGGCTGGGTATCGGTCTACTGGTGGTAAGCAATTGTTTTTTAATCACTTGTTCCTTACTTTTTTTCCTCCACTTACTAGAACTGCCTTTATCTCAACCCATGAGTTATTTTTCCTTACTTTTGCCCTTCCAATTCTCTCCTCCATCCCTCTGGGGGTGTGGGGTCAATCCACCACAATTCACAACTCTTTTCCATCATACTGGTGACTGTTGTGAAGAATCTTTGAAGGGCTCTGTTTGGACATGCATGTATTTGTCCTTACATTTAGCCACATGAGGTTTGATTGCAGTGCCGTGCTTTAAGGTGATAGTTGCACGTTACAAATACTTTTCTTGGTTACAAGTGTATAACATCTAGAACTGCTATATTTGATTGATTCACAGATGAGAATATGCTGTACATTCCCTGTAGCTTTGTGTTATTTACTAAATAATCTCCTGTATTTAAACTATGGGATTTTACATTAATATTATTATTATTGAAAAATAAATTGTCCTAATAAATACAGTGAATTGAAAAATTAAAGTGTTTGATAGTCTGAATACTGATAAAACAAATAAATTGAAGGTCTGTTTTACCTGGCAAAAAACTATCTCTAAGTATCATTAGCAATGATCTTTCCTCCCTCATTTCCAACTTAGTCGTTCCATGGCATTCCATTTGCTGTTTTTTAGCAGCTTATTAACTTCTCTGTTCCCCATACATTGACATTCCTTGCTTCAGTGCATTACCAATATTCATCAATATCTTTGTCAGTGTATCTGAAAAATTGTTTTAAGAATTGTTCATTTGGTCCTAAAGCCTGGAAGATATTTGCTCAATCTTTTTGGAAGTGACCAGTTTCCTTGGGGAGCATTGATTAATTATTTTACAGTTCTGAAACCCCAAATGACTGAAAAATTTAGAAATTTAGAAGGAAAAAGATGACAGACCCAGAGTTAGTCAAAATTTGTATCAACTTTTCTTACTTCACTACTATAATTGTGTTTGCAGGAGAATATAAGAAAGTCTGCACAGTCAGAGGCCAAATCAATTTCTGTTCAGCCAAACCTATGATTTTAATCAAAAGAAAGATGAGATGTGAAAAAGAGACTTTCTGGAAACCATTGTTGCAGCAATATGATCTGAGCATTACTTTCACCTTCATTCAGTAACTGTTACACATCACAGTTGCCTCAATCCTTCTCCTGTGACTCCTACTTTGCCCTCTGCAGTCAGATCCCCAGATAGTAGAGGAACACTATATTCCATTCCAGAAACATCGTTTGCTCACAGCATCAAGGTATAGATACAGCCTGTTACCAGGAGTTGTGCCAGACACAAGCTTAGAGCAGAATGAATTAATGCCCACCACATGTGTACTACTAAACAAGTGCATTTGACAAAGCATTTCACAAATCTGCATTTAAAAATTAATTCAATTTGTCTGGGACATGAACACTCTTGCCAGCAGAAGGGCCATTAACAAAGGGCAGTAAAAGGCAAACATAATACCTGTTCTGAGAATCACTGTTGGGTTCAACTCTATTAATTACTCGAGAGCGAGGGTAAAAGCACATTAATTACATTAACACGGGACCTGAACTGGAAGGTTCTGCAACCACTACTGAAAGCAGAAATAACATGCAATCAACAAAACAGATTCCATTGAACAAAGAAGTGTGTGTAAGCTGGAGTGAAAGTAAGGCAAGGAATTATTATCAAAGATACTTCATTTAAATCAGTAAAAGAACAACAACAAAAAATTATGCTAAAACCTAGGTGTGATGTTTCACAAATCTGCAATGCAATATGTCAGATTTGAAGCATCACATAAAAGCCCATGGGGGTTACCACTGTAGAAAGAATCTACCTGAAGCAGTGTGCAAAACTAAATGCTTAAGAGGAGAGCAGAGGGTAGGGAGGAGAAAATTAAGCCCAGAAAGACTTCAAGAGCATCAAAACAGCCAACAGCTAGGAAAGTCAAGAAGATCTGCAGAACTCATGATTCTGCAAATATAGTGTGGTATTTTCAAAAACTCTGAGCACATTCTTTTCTCTCAAACGCAGGGGATTTGCCTCTCAACTATGGATGAGGAAACTACTATGATGGTTTGTTTGTTTAAAAAAAACCTCTCTCGAAATAGCCAATGGAATGGTGTGAAAAGGCCAAATACCTGAGCTCAGTCACAAACAGAAGGGATTTCTTTCACACACATACATAGAACCTCATTCCTCTATGCTTCATTCCACTGTTGCACTTCCAAATTATAGCCCCCTATTTCTCACGTCAATGAAATTAAGATGCTTGCAGCTTTTTATTAAACCAATCTGAACACTTACCGCTGAAGAACAATTAATACTTGCCAAATGCTCTGCTAGCTGCTTGCCCCTGTTGGTGTCTGCTTAGCTCCCTCACTGCATTAAACCCCTGCCCCAAAACTCCCACCTCAAAACATCCACTCCGTTTCATCATCCCAAGCTTTCTCACCCTCTGCTCTGGACTTACAGAATCTAGCAATGCATTCCCTAGAGCCAGAGGTGATAGTTGCAAGCTGCCCCGCAGCTGCAGAGCCAGTCCTCATCAGAGGATGGCTGGGAGTAACCAACATCTCCACTCGAGGTCATGTATATGTTTGGCAACCTGCCTGTCACGTATGAAGGTAAGAACAGTACAGCAAGACCATGCAGGCTGTTCAACAATACCATTCACAATATCATGGCATTTAGGAATAATTTATCATAAGCAGAAATGAACACTAATATCAAGTTGGCAAGCAAGGTTTCTCAGCCTTTAGGAGCCCAACCCAGGCCAAGACAGAGTCACTAATAAGATGAAGGGAGAAAAACTGAAATAGGCAATTCAAGGGATTAGACATCTTTGCAACTCAAAACAGCCTGAGTCAAGAACATCTATACAAACATAAATATACCTTGGCATTCCCAGTGACTTTCTTGGAAACCTCTTCCATGTATTTACTTCATTACTCTAAGCTCCTAAAACATGCAGCAAGCATTGAAGAATAAGTTACTACTGGGAAGAGGAATATACATACTCTAACAGCAGACTACAGTCCAAAAAAGCAAAGATTTACTCCCTCTCCCCAGATTTGCTTATATTTTCCAGAAAAGATGACAAATACTTGTTTCAGCTAAAAATAAATTAGCTTTTAGAAATGCTATAGAAGTTCAGATCTCACATTTGCAGAGGAGTCAGCATCTCCTGCTCTCACTAACTTTCTCCTGTATGGTATGATAGTCATTACTTTGGAGGTTCTCAGGTTTTTTACTTGTTTTCTTAACAATCAGATCCATATTTTATTATCTCTTAAAAGAAGAATCCAGAGTATAATTCTATATTGACTTCAGCTAAAAGCTTTTAATTAAAAAAAAAAAAAGGAAAAAAATTAACAAATCTTGGCATTTTACTGTCTTAAAAAGCAATTAGAAATCAACTTTGCTATTTTCATTCTGTGGCTGCTTTGAATTTATTTACAGTGCTAATTTATGTTTACCAACATTCCCTCTCTGCTTATTCCAGTTTAACCCCTATAAGATCTCACCTTCTTTGAAAGGTACAGAAATTTCCGCACACAAAACAGATGTTTCTATAAATGCAGACCTGTGGCTCCATAACTAGGCTCACAAAATACCTTCCAATCAATGTTTAGACTGAAAGGAGGCAGTCGAGAAATTAATAAGGAGATAATAGGTAGAAAAATTGCCATATATGAATGCTCCTTCTATCAAATTTTCAAGCCCCAAACCAAATTTAAGCCCAAACCCAGGTTTCATGTCCCAAAGCAAAAAAAAAAAAAAAAATAGCCTGACTAGCTGAATTTGCATTGATTATAAAAATGAATAAAAAATAGCACTGATGTTAGCTCTTTACAAAGACAGCAAGCAGTTGATAGTATGGTAGAAGTTATTGTGGTAAAATTAGTTTGAATGATATGTTACCAAACTACAGGGTAGATAAATGCCAAAAGAGATTATATGAGAGGTCACATACTTTATGAAGTTTTTAAATACTTTTATTGTGTACAGAACCACTGACATTTAGTCCTCTAGTTGCTTAACTGATTAAGATGTTATATTTTCCTCACTTCCGTGTTAACAAATTAAATTGATGAATAGCTTGCATATTCCACATCTTTCCAGCTTTCTCAGCTATTCCAATGTTATTCTCATTATGTTTTATTCTAGATTTGTTTTCAGTATCCATGAGATGAACATTCAAGCAGATATTAAGTTCCACTAAAGTGCCGAAGTATTTCTTCTATATACATATATTACAGTATTTGTTTTATGAATCTTATTTGGATCATGGGAAAATTTACCAAGAGAAAAAGATGTGAATTTCTTCATAACACTATCAGTTTGTCACTAAGTGCAACATATCTTCCTCCTCTAGGAAGATAAATTGGTTAATGCCTTTGCAAACAACGGCTGTATGCCATAAAAAAAAAGTGTATTCCAGTTTCATAACCCAACAAGAGACTCCCTCAATAGTTCATTACTTCCTTTATATTCGGGACATTTTTTACACAATGGATATTGCTAACAATTTCTTTTTTCAATTCATTTACATAGCATTTAGGAATGAGATTGTGGTTTGGTGAGGAAAAATTTACAGTACAACACAAGCTATTTATGCAAGATGACTGTGATGATCTCTTACCGCTTTGGCCCATTACCACTTTATTAATAATGCATCTTTAGCATGTTTCTTATTGAATGTTAGCAGCTGTGATATATTAAAACCAGCATCCTAAGGCCAGTGTCTGATGCTTTTTAATAAATGGTAAGCATATTTCTCGGAATGTATCATAACAGAGTCCTCAGTATATAGCATTATTTAATTCCTCATTATAGCAGCCGTTTGACATTCTAGACTCAGACAGTGTAGAATCGTAGACTGGTTCCGGTTAGAAGGGGCCTTTAAAGGTCGTCTAGTCCAACGCCCCTGCAATAAGCAGGGACATCTTCCACTAGACCACATTGCTCAAAGCCCCATCCAACCTGACCTTGAACGTTTCCAGGGATGGGGCATCTGCCACCTCTCTGGGCAACCTGTGCCAGTGTTTCACACCCTGAGGATGTTTCAGCTGCAGCAGTTTGAATCTGGGTCTAAACACATTGCTATACAAATATTGTCAGTGTTAGAGCCCCAGTATCAAAGAACAAGGGAACTAATTACTTAATAAATGTGGGGTTTTTTTCTTTTTATACATTTGGGAAAACTGGAGTGCTACTGAGCCAGCTCAATACAAGCATAAGTTATGAACTACAGTGGGGAATCTCTGCCTGGACAGGATATTTTTATTGTTGTTGAAGTCTACATGGTTATTAAATATAATATTTTTCAAGTACTACAGGAAAATACATGGCCTCAACCTAATCACAACTCCTACTACAGTTCAACAAGGTTAAGAGAAATGAAGGAAAGCAGATAGTCCTATTTGATTTAAACCTAACTGAAAAAGCTGATGCAAGAGCTTTCTTCTCAGTATAGTAGCTAATGGAAACAATAACTTTCTAATGGCTGCAGAGAAGCATTGAATTTCCATTATTTTCTCTTTCTGATCAGTGATACCAAACAGTTTCTGCCCCAGGAAGCTTCCCTTCCTAAGGATGCTGTTTTCTTTCTCAGCTAAATGACAAGTCTTCCCTGGGAAAAGTAACCATCCATGTAAGGGGTAAGTCTGGTCTCTACATAGTCTCTTTCTCTGTAGTCTTGTTGGGCCCTGTACAGTGGTAGGCAGGAGCTCTTAGATCAGAAAAGTTTTCCTGCCAAGATCCACAGCTCTCATGACCTCCCAACTTGCAGATTGTTTTCCTTTTTAATGTGTTATACTTGCTAAGCACTGTCCTCTCCCAGAGGGCTGAAAGCACTTGTGATGCTGCAGTCTCCCAGTGCCTTCTGTCTTCACATGTGGGACAGAATGTCATGTTGCCACTTCCTGTAGTCCAGATATCTGAAGAGTTAAAAGGTGTTCCTGAATCAAAATGCTTCTTATAAATAAATATAAAAATAACTGAATAATAAACATGAATGGTTCTTACTTGGCTCTCAATGTTTAAATGAATAATGCAGTTAAATAATATTTTAATCATTAAAGGCAAGCTCACCATTCTTTAAACAAAATAGTACAGCAAGTCTCTCCACTAATGCTTTTGTTACAGCTGGGATGATCCTAATACAAAGGATCAGTGTCATTCAATTGTATGTTACAGGTTCTAGGAAAGAAGGAAAAAAAATATCTCTGAGGACACTGTAACTTCCTACAAGCCTCTTTAACTGCTAGAGTACATAAGCTGACAGACAATAGTGACAAAAGCATCACTCAGCTAGGGTTTCAGATAACAATCATATAAAAAGCTATCCTGTGTCAGATTAAAAATCTGTCTGGCCAAATATACTGTCCCCACAAATGGCCAGTCATGATCATCCAGGAAGAAAGTATGCAAGGGGATGAATGTAGTGATAAATTTATCTTTCTTACAGGATTTAGTAAGCCCTTGACATGAACCAGAGGTTCAGTTCGATGAACAAGAGGTTTTTCTTTGGGCAAATCCATGGAAGAAAGACCCATTAGATGCAGTCACTGTTCGAATACCCATGAACTTCTAGTACCTACAATGTTTTGTGGCAGGAATTTCTACTGAACCTGCTGCCTGTTAGATTCATTTGATGTTTCATGGTTCTTGTATTGGAAGAAAGGGTGAACAGTCATTCTATATTCACCTTTATATTCACCTTCTCCACACTACTCATTATTTTACAGTCCTCTGTTATAAGCCCATTCAGCTGTCTCCTTTTTGTAGGTTAAGAGAAGTGTCCTACTGAATTATTTCTAACATAGAAGCCATTGAGTGTCTTTGATCATTGTTTTCTGAAGCTTTTCAGAACTAATATACTTCAACTAGGTATTAAAACTATCAAAACTCTGTCTTTTAACTATAGAACTATAAAGACAGTTCAATCAGTCTGAGAAATGCATGCAACAGAAAAAAAATAGGGTCACGCATTAGACTTCTACAAAGGCATAAAGATAAATACACAGGTACCCATGGAGCAATGTCTATTTCTTACCCTGCCTGTACACGTTCCAAACACCACCTTAAAGGTGCATTTACAGTACCATCAATGCTCTTGCCATTTTAACCCCTTTCACCTTTTCATTTTTCCTGTAATGAATAGAAATATTTTTCTGCCACTGCTGCTAAACCCACCATTCCAATACCTACCAGTCTCAGGGCATCAAAAGGCCATATCTGGCTTCAAGCCCTTCATATGTTCTAAGAAAACAAGTACTGGAAAATTTAATAATAGATATTAACAACAATAATAGAAGATTTGCTAGCTGAACCTAATACATAAAAAATCCACATATTTGTGTACTGAAGAACAACCAGATTACTAAAATACTTGTTTGCCAGTTACCTCCCACTCTAAGCTGAGAGAATCCCAGATGCCACAGACGCCAATTACATGGCTGTATAGTTTTAGGGCCTGCACACTGTGATCTCTCCATTAGTTAATTCTCCTCACTGACTGCTAATCCCAACTCCTGTTACCAGATTTTTTTTATTATTTTTTTTTTAAATAATGACAGAAGATGATTCCTTTTCCAGGAATAACACAAACCCATTTTATCCCTGAAAACCTACAGATTCCTCTTCCAAAGGAGAACAAGAAAATAAATGTTATAAAACATCTCACTGGACCTTTGTGCAGTCATGGTCATCAACAATAAAGTACTGTTTTATTACTAATTAAACATTTCCATCTTTAGTATTTTCCTCTACTTAAAATTGCTTTTACAATCCCAGCACTGCAGACTCAAGGCACTGTACTTTTGAACAGTTTTTATCATATTTCCCTGTCACCTAGGGAGGGGGGGGAGTGTTTATACACCCAAGCAGAAACCATGGTTCAAGAAAAGAAATGGCTGCTTATAAAAACCTCTGTAGAAACAATCCTCTTGCTACATCAGCCATGCATGTAGGCTTGCTTTTTATTGATCTGGAAGTATTTATATAGGTCATTTTCCTATGCAATTTATCCAGTGGCCTCAGACTCAGCAGTGTGTATTGAGAAAGGAAGACATAAAATTATAAGACTTGTAGCCTTATTCTTTATGTAAGAGGTGGAGACTGACTTTCAGGCACTTGCTCTGCATCTATAACTAGAAGCAGTCACTACTTTTTGCAAGTCCTGATATATAGTGGAACTTACACAGTATTTAATTGTTAATAAACAATACAGCACTGAAGAAAATACACAAAACTAATTGCAAGAAAAAATGGTCCTGAAAGCTTTATTTTTAATTGTATTTGCATTATGCCCACCTTTCAGGATGAGCAGAGGGAAAAAAAAAATCTGCTTGTGTGGTTTTTCCTCCTTCTCTTTCAGAGGATCATAGCCCCTAAACAGCCTAGAACAATATACAATCTCCTCAGTATGTACTGAGATAGAATCACAATGTCTGCTACAAATTTGTTTCATTGACCTTTGGGTAGGAGAGGGTGGGCATCCGCACAAAGGGAAGGTGTAGATGGTCGAATGTGGCTTAAAATTAACAAGAGCATCTGAGAGAGATACAGCTGGCAATCACCATTTCTCATTTTGCATTGTTGCAAACATGTTCATTATAATAAAAACAGTATCCTAGATAAGTAAGATGACCTGCGTTCCTAAGAGAACACTAAACATAGAAAAAGAAAGTGCGATATATAAAAGACACATTTCAACATACAAAACCCAGAACACACACTATTCTGTACATGCCGGGCTCAAGGTATCTATACATGGTGTTGGAGCATTGGTTTAGCATTGGGTCAAACGTAAGTTTTGCATTAAGATTAAAAAAAGAATCTTATTCTAAATGTTAACATCCAAATAATTTGTTCTAAATTCAGCAAAATGTTACTAGAATAATTGAATCATTTCTTAAAATCATACTGGTATAGTACTGATACTAAGATACTAAATAATGTTTACTCAACAATGACTCACACACTTCGAGTTAAGCAGATGGTTAAGTGTCTTGCTGAATCACTAACAGTGATAACAAGATATGCCTAGTTCTTAGGCATATCTTGAAAAGCCTCTATAGAATTCCTTAAGTGTTATCATCCCTTAAATTTTAGCCCAGGATCTTATGGACTTACCTGTCTAGAACCTACTAACAGCTGAATTGTTATAGAAATATATAAACAAATATAAACTTCACCTAACAGATAGTTTACCTACAAGAATGATGTTTTCATTTTGCATCTCATTAATGTAAGAGTGAAAATGGATTTCCAGCTTTAAAAATACTGTGCAGTAACTGTTGAATACACACGGCTGACACTGCTCAGGAATTCACTCGAACTTAAATGAAACATTTTCCTTCTATAGCCTGAAGCATTGAATTTAAAAAAAAATGCTGTGTCAGTCATCTTGATCTTTAGACAAATTAAAAAAAAATCTGAAAACCCATAGAATACTGTCTAGTTTTTTCTAACCCATGGAATATCTTCAAACATTTAAGTTCTTGTAATAATATTAAGATCCATGTACAGAGTAACAGAAAATACTTGTATCTATTAGCATTTAAACTACAGTTGTTGAATATAGATTTAAACTTCAGGGAATACTCTAGTATTATTTATTTATACAGCTGAAAAACCCCAGTGAAATGTTAATTATCCCAAAGGTTACACATAGTCAAGATCAGTTAAACGTCCCTTAAATTTCATTTTATTGCTCAAGTACTTTTCATGTGTTTAGGATTTCCTGCATAAAATGACTGAAGTCTTTATTATGAATTCATGAGTTGCTTTGCAGACTTTAATAGCTGGCTCTCAGTGATCTGTATGAAGAGTTTAATACTTTTTTTTTTCCTGCCCTGGAAAAGGAAAGTGTTTTGCATGAGACAGAAGGAAGCCCAGCTATCCTAGAAATGGTATTGCTTATATAAATGCATAACAGCTACAACCAACACAAATAGAGACAAATAAGATGTGGCCCTATCTAGATTTAGGCATGATACCAAGATTAAAATTCTTAACACATTTTCTGATCTGCGTAAATTGTCCTTCAAAACATAACTTGAATTGTCACTGTCAGCAAGAATTTGACTAGTCCTCTGGCAGAGTCGCAAAGGTGAATAATGCTAGATCCTGATTTAGCAGATAGTTAAAATTACCATCAGCAACACTGGGCTCTGTACAAAACAGCCATTTTCTACAACAATAAATAGTTGGGGAGGGCAGGTTGTCTGACCACTGAAGATCTAATTGCCTGGGATGCAGGCTCCAAGTCCCGTTTGGTGCAAGAGGGTTCAGGTCCATATTTCTTGCCTTGCATGAGAACACTATATCCTGGAAGATGATCTAGGGTAGGAATACCCATGAGCAGTGTCATCCCCACTGTGACACAGCTTCTATAAAAGAATGGAATAAACATGGCCAAAGAGGAATAGGAGAAAGCACAGATTTCTTAACCTATTCATAGCTCATTCAGCTGAGAACAATGAAGAGAATCTAACTACTGGTGCCTGTTCCCAGAAGAGCTCACACAAACTTGCCTCACTTTCTAATAAAATGACTTTGTACTGAATCTTACGAGAGTTTCAGACTGTTGAATCTGATCTGATCTAATCCCCTCAAGTCCATCTGTTAGAGGTGGCCAAATTAAAAAAACACCTCTGTGAAAGCTGATTTTCATAGTTCTTTCATGGTTGTTGCTTAAAATGACACCTTTTCTAAATAGTAACTGTAGCACTTTTTTCCTTATCTGATGGACAATAATCAGAAGTATAGTTACATAATCCTTCATATTGGCCTATGAACTAGGTGCCTAAACCTATCTTAGGTGTCAGGTCTCCTTTCCCTTTCCTCTTTCCTTTTCCTCACCTTTGTCCTGCATAACCCAAACATCTATCCAGAAGAGCAATGGAGATGTGCATTCATGAATCTGAAAACACTAACTTTGTTTGCTCCTGTCTGCCACTACACTGATGGAGTCAAGCCTATGATCATGGCAACAACCCAGCCATGGCTTGTAAATCAAACCTGGTCAGCTGTGTGAGCAAGCCCAGCGTGAACAAAATATTGAGTCAGCACTAGCTTGGGGAAGTTGCCGGCTGTCGTGCATTATTTCACAATAGAGGTCTCCACACATGTCCCATGACCAAACCCTTATGATTCCAGTTTTCAGTATAAAATGAAGCTTTTGATGAGCTCTGAGAAAAGAAAAGAGCTTGAGCATAAGTGGGTTGTTGCAGAGGTCCTGGAGGTATAAGCACCAGATAATAGGAGAGATTCCCAACGGTATAAACAAAAACCACAAGTGCTTAGTTCCCAGACACTAAGGAGTGCAACTGTGAGCATTGGTAAAAGTGATTTAGAGTGTATGAAAAGAAGACAAAGAACATGTATCCAACATATGGAAAACATCTTATGTATCATAAATACACAGAGCTGATAAATAAAAAAGATAGTGCCAATATGAACAGAAAAAAAAATTAGCAGGGATTGCCACAGCATTTTCTTCTCCTCTTAAAGATGCTGTACCATATCAACACTACTTCTTAAAACAGTGAATTTGTTAAAGAGTGCTGTTTTTTGATTTACCTTGTACCCCAGAGTGACTGGAGTCTCAATCACATAGTACAGAATGAGTTAAGTAAATTAGAATTCAGAAGTACTGTGAGTCTGTTTTCCGTTACAACCTTCCCACACAACAAGGTGATTGATACTGCAGTACTGATTTTAAGTCAGCTTGGGTGCAAAAGAGTTCTCTCCACCCCCTCAAACCCCAGGTCAAAGTGTTGTATAGAACAGATTTTTCTACACTTAGTATTTTTACTGAAGCTGAATCTACCCAAGTCCACTAGACATCCTTTACTCCAAAGACAAAACATCAGAAGTTATTTTCAATTTAGTAAAGTCAGGAAGAAAAAATACAACTTTTTTTTTTTAATAAGTATGAAAACTCACATATAAAATGTGTAATAATGCCTGGTTGTAATCATACATACATATGGAAAACCCTAGGCTTAACCATCTACATATTTGGTGGCTTAGCTAAAACTGACATTCAGACAAGAGTTAAAACACAAAACGACAACCTGACTATGCAGAAAACATAGCAAAAAGATGAACAGGATACCCAAATTAATCTTATTCATTGCAGATTTAAGGATGTGATCTATGTGCTTTCCATTAGATTTTGTAGTGCAAAGTAGCAGGAACCTATTTCAGCTGCCCTAGTTAATTTACCAACTTAAGACAATGTTCAGGATCACACAGAAAATCTATGGCAAAGTGGAAAACTGAACTGGGAAAGCAGTGCCATTACCCACTGCCCCCATGATTGCATCAATGCAGTGCTGTGATGAAGCAGCAAGGAGACCCAACAGAATGCCAAAGCCTCTGGATTGGATTATAGTGTACTTTTCACAAAGCCAGTTTCTCACAGCTGATTAAGTAATCCCACAGTTTTTGTTCGCTTGATCATCTGTGAAAATAGGAGGTTTCAAGACAATACAAGAATGTTATGGTTCTTATAGGGCTGCTGTAAATCTCTGCTGCTAGTCTGGCCAAGTATAAGCCACTTTTCCTCAAACCATATTCTTATGTTTCCCTGCAGCAGCCCCAAAACACAAGTCTGCCAGTGAAGTAAGTCACTTTAAAGACTGTGGAAGATGTATTCATTAAGAAAATGTCAACCAACCTTTGCCTGTTAGCATATATAGTTATGCATCTGCAGGTGTCAAACATAGTACCATGCCCCCAACTTGTAAACTCCAAAGACATTAAATCAGCATTGACATGCCAGTATGTTTTACAGATGCTGAAGCTTCTTAAAAACAGAAAACAGTTAGGAAAAACTGCTATTTCTTGGCTAGAAAGCTAAAAAAAAAACCAAACCCAAACTCAGGCAGCTCAGATCTAGTGCTTTGGTTCATACTCAGCAATGGTTTTACCTGTACACAATTAATATTCAAAAAAATCCTAAGGTATTTTCAGAAGTGAGAAACTACCCTGCTGGGTGAAGGGGAAATATTGCTCAAATACTTCTTTATCTTTTTTTTTTTTAGTTAAGATTAATGAACAAAAGAAATATCAAACCCCATGAAAAAAAGTACCAATTTATTAAAAATTAAAGTGTAATTACTTCATATTTTGCATTGCAGTGCTGAAATAAACCTATTTTTGTTTAGGTAGCACTAGGCTTAATGGCAAAACATGTCAATTAAGGTAATGTTTGTTTCTTATTCTGTACAGCATATACTGTGTAAACAGTGAAAAAACCTTTTGTCTCCCTGGCAACAAGCAATTCATCTACATATATAGTAGGAAATAAGTAACTGCCAATGAAATCATCGAGAATGTGTGAAGATTTTACTCTACATGAAGTGGCAATAGAGAATCAATATTTTATCAATATATTTACACTACAATTGTATTGAGTGTCTGCACCTAGGTTCTGGTAGCAGTGGGGCTGCAGGGGTGGCCTCTGTGAGGAGGGGAAAAAAAACAAAACAAAACAGCAGACCTGAGAGAAACAACCCTGTGAACACCAAGGTGAGAGCAGAAGGAGGGGAGGGATGTGCTCCAGGTGCCAGAGCACAGATTGCCCTGCAGCCCACAGAGGACCATGGTGGAGCACATACCCACACTGCAACCCACGGAGGACCACATACCAAAGCTGGTGGGTATTCCCTGAAATAACTGCAGCCTGTGGAGGACCCGCACAGGAGCGGTTTGTGAAGGACTATCCCATGGGAAGGACCCACACTGGAGCAAGGGAGAAGTGTGAGAGGGAAGGAGCAGCAGAGAGAAACTGCTATGGACTGGCCACAACTCCCATTCCTTGTCCCCCAGTGGAAAGAGTTTAAGGTTTTTTCCATTGCTTTTTCTCAGATCTGGGTTCCACACAGAACAAAGATTAGTTTCTACAAAGAATCCATTCTCCACATTTATAAGTTTAAAGCAAAGTTCATCTATTTGACTATAAGAAACTGAATAATTAGTCTGCCTGGGAAAGAATCTCAAATGCAGATGTTGCTTGCATCTTGTATTTGTAAACTGCACACCCAGTTGGTCAGTGGAAGAATTTGTGTGGAACGTGTGGTTGATTAATAGCTTTTCAATCAAGATGACATACTGTCACCTTTAATCACATTAAGTAACCTCTTAATGGTTAATTGTAATCTTAATTGTTGATAATTAGTCCCAACACAGCTGAAGATACAATTTAACATGGAGAAGGATGGCAGTATATAATCCATAATGTGTTAAAGAAACAAAAAAACCCACTGTCTGGCAAAACATACCTAATCAAAGCTATGAAGAAGCATAATCAAGAAGGTAGAGAGATAACTACATAAGAATAAGGGAATTATCTAAGATTGTTGGTAATGTTAATGATCAATCCTGAACAGGTTGTATCAGGGTGACAGTTTAAAATCAGTTCCCTAGTCCCCCTTCTGTCTCAGCAGGATTTGAAGTAAAACTTTCAAAGAAAATGCTTGATTTACAAGTTTATCTATGGATGTAGATCTTAAAACATTATATAAATAAACTCCTTCATAATTGCCTGCCAGCTTGATAAAAAACTGCCTAGGGTTTCAGTGTTCCTGGTCACCCAAAGCTACTTTGTGATCCTGCTAGCTGGTTTCTTTTTCAGCAAAAATAATCATATATGAGCAAGAACAGGATTATGCCTACAACTTGACATGAATTTTCATCTTCATGAGACACAAGCAGGAAGCAATATGCCTCTAATTTGAGAAGTCCTGCATTGGTACAATGCTGATATAGTCTGGGTTTAAGCCTATTTCATGAATGTTGCTCATTTCTACTCAAGATTTATAGATATCAAGAGTAAACACATCATCTATGGAATTTTCTTCCTTCACTTTTAACATAGACTTTAGTGTTGTATTTTGTTACTTCAGTGCAATTTTTATTTCACCATGCTGCGGCATTAACTATTTTCTCTCAGCAAAATCTACATCATTTCTTTAACAGAGAAAATGCAGGTTATTATACTACAAGAGTGAAAGCATTTCAGATTCAGTCATGAGCAATATGTTAATGATGTAATACAGAGCTCAGCAAAATAATGTCAACATTATCTGCAATCTGCACAGCAAAAATGAAATGTCAGCCAATTCCACCAAATGGCAAATGGTTTTACTGTTCAAGGAGCTGGTTTATAAATCTGTTAGTTCAGACAAGTTGACATAAAATAGGAAATCAGAGACTTGGGAGGGGGAGGAAAGAAAAGAGAATCAATAGAGCTACTACTTTAACACTTCCTGTATGGTAAATAGTAGGATTTTGTAGGTGCTATATTTCAGCAGTAAATTTGATCAAACTAACGAGTACAAAGGTAGAAGAATCAATACAGTTTAAATGTTTAGAGAAAATTATTCTAAGAAAAACACTTGTTTAGTCTTTGCATAAATGCAGCCTATTTATATGCAAAATAGGCCCTGCAAGCATTTTTCAGGTCATGAGCCTTTTCCATAAAAATCTGTCTTTTACATTTAATACCAATAGGAAGTATAACCTGGACAGGCTTATGTCTCTTCCCGTCTACTTAGTGTAGGAATTGCATAGGATTTGCCTTCTATAGCACAACAGTAAATATGATGGAGTTGTTTGGATAGAAAGCAACATTTACATATACAAGTGAATTCTCTCTAACGGATATTGCCCTAAAAAAAATGACACAGGCGATCATCTGGTATAGTGACTCTCACCAGTTACTGCAGCATCAGTCACGTTAGTTGCACTTTTTACTAGGAAGTATGGACAATTTCCTTCAAAATCCCTAATGCAGTTCAAAAACATCAGATATTCAAGCTAGGTCACTGAGCCTCTTTTGACAGTTTAGGTAAGAGGGCAGAAACCATCAGCTGTTACAGAAAACAGAACAGATGTCATTAGATAACATTCTTAATATTAATTTGAAGTAATGCACATTGGTTAGCTAAGGTGGCAAACATAGTTCAGGCTATAAATTCCAATAAGCAGCAGAACTATTTTTCACTGCACTATATACATTCTGTGACTGATGCAGTTCTGAAAACCTCACCTGATAACACCAAAGTTAATGAAATGTTTGGGTTGGGTTTTTTTGTTGGGGTTTTTTTGTTTTTTAAAGGAATTGAGCCATTTTGCGAAACTGACAGAAAAGACTTTCTTAAAACATCCAGTAGCATTTTCCTTATTCAGCCACGTCTCTTACTTAAAGCAAACAAACCCAGTTTCTAGTGTTGGAAATTTGTTATTTTAAAGTGTTTTGTTTTAGTGTTATTGCATCCTGAGAGAATGAATAAGCACAAACTCCACATGTTATGACCTCGCCAGTTTACCTCTTGGCAAAATTGAAGTGTCTTGTCTTTGCAGTCTTTTCACAGTGCTGTTGGATGGCTCACACGTTTTTCTATCTGAAGGTGGAAAAAGTGTCCCTATTCAGCAGCTGAAATAAGGTCTCAGTCAGAAGAGTATCTTCTTTAGAACTGACTTCTGGTCAAAATACAGCATTTATAAAAACGAGTGAAAGATTGCCAAAAAATAAAATGGGGAGGTGGGGTGGTGGTGAACCCTTACCCTACAGCACAACTATCCTAGTATAGCTGCAGGTAAACCACTACCTTCCTTAACACGTTTTCTGCCACTCAGTTGCTATACTAGCTGCTATGAATTAACTCAGAGCCATACCCATTTAGAACAGCTGAGAAACCGTCTCCACTTTCTCCAGCAAGAAGTTGTCTGTCGACGCGGAAGTCACGGACACTGCGCACAATCAATATGATTAAAGCAGATGCCAATTTATTGCCCAAATAACTTGGTTTATATAAAGTATTTTAGTTCCTGCTCATGCGTAAGCCATCTGTTGATTGGTTAACATGTGCTGTCCACACGCCTAAAACAATAACTTGATAGGATAAGGCCTTCTGATCACGCAAATGGTTCCCCCCGCCTGTAACTTGTCTTGTATCCTGCTTTCAGTCATGTAGGCCCAACTTTGTTCAGCATTTTGTGCTTATTTCATCAAACTTTTGTAGCAACAGTTAGCTTTGTTCTACTTTTCATGCTCGCTTCATCAAATTTGTAGCAACAGTTAATCTTCGCCACATCCTTGAGGCCTGCTGCCTGCAGAGGCCTCTGGCTCACGGAATAATCAGTTCCATTGTGCCTGGATTGTTCACTATATGTGCGTTGTTTTCTAAATATCCCACAGTTGTCCATCTTCCACCAGACATTCCTTCAAAAGGAGGAAGAATCTGAATCACGTTATGCCTCACTTGCCCAAGCCTAAAGTGTAGATTACCAGAAATTCTAATTTGTCTGCTAAATCTTCAGGCACTTGCTTTTTGAGGATAAACCTTTTCTTTTAACACCCGAGTACTTCTTGAGCTTGCCAGCCTGCCTCACACCTCCGGACTGTAAGGTTTCATGCAAAATATTACATAAAGGACACAAGCAGCCATTCTGAAAGAACAGCTTAAACCATTTGCCAAAGGAGGTGGATCAGTACTTGAATTTTTAACCACTAGCTTAATGTTGTGTAAGAGACATAGACTTCAGTCTCTTCCATCAGTGAAGACTGAAACTCCCATTTCCCTATTGTCAGCAGATTCTCTTTATTACCGAGGGACAGGCTTTATTAAAATGAGGTCCCTGGTACTTAGGTGCAGGAAATAGCCAAGTATTTTAGTTACTATCACTGCTGTCCTTCTGCCTCTTTCTGTGATATAAATAATGGTTGCCTGTCCACATATACTAGGTTTTCTACACCATACACTTGTTATAAAACTCTCCCTGGGCATTGCAGCTTATGTATCTATTTCAGAACTGTGAATTCTTGTTATCAGCAGGTATCTGAAAATTAAGCCCTATAATGTTCAGTACTGTGATGTTTCAATACTTTTATATTTAAGTCCTTTTATAGATCTATCCCTGAATCCATTACTAGATACAACACAGAGCTCTGAATTCACAGGGTGAAAACTTAGGAAAGGAAAAATCTAACCAAAATCCCCCATTTCCCCAAGAATCTCAAAATACTCAGTGCAGAAGAAAACCACAGAAAAACCACAACAGATGTGAGGAAACTGAGGTGCTGTTGAAAGTTAGAAGACAAGTACAGCACTCATTGGCTGTTCAGAAAGCAATGATTAATCATCAATTTTAAAGTGAGCAGTTCTGCTTCGTGCTAATGTATTTCCCAAGATCACCATCCAGACCTTCACAGTCATTGAGTAAATAGCAGCAGATGTTGAGCTGTAAGACCACATCATTCAGCTAAGATTAGATATTTAATAAAAATAGACATGCTTGACGGAATCTTGCCCTTAGTTTACTAAAGCTATACTGAAAGGGTAGGTGGAAGCTGTTCTCAGAATCACACTGTACGTTGTCTCTTCAAACCTAAAAAAACAACGTTCCCTTGTGTGACTGCTACTGCAACTAGTATGTGTCAGATAGACTTCACGCCTCATCTCAAGTAGAAATTTTATCCAATAATGGCTACAAAATTTGCCAGATAGAGTAAGTCCCTGAGAGCCACCTTCTGTTAGTGTTTGTATAGACATTATTTAAAAATTAGTAGGAAAGAGTAAATATTTTTAAAGGGTGGTCAAAGTACCTTTGCTTATAAATCAGTTTGCTCTTATCATGCCTTTTTTATTATTCCCTTGCATGTAGTAATTGTAAAAACATTGTTACCCTTTTCTTGGCTTTTTGTGAATTGTGAGTCTGCAGCCAAATGAAGTGTGGAAGTGGAGTGACTATAGTTTGTCTAGAACTGACATGTGGACATGGAATAACGTGAAGTGCATTTATTGGTCCCACTGGCAAAAAACAACAAACAAAAAACCCTGTTTCATCCCTCATCAGTAAAACTGTATTACTCTTTTGATTCATATTCTGACATCTTTAATGCAGGAAATATCTTTCAGAATGTAAAATTCTGAAGAATTTTACAAAGGGACCCCAAGTCCAACTTGGGTCAATACAGCTTAACAGTGCTAATAAGCATGCTTAACTAGACAGAAAAATTAATTAAAAAGTAAATCATGAAAAAATAGGACAGAATAAACGTATTTCTGTGTGTGTCCTCAAGAAATTTAAATTAGAGGTACAGACCAGTGCCTCGGGGATTCCATTTTAAAGCGTTCCATAGTCACCAGCCCTAAGAAAATGCAAAATCCATGACCTTCGTGTGCACTTCGATTCAGGAGCATATGCAGTACTGGTAGATGGGCAAAGTGAAACTGCACAGATGCCAGAATAACAAACACAAAATGAAATGGAGACAAACAAATGCTGTTGCCTTTTATAGCTCCAACTAGACAGAGGAACCAAACAATTTTTCATAATGAATAGGCTTCCTAGAGAGAAAGCGGCATACAAGGGGAATTAGGATAAAATATTTGTAAAAAATCCTAAACTTAAAATATAAGATTTCACTGCACTTCTGAAACTTAAAGTTTAAGCGATACCTAAAGTACAACAGACTGAACTTAGCTGATAAATATTGACCAACACACATCTACTTGTTGAAGCCATCTAGAACTTTGTGTCTTTAACCCCTAAGAAATAAAAAATAAAAATTGGCCACATGAATAAGCTTACCCTCTGAGTTCAGAGATTCATTCAAAATTGAAATTCACATTAGATGAGTAGTCCGTATCATAGCTTGTCTAGACAAAGACATAAGTAAATAACAATCATCTGCATAAAAAGGCATGTTCCAAAGCACTGATCTGTGCAAAGATAGCTCCTAGAAAGCTCCTACTTCCCACTCCAGATTCTGTAGTCTATCCAATGGCTGCTTAGTACTGAATATATAAACAGTCTTTAAGGAAGAACTGGAATTCAGATGGGTGCTTTATCCAGTGTGAAATATCTCAGTTGTTTAAAATTATGTCATTCAAGAATGAAACTACTTAAGAAAATAAAAAGGAGCGAAAACCCTCCCCCTTTGCTTCCCCTTAAACAAATCAAGTGGCTATATGTCTACAATTTGGATGCTGTCTGGGATTTCTGAGAATTTGGCTTCTCAGAAAAGAGGAGCACAAACACGCAGTCTATTACCAAGCTGCTAAATAAAATATTTAGTACAAACTACTAAATAGAAATGTCATTATGACAAAAACTCTCTTCTCATATCAGTACATTTGGTGTGATGACCATTCCTATAATTTTCGTATTCTACTGACAACAGAGGAACTTAAACCCCAACCAGCCTTCAGCACCAAAAGTAAACTCACCTTGAGCTCTTGAGCCCTTACAGAATATAGCTATATGCCAGAAATGAAATTACCTAATCTGCTCCATCATTTAGCAGCACTTAGAGAAAGGTTAACATAATAGTAAAATAGATAATTCCTGAGTGAATATATAAACTGATAATTATTCCAGCATTATACAGTACATATAGAGATGCTAGCTCTCATCTGGAAACAATGCAGATTTTTCAGCAGAACGCCACAGTTACACTGCTATATTGTTTTCACCCTTAAATAGCTCAAACACCACAGCAAAACTCATCTGGACTGGTTTAGAATTGGCCAAATCGGGCATCTCTGCATCCAAAATTATTTTATGCCCTAAATAAACTTGAATCATCCTAAATTCTTCCCTTTATGTCCTTAAGGTTTCCTTGGAAAGGAAAAGATTTTGATATATCAAGTAAAGTAGGAAAATTATGACTTTATTCAGATACATCAGAAAGTTCAAACTCAACTCAATTGTCCTAAAAGAAGGAATCCCTAAACCATTAATCACTCCCTTCAAAGGATGTAAAATTAGATCACAGGCAAAGGAAAAATCTAGCATGATATGATTCATATCCAAAACCATCTGAGTTGTTTTTGAATATTAATTCCATTACATCTCCACTGTATGTTTTTGTCACAGTGTAAGACTAGATAGGAGTTATTTAAATAACTAATTAATCAGATTCGCCACTTGCACCACTATTTGAACAGCATTTACTTTGCTAAATTATTCTCTTAGAATATTTAGTGACTGTCAGATTTTCCAAACAATGAAAGATAAATCTATCAGCCAACAAATCCCCATAAAGCAATTAGAGAAGCAATTAATGAATGTTTGATCTTAGCGAACAAAACAATTGCCTTCATGGCGTGTAAGAAAGGGACTTTTTTTTTTTTTAACGTTCCTCAGTATCATCCAAAAACCAAGCAAAACTGGGTTTTGTGACTGTACCTCATCTGCAAGGTATGTCTAGGATTGCTGAAGTTATTCTTATATTCATTGAATGGAATTACTGCATTATTGTCAAATATTTAAACTTTTTAATCAAGAGGCTTCTCAACAATTTTTGTAGCTTAAGTAAAAAAATGTACTCGTTTTGACAGAAGTACTGTTGTACCCTTTTATAATAAGCACAACTGCCTTATAAACCTATAGCTACAGCTATTTAAACCAAACTTCTTTTTCTTAATGTTATTTGGTGATATTTATTCTTTTATCTCCAAACTGTATTTCAATATTAAATAGGTCATTTACAATCTAATTTTTCAAAAGACTTTAAACTAGTTCATTTTTATAAGAGTGTGTGCAAATTATGATTTTCCCATGAAACTACCTAATTTTCTAGATGAAATGGGAAGTAGAGTATCTAAATTATATCTTTATTACTAGTAATTTTGTAGATATTAAACATTTGATCAATATACTTTTTCTGTTTCATATCACTAATTGTTTTCACTACTATAAGAAGGTGATTAATAAGCTTTTCTACTTGAAAAGTAGAAAAAAAAAAAAGAGAACAATAAGTAGAACCAGGAGATTGATACACAGACCACAAGAAAATCTCAACAAAAATTTTCATTGAGAAGAAAACATAGATCTTTGATCCTCTCAAAAACTCCAGTTATGGTTGATATTTTGTTCTGTTTTCCATAAAGTACAATATTGTCTGTCAGAGAAACCTCAAAGTATTTGTAAGATGGTAACAACAACTGATATTTTCCAAAAGAACTTGGGACACCACTTGGCTCTGTCTTTCTATAACCTTGTTCTCAAAATGTTTAGTACTTTCATTCTAGAATCAGGTCAGTCTTTGAAAATTGAGATGTATAAAATATCTAGTCACTTTTCAACATTTCAAGTGTCATTTTAAAATGTGCACATATATTGACTCTTTAAATTCCCGTATTTTTTCCATGACCTCCAATCATTTCCCCCTTAATGGAGAAAATTCAATAGGCAAGGAAAATATTTTGCTGAAGTATTTACTGTTATTACAATGATTACTTCATTAATAAAGACTCAGGAACCTTAGCTCTCAGTTATCAACTTTATCTTATCTTTTTAGAAGAGGACAAGATGACACCATTTCAACAGAGAATCCAGTGAGTAAGTAAAAAGCCAATCCACATGAAAACCTCAGGCTGCTGCTTCTGCTTTGCTGCTTGCATGGGTAACATGTGGCACAAGAGAGTTTTAATTAGTTAGGCAATTAGTTATAAAGCTTTATTCTGAAAATGATAAACATGCTGAAGAATCAGATGCAAGACAGAAGGACACAAATTAATTTGTCCGTGGCTTTATATGATTCACTATGGAGATGTACATAGTGTGGACATGTAGGGTTTGGTTTGGGTTTTTTCTACTTTAAGAAGGTTGTGTGGATTTTTTTGGTTGATTTGAGTAATGAAAAACAAATCCCAGTAAGTGACAAACTAAAACCATCAGTCAAGTACTTGAATTCCTAGGCCAAATTGTTATCACTTCTGTGATTCTATGACATAGAATCTTCACTTTTAATAGTGGTTGGAAAGTGATTTTCAGTCAAGAGTCATGTAATTTATGTTTTATTTGAATGATCACTCAAAACCCAGACATTTAGCCAAACTAGCAAAAGCAGACTTCATTGAGCCATGAATTTTCAGGACTTATTTCTACATTTTCTGTATTTTGAAAATACATATATGTTAAGAGCCAATTCTGAAAACCTTGCTTCAGCTATATAGCAATTTTTCTTTTCAGTTGTAGAGACAAAATAGGGGCTGATTTAATATCCAGATGTATCTGATCTTCAGCAAATATTTTTAACCTTGTAGTAAGCATACTGTGTAGGGCCAAATGATTAGGTGATATTCTCAGAGACTAACATTCATATCAGGAGTTTAAACTCCCAGTGTTCCTCCATGAACAATGAAGAAAAAGGTTTTCTAAAGGGTTATTCAGAACAGTATTCTTTGGCCCAAATGAGGAACATATCCTTTGCTCCCTTGGTGGGCTACAAACAAAAAAATACAACAAAAAAAACACCACAGGAAGTTTAGCCTCAGCATCAGTTCCAGCAAATGAAACATACCAGAAAATATAATTATAAATAAAGATCTACCTTTGGATGTTTCTATATATCTCTCAGATTAATTTTAGATGTCAGTGTGACAAACTATGCTCAGTTTTTTATATAACTTATCCTTCATTGCTTCTAATAACATATTCTTATTGTCAAACCCTTATTTTCAAAATTAATATAGCAAAGGAAAACCCATGGTTTTGAAAAACTATCCATTTAAACAAATACTAATACAACTACAAATAGGCTTTAATTCAAATCGGCTACCTACACAGATGAAGACATTGCTCAAAAGAACAATTTTATTTAGACTACTATGTACAAAATATGATTATACTATAAAGAAAATCCATAACAATTATTATATGTTTGACTGGCCACTATGCATAAAAAAGTTGAAACCACATTGTACAAGCCTGTTCAAATCCAAGAAAAGGAAAACATATCAGTAATTGTTTTCTTTGATTTTGTACAACAATTATTTGCTTGGGAACAATTCTTTCATTGTTATTGTGAGAGAACATTAGTAGACAGAAACCTAGCAATGGTGATGAAGGCCTCAAAAGAACAAGCGAGTCAAGCGTATAATTTAACAAATGATAGTACAGTAGAACTGATGCCCCACAAGTGCATATCAAATTCTATGTTGATATAATTAGGTTTTGTTAAAAATACTCTAGATGACTGTAGTAACATTTAGTATCATGTTTCACAACGTACACAAAATCAGAGATAACAATTTTAACACATGCAAGCTTTAAATAGTTCTCAGATGCTAATTGTGTGCCCTTATTATTTATAAGGCACAGATTTGTATACCTTAATTATACAACAAATATGTATATACACACATACCTTTTATATAACAAATGGTCTGACACGACTTAGTGTTCTTGGGATCTCTGTCACTACCACAATCTAAATATTAATTCTGCTTTTTATTTTATGGTTTATCATACTAACAATAAGGCACAGGTTTGTATAAACTGAGTGCTGATAAATTTTATTTCCATTTTACTTGCCTCACTCCAAGCAAAGATGCCCCCCACCAAGATGGAAGCATAAAAGTCCATGTTTGCCCTTTTTACCTCTGTTGTCACAAAAACTTATTTTACTTTTCTTGTTTCTGTCATCCTGGAAGATAATTATTCCATCCCTAGAGAGATTATATTATACAATCTGAAAAACATTTCTACCAACGTTCTTAATAAAATTGATATATTTTACTATCAGTTCCTCATAACATTTTAGTGATGAAGAATTACCAAAATTTTTGTCCTACATCGGCTTGCAGTTAGGCTTCAAGCCACCCTATAGATAAAATATATATGGGTGCTTCAAGATTTAAATATGAACTTAGCTCTTTATATCAAACAGTACATTGTAGAGTTCACCAATGTATTTTTTGTTGCAAGTGGAAATAGAATAGACACAAAAAATCTGAAAGACAAAAAGAGCATGTTTCTAAGACAGCGCGGACCACTTATCAGCATTTCTACTATCCACAACAAATCATCTTTCCAGAGTAATTTTATGAGGTACATTAATTGTGCATTATTGCTGTCAGGTGTAGGTACAGAAGGAATGTGCAGCAAATTTTAGTCCTTTTAGTAGGCACAGAAGAGATACTAGTAGGTAAATTTTGCATCCAACCAGTGTATGTTGGCTTAAAATTAACCCACTTCAGGGATGGAGGGCATATGTTGTGGATGATTTTGGGGTGGTTTTTTTTTTTTTTGTTGCTGCATTTTAGGAGGAGGGGAGGTTTGTTTAAGTAGTCTCTGCTCTGCTTTTCAGGTACACCCAAATTTCCAGGTTCCATTTATAACTAAGCTTTAATACAGTATGATTTTAAGTACTTTCACTCAAAAAGCGTATATTTATGAGGTGCTATAATGTGGAAGTAAAATATGTTATTTCATCAGTTCAATGTAAGTGAAATAATGGAATGTCTGATCAGTGTTTGCTATGTTTGAATTGGGAAGTGTATCACTTTGAGCCATTGCTGAACTGCTGTTATGGAAATCCAACAGTGAGCTTTACAAAATGAAATAATCTCCAAGCATAACTTCCATGTTTACCTGAACATGTTTTCACAAACTTCAATACCACTATGAACCAGCTATCAGTACTTAAATTCTACTGGTTACTTGGAAATAAGAGAGGTCTTGAGAAGTGGCACAATGAGTTTTGGTTAAGAGATACAAGGCATGACAAATTAAAAGAAATACAGTCAAGCATTTTCAAGCAAAGGTTGAGGGAAAGAGAAAATTCATGAAAGAATGAGGTCAACAGACTAAGGAATAAAAGTCTGCAGAGAAGTAGGCATTACAGCTGCAGCTGAACAGGGAAAGAACAAAGCTGTGTTTATAAAGTTTCAGTGTAAAGTGTGATCTGCTACCTGTGATCATTTTGATTCAAACAGTAACAAACACTATGTCATATACAAAAATTACCACAAAGTAACAAGTATTTAGGAACTACAGATACATGGAAATGCTTAAAAATCACCTGCAGTTGTTGGCTGATTAGAGATGTTTCTAGCAGTCACAACATGGAGCCAAAACAATAGCTGTTTTCAAAAAAATACGCTCATACACCATAGATATAACGTAATTACAATTATCAACCAAAATTGAAGAGACAGGTATAACTGCAAGCTCTTGCAGAGGTACTTAAGCTAGTTTTAAATTAATTTGGATTCCATTAGCACAGTACTCATGGAGTTCAGAGAACTCCCTAGAAACCTGAATAACTTAGATGACTAGTCCGCACTGATATTTGCATCCAAGTTTACAAGCTTAAAGTTGTTGTTGCTGTTTTGACTGTGCTTACACATGGCGTGACAGCAGTGTAGTCAGAAGAAAACCAGGCAAAATGTGATGGCATCTATTAGATATGGAGCTCTCTCTTCACCAAATTAGAACTTAATTGTAAATAAAGATACCACTGTTTTCAACTAAGAAAAATCATTGTTCTGCTGGGCCTTTGCCTAACAAAGCAATAAGCCAAGAAACTTAACAAATCATTTTCAGGAGAGAGGTTTTGTTTGTGATTTTGCTCTGATTTTCCCCATCATGATCAAAGAGCTTTTGGAAAACACAATCCATTTCTCTCATGCAATTCAGCTGGCATCTCTTCACAACCAAGCCACATAAAATAGGTTCAGCTTGCAAATGAAGGGCATTATCACTTACATTATACATTGAAAAAAACCCAAAACTAAAAGCTCCCCCCACCCCAAGCTAAATATGTTGTATTTTCCAGCTGTACACAAATTAACAGTAATTTTCTTCATAACAATACTGAACTGAATGTTGTTGCTGTTGCAAACATAAAATAATTAAAACACGGCAACATAACAATTCATATTTCTTTTTTTAAAAATATCAATAGAGAAAATTATTCTAATAAAAAATGTCAAGCTATGTCGCTTCAGAACAAAATTTTATTTCTGCATTTGGGAAAATGAAATGTAAGTTTAACATGGTATATACAGAAATTCTATTAAAATTTATGTATGTCTTTGAAAACAATAACACTATTTCAGAACAGAAGATTGAAATAATCATTTGAGAAAGTAAAACCAGCAAAACCTCAAAAACTAATGCATAATAATGACAAAGATTTTGATATGTACATGAATTTGCTCAGTTAAGACTTAAATGATTCCATCACTTATTTTTCCTTATTGTTTAATTTTTTAAAAAATTACATATTTTAGACTGTAATCACAGGTAAGGGGTTTTTTTTTTTTTCTTCATTTTGTTTTTTTGAGCACTTGTGCCATTTGAGAAGGCAATACATTCATTTTTAAAACAATGCTAAAAAATGAGGTCTTTCTGAACATTGCCATAAAACAGACCAATTAAGAACTGGAAGCTTATCAATTTACAACATTCATATCCATGCTAATCACTATAAATTTTATAAGTGCAAAGCCTCAAAACCCAAACTAACCCTCAGTACACTACTTGGTTTTCTTCCTATCTTAATTTCATAAAAAGAGAGAAAGATTACACACAAGAAGTGGCAAGATACTATATTTACTAACCCAGAATTACTGTTCAGTTCAACTCTATTCAAATCACACACAATCTCTTTTGGTACATTCATGAGAAGGTTGAAGCTGGATTTTAGTTCCATTGCAAACATTCTCTTTTCCTTATATAGGAACCCCAAAATTATGAAATTCATGTCTAATCCAAGATCAACAGTCATATAAGATCTAATCAACAATCTCTTTCCTTACCACCCCTACATACCACCATGGAATTTGTAAAGAATAGATATCTATATCAACATCTGTGTAGAACCAAGTGTTTCTCAGGCTAAACAACTGAAAACATTTCCAGAGGAAACATATCAAGCAGCAGTTGCTCCCATCAACATGGCATTCAGTTAATAGACTGACAGGCATTGAAAACAATCAAAGAAGACTTCAAAACTGCCCTTTGCAACAATCACATGGTGAGCAAAGGTGAATTTTACTGCCCCAACTAAGATTTTGACCTAGATCTGCCATAGATAACACTTTACATTCATATAGCACCTGTCAACCTTCCATCCCTAAGGATTTAGAGCACTTTTCAATAGGGCAGTACTGCTGGAATAAGTAATCAGGAAGACAATTTAAGAAGTATTCTCCAAGTGGAACCTTTGACTCTAACCAGACTAATTTTATTTTCAATATTACTGGATAAGAGTTGGAAAAAAAGCCTCCAAGGAAAATTCTAAAAATTAAACAGCCACAGAAGTTCAATAAATCCATAATTACTCCTTCAAATAGTCAGCCTGTAGCCCTGTAAAATATTGCAGCAAGAACTCTGTATTTAATATGAGGATATTTACTTTTAAAGGCTAATATTTTAAAATCCCACTTTATTCCTTACAAAAGGTATAAAAACATACCTGTGATGAGTTTGTCTTTCACCTCTGAGTAAAAACTATGCTTTTCAGAGATGTATTCTTAGAATAACAGTGTTCTTACTTTATATAAACCATCTTCGAATTTTATAGGTTAGATCAGAGGTGTCTCATCCACATATCAGTACATATGTCATGTCTGCGGACACTGGCAAACATTGTGCATTCCAGCTTTGGCCAGCTTGGCTCTTCCAAGGTAAAGAACATAACAAATCTTGCACTCATTTGGAGATGAAGCCCATAGTAACCCACGTAGCAGCTGAAAATGCTCCCCTGTCCTTCCACACCACTAAAGACATGCTATTCAGAGCCTAGAACTCCTAGAGACGTGTGGACTCATTTAAAACATGTTCATGGCAAAGGTTGTTTTTCTCCTTAGAGACAGATTACAGGGTAGACCTAGTGTCAACAGTGTTCAGCAGCGTCCAGAGACAGCAGAGGTCAAAGGCAAGTGGAGGGGAGAAACTCCTCCATGGTATGCAGTAAAGCATATTTTTTTATCTTCCAAAAGTAAGTAAAAATTTGTATTAAAATTCTGAAATCAGGCACAGGTCAGAAAGTGACATGAAGACCAAGGGCAGGTGTCCTTGCCCTTCAGTGTTAACAACAACCACACGGACTTTAGCCTCATGAGAAGATTTGAGTTAATTTTGTCCCTGTACCAGCAGCTTACAGAACGCTCAACCTCAAATACTTCAACACCCTGTCCTTTCAGTTTGACCTCCACATAAAGACCTATGGCTGCCTGGTGTTCAGACAGCTTATTTGTCCCAAGCAACAAAAAAGCTCCTTGATAAAACAGCCACTTCTCAAAACACAACTCATCCAAGATAGTTGCTTTCCAGCATTTCAGCTCTTGGACCTTAAAGGCTGGGTTTCTTCTGGGGTTGCTTCAGAACAGCTGTCTCTCAGACACAGCTATGCAGAGTGCAATGGAAAACGTCCCTGGACTGATTAATAATTATATCCAATGCAGTTGATCCTAGACCTATTCTTAGGTTCAAAGCATCTGCCTCCACAGAGCAAAAGAACTGTTTTGACTGTTCCTGTTACATTTCTGTTTGCATGCTTGTACTCCTCATGCAGGAGGAGACAGGCCCAGACTATAGATAAGGCCACATGCAAAAACTTCCTATGCTGACAGCCTTGCATAAGGTTTTTTTGGAGGGCAATGGGTATATTTTACTAGCATGGCAGTGAGTTCAGTCCAGGAAAAGCAGGGCAGGCTTTCTGACATGTACTTAAAAATATCTGAAGAGGAATCCCATGCAGAAGAATCTCAATTATGTGACTTAAGGCAGGGCAGTGCAGACTGTGCTGTGTTGCCTTATGCAGTGTAAGTTAACAGGTTCCAATGTTCCAGATAAATACATAAAAGATTAGCCCATCTGCCCAGCTGACAGCATTGCTTTGGTTTTTATAGCTGTTGAAATTGTACCATATTCAGAAAATGTTTAGTAAAATCCTTAACGTGCTACTTTAAAAACAAACAAACAATAGCGTCAACTGCAGCAATGTTCCATAGCCTCATCCCAATCAGTGTGACAAATTCTTTGCCTGTATAAATATATGCACAGAATACAAATTTATTCAGAAGACCTTCCACTTCACTGTCCTGAAATGAGCAATTAGCACTGATCACAAAAATGAGACAGTCGGGCAACTATTGCCATTCCTGCACTGTTAATTTTGGATAGAGAGTGTTCAGCAGCACTTAATATAATAATGCTTTCCTTTTGAGGTTGGGGTCCCCCCCCAGGCGTTCATCTTCTAAAACTTCTGAATCACTGAAGTTACTTCAGTTACTATGACTGAGGGACAGTTGTGGCCTCTAGATATTTCTTTCACTTAGAGAGCTTTAAGTCAGACCTTTTGATATAAAAAGGGTCAATAAACATGACAAATCTTAAGAACTGCCTTCTGTAGAAATAAGTAGGAGTAGCAGGTGTCCATCAGCTGTCAGGAGCTGACATTGCCTGCAGGGCAAAAGGTATTCAATAGAAAAACAGTCTTTGAAATGGAATTAAAGTCCATGAAGCACTTTACAATATCATTTCAAAATCATTGGTTGTACTGAAATACACTTGCAACCAGAACTACAGCTTAAATCTCAAGCAATATTCTTGTACCTTGCTGAATCAAAACTGATATTTTATTGTTATTATATAAGCTACACCTGAGATGGGAAGGGGGGAGGAAGTGTGGTTTGGGGTTTTTTAGTTTGTTTTTTTTAATATTTTGGTTTTAGTAATTGGATCCTGTAGTAGATTTGCAGCTTGCCTATACAGTGAGCACGAAATAGTACAACTTAACGAAAAATATGCTCTGAGCTTAATTTTAATGTTATGTTTTAGATAGCATTTTTTCTAAATGAATCTTTCACACAGTGTGTTTACTGACATTGCCTAAATATCCAGCTGAACTGACAAAGCATAAGACAGGAATCAGTATCAAGTAGTTTATTCTTAATGGATCTGGCATGCCATTCTATGGGAAGATACTGTTAGTGTCTGCTGGCATTGATTTAATTAATTACGAATCAGGAGCCACGCCAACTGCTTGACACAAGTTAGGGTCAGAGCCAATTGTTTGTGGGCACATGCTTAATCATCTGCCTGTCAACATTTTTCTTGCCCTCAGGTAGATGAGCAGAATGTCAGCTCCTTCATAGCTTATGAGTGAAGAGCTAGATGGATGCATAAAATGGGAAAGAAAGGATTTGGTTGCCAAATTATTTTCCAATATTTTAAAATAATGGCTACTATAGTAATCTCTCAAAATTTCATCAAGATCACAACTTCACTGGTGAGAGGATGCACACATATAAATAAATATTTTCTTTCAGTCTTTAGAGTGCATTACTTTTAAGGGGAATCCAGCAGTTCAAAATTTCTGCAGAGCTGCTTTGTTTCTGCCACTTATGCTACAAACAGGTACAAGTTTCTTTTATTTTGAACTCAGCATGCCAATTGCAGCTGGTTTCCCCTCCTACAGTGCCAGAACTTTGGCTTCCTCATATTTATTCCTCTGGTCTGCTCTACAGAAGAAAAGAAAAAAAAAAAAAAAAAAAAAAAAAAAAGATGTTGCCTTTGCAAATTGTATCAGTTTCTTTGCTGTCACTGTAATGGTCAAGTTAATAAAATGTGTGGGCTGTTGTTTTGTTTTTGGTTTTGTTTTTTTTTTTAACTTGTTTTGCCTCGTTGATTGATTTTGTTAAGTGTCCAGAGAGGAATGTGAAGATAGAAAGTTACATTTAATAAAGACTACATCTCTCTACCTTTTCTATACTGTTTGAAATGAGCACAAAAGCAAGAGATACAAGCCAATTTCCATCTCTAATGGAGATGCTTCCTGGTTTTAGTGAAGAGCAGTATAACTATTTTTTCACATTATATTTGATGGACAAACATAGTTTAATATTAACTAATACTTCCTGTCTGACTAATTAAATGCTTTCAAAATGGCCTGGAGCTGAAAATGCACATTTACACACATTGACGTGAAAGACAGTTTGCTTAGACAATAGTCATTGAATATTGTATGCAAATTTTGAATTTGCAAGGGAAAAAAAAAGAAAAAAGAAAACAACCAGAAAAGTCAGTATTTGTTTCTATATAAATTAGGTTTAAAATATGAATTTAATGTAATTTTTACCACAAAGTGTTTAAGTAATAGTGTGGTTTCTGGTCAACTTTCATTTCTCCCTTATGAACTGACTATATAATTTAAGTTCAGGAACTCATGATTTCTTTTTAAAGCAATACAGAAATGAAATCACAAGCTGATAGATTTACTCTTAAAAATACTTTGTAAAAATTAATCTTTTATACTTGATATAATTCTGCATAGATTTATGGCTATGGATAGTAGTAGAGAGAAACATTGTTTATGATCTATTATAAGAAAGACTGGGTGTAAGTAGCATTATTCTTTTTTCAGTACTATACCCTGCAGTGTCTTCCAAACCAGTTTTTCAACTGTAACAGTTTTTATGAGAATATTACACATAAGACTATAACATGGATGGAAATAGTTCATACTAAAGTGACAATCTGCAACTAAAGCCCTGACAAAACAAACTGTATGCTTTAAATCAGTACTGCTCTAATATGAACCAGCTATTTAAGGACTTATTGATAATTTTCTTCTTCAGCTTTGAATTTTAAAGTTTGAATTTCCTACCTCTTTCCCTTTCTAATGTTTACCTGACACATTACCTTTCTGAAATTTGTCTTGCATGGATGTTGGTAGGGTAAGAGAATGAACATGATCATTATACTACGTTGTATACATGTTCTGCTATATCTGAAATTATTTAGCTTGTCATCTGCTATATTTGACTTGGAGGAAAAAAAGTCTGACCTGAGGAATAGTCAAAGGTAAATAAACAGTATTCTGAGCAAAGAGGAGATATTCAGCTAAAGACAGTTTTAATACCCTGTTATTTCTTTTGGACTTATTACAAATCCAGATGTAAAACTTTCCATACCTACTTTTGTTTGTTAGTATTGCAGAGACTAATACAGCCTGAAAGCAAGGATACTTTTTAGTTCTTGTTATAAAATAACTGCCTCTTTTCAACAGGAAATCAAAATTTATAACACAATTATAACTAGATATATGATTGCAAAGCTATTGTTACAGCCCAGCAATATGATTTTTAATAGTAGGTAATAGCATTGTACATATATCAGCTACTACTGGGTATAGCTTCATGTGAGTAAGTGTCAAGTTAAATAGCTTTGTTCTGAAATAAGTGGCGAGTGAAATGCTCATAATTCTTTCACTGACAGAGATAGAAATAGGGTTCCCATTCTTTTCCTGAATGCTTGGATGAATGTTGAATCGTGGCAGATAGCTTTTCATACGTATTTATGTGCAGCAGTGACATCCAGTGAAAAGGTAATTTCAGCAAAGCAGTTTTCTACCGGTGGGTTTCCATAAAAAAAGATTACACATTTTGTCAACGTACAGGTATTGGAATGATGTAGATATGGAATTAGTGGTCTCAGAAAAGCATCTAATTCACTACTTGGAATTCATATTTAGTTGATATGCTAAATATTTGGCTTCTGGCTAGCCTTGTGAAAGGCAACCACTAGCTTATTCCATAAAGATACTATAATATTTAACATTTTTTATTTTGTACATGTTTCTAAATAATAGCAGAGCTTATCCTAGCCTACTGGTGAGTTGTAAGAACTAACAAGTAGATTTCTTGAGTCCAGTTAGTTTCCTAGTCACTTGCTTCCTAGGTCTAGAGCCATTTGAAGTATCTTACATTCATCAAACAATCACCAAGGGAAAAAGTCTGCCCTTGAGTAGCTAAGGAATAACCTTTTCTGGCTGGTTAACTGTGACATGACCAGTGAGATTGCATATTGTCCCCACCCGTCAAAAGATTTGAATGAGATTTGGAACTCCAAAGAGAGGACTATTCAGCATTCCATCTGGGAAGGGAGGAACTTCCCAGGAAACAAAAGAAATTAAGTTATTTGAATGAAGTGAATATATATTTGTGTTCCTGCTACACTACTGCCAAATTAAGGAGAAACTTAAGGCATCATTTTACAAGCTACTACTTACAGAAATAGTTTTCATATCTGAGGGTAGTTTAACTGAAGTCAAGGTGGTTTTGCCTCCAGCTAACACATGCATTGAAGAACAATGGAAAAGGTTTCTGATAAAGAAAGAACATAAGAAAAACCTCGTAACATTTTCTGTATATATACATTTAGCTCAGCAATGGGGTTTTTTGAGCCACAAATACAAAAGATAGCAGCTGACACATTCTCCACTGTAAACTACCAAAACCAGTTGCTTTTTCTCCACAAAAGTATGTTAGATATGCATGTCTAAGTGCCTGTCCACAAAAGTTATGAGACATATGCTTTAACTAAAAGTGGATGATTTGACTCCCATTCACCAGCTATTTCGCATCTTCTGCCTGAAACTACAGCACATCGGGAGATATTTTTTGACTGCAATACGTATACTTGCTGTAGTTCCTAGAGTAAAAAAAAAAATGCACATAAACTGCCTTAGACGAGTACTCCACAGATAGCTGTCTACTTTCATGTAGTTTTACATATTTTTCATCTAACTCAAAGACCCAACTGCCATAACCAGCACTAGCAGAAAGCATACAGATGTATTGGTGTTACAAAAACTTGAAATTTATACAACTATGGTATTCATTTCCTTGATCTTGTGTACTTTTATCTAATTTGTTTAATAAATACTAACGTATTGTTCCTTATAAGTAAAAAAGTTACTTCATATACAGAAAACCGTCTACTGAAATACATAGCAATGAAAATAATTTACATAAAATGCTGTGATATTTCAAATTTTGCCAGTAGAATGGAAAGCATCTTTCTTTTTCATTTAAGTTAAATCATATAACAAGGGCCATACTACTCTGAAATATTAAAGAAAAAAAATATTTTTTTTTTTTTTTTTTCCTTCCCTTGCCTCTTCATTTCGACATGCATCTCTTCAGTGGGATTCAAGTTACTCATCACAAAGTGTGGCAACATTAAAAGCAGGAAAAAATATCACAGTCTAGACATCTGGAATATATTTCTTTCTAGGCTATTTAAATTCATGATTTACACCTGGCACAAATAGAATCTGAAATACTAAAGGGAAAAAATTCCTTGTCACAGACTCATATGCCTATGTTTTCTTACCCCCATCTGCAGTTTGGGTTTGTTTGGGTTTTGGGGGGTGGTTGATATACAAGTATCTCACTGGAGATTTCCAATTTAAACAGTTGTGCAACAAAGTGTTTAAAAAAATCTATAATTTACCACATATTTTGGTTATCTTCGATTATTGACACTGTCTAGAACAGTATTCAGATGGACAAGACTCCCATTAAGTAAAATGAGTTTCATATCACAGAAAAAGGCGAGATAAATATTTGTGAAGGTATTTAAAAATGCATATCCATATCATATTAACATTTGTGCAACTTGGTGACATCTATGTGCAATTTGATCATTAGACTATTGCCACAGTAACACTGTAAGGAGTCAGAACTTCACTGTTGACTTATTGCTGCTCAGCTTTTAGAATGAGGAGGCAAAAGGAATATTCAGAACGTCATCTAGAGTTTTGTTAGCATTTTATACTCTCACAAAATCTTCCTTCAAAACTTCCTGAAGTGATTTGGTCACCAACTCACTCAAATTGAATGGCAGTAAATGAATAATAATAAATACCAGTGTATTGACTAGAAGTTTCTGAAATGTCACAATGATTTCTATTATGGATCATTATTTTGTATCATGAGAGAGAAAGCATGTTAGTAAAAGTCATTGATGCCTAATGGTAGATTCCGCCCCGCTCACTATACTATAACGCAGCATCAGCAATGGTGCCAAAATGAGATCCTAAATTATGATGTCAAATAATCCTACAAGGGCTATGAGGAATGTGAAAAGATACAAAAAATAAATCTTAATATAGCAGAAAAAGCAGTAAGAAAGTGTAGTCAAGATTAGAATCACATTTGTGCAAAGAGCCGCTAACCTAGACATTACTGGTACTAATTGAAACTTGCCTGCACAACCTCATATGAAAAGGGGTAGAGTTTGGGATATATGGAATACACAAAATCAGACTTCACACGTTTTATGAAATGTGCAGAGAGAATAATTCCAGCCTTGCAGGAAGCTAGACTGGATGACTGTCCTTCTCATGTTGTTTGGTTCTATTCATGCCCATTAATTGAAACTTTTCCCCGAGTGGTGAGGTTTTGATTCAAAGCCGGCTCAGGTGTATAACAGCATACCCACTAAGTAAAGACTGTTAGAATTTCCTAGTTTTAACCTACTTTCCGTATCAGAAAGACTCTTGTAACAAAGTTTTGTCAAAATAGCTAATCATTATATGTCCAGCCTTTTTTCCCAGTTTGCTATAGCAGTTTCTTTTTCCATCTTGTCTTAGCAACTTCTGTTGTTACTCACTAACAAAACCCAACTCGTTCAAAAGCAAAATTCAGCATGCTATAACGAAGAATTAAGCTATGATCTTCAGTGTACCTGTAAGACATAATCTACCTCAACAAAATATTAGCTCCAACTGAAATTCCATAATCTAATAAAACCATCTTGAATTACCATAACAATAAATAGTAAAGGATTTTTACTATTGCGCTAAGATACAAACATGCATTCCAGTGGTAATGTCATACAGTCACTCTACAAGTAAACTAAAAGTTTTAGGGTTTGGTTTAGGTTTTTTTTTTGGTTTTGGGTTTTTTGTTTGTTTGTTTTACCCTTTTGACATTCCTTATAATTTTATAGTCATTTTTCAGACAAAAGAAACTTTTTTGTGAAGGAAAATTAAACCATATGAAAGCCCACATTTTTAATGCTTGACCCCTTTAAAAAAAGGTAGAACATATCCATATCAGTTTATTTGCTACAAAAGTGAGGAGATGTAAACAGAGTTGCAATTTTCATATAATCATAGCTCAGAAAAGGTAACAACTTGCTCCTTTCAATGCTTGTATTTTCCCACTTATTAAATGACAAATTGGTCTACTGACAAAAAAAAACCCTCTCCAAAAACAACAACAAAAATGAATTTTATTCTCCTGAAGAAAAAAAATTTCTAATTCAGTATTCCTTGTTATATCTTTTTAAGATATTTTACACATTTAAGATATTTTTTTAAATTATTGCAGCTTAAATGAAATTGTACCTATTGTTTGACAATACTAGGACTTCTTCATCTCTCATTGTTCTTCATGCAAAATCAGAATGCAGAGTATTTTGAAAGCTGACCTAACATCTTTATGAACAGGGTTTCTCATCCAACTTTAGCCACTAGAAGTTTGACATCTTAACTAGATATTTACATTTTTTTTCTACAAGTCAGAAAACTACTTCCCCTGCTTCCTATTTTAGAGAGGAGTCTCAAGATGAGCATATCTCTTCAACAGCTTTTGAGGAAGCCTAGAAGTTTGTTGGAGTTGATGGCAAGCTTTACAGTGGTGAGAGCTAAGCAAATCTCCTCCTGTGTTTCTGAATACCTGATTAATAACAACTGGTCACACACCTACCATACCTAGCCATTCACCGTATTCCTTCTAATACACACACACTTTGAGTAAGCATAGCTCAGGAATGTCATAACCAGCAACAATTAAAAATCAAGGCAAGTTCTACTATAGCCATTTTTTTTTTTCATCTTCCTGTATAATTAATTTGGGCAGAATTAGAAGGCAGCATATTAAAAGCCAAGATCATTGGCTCATTGTGAAAGCTGTACTGATGTTACTGGTGATTTTTCTATCAAGAATTAAAGATCAAAAGTATAAAGTACAACTTGAGACTGGAAATGCTTTCATGTATAAAAACAATTTAGACAAAAAAACCAAATCAGTGGTTGTTTCCTATTTAGCATGCGAATTGGAAACCAAACTACTTTCACCTGGCAGGTAGAGAAAAGGATGCAGAAAAGCTGTTCTTATCCCTGAAGTAAGGGCCATCCACATTTCTATGATGTGGTTCTATGCTGCTGACACACTGAATGGTTTTGATGCATTTAAAAGAACACTTAAGGCAACTCCTGCAGCAATAAGGAAAAAGGAGTCAACAGGGAAGCCTTTCCTGAAAGGGAAAAGTCAATATGATTTTTATAAAAGAACAAAGAAGGCAATTTGAAAGGAAATGTGTCGCTACCAATTCGATAATATCACATTGCTGAATTATGTACTGTGCTTAAAAATTAATAAAGCAGAGTAAGTTTTACTTGCTTACTGCAACTAAATAGGTTACACAGTTGTGTCCATTTTATGAGCTAAATGAGTAGAATGAAACCTATTTTAAATCATAACCTAAGGGACTGACAAATGTCACTGGACTAACAGAGATGGTCTTTAACTGCAAGTCAAATGAAGCTTGTACTAAAGACCTTAGAGGTTCTTCAAAATGTACTTGTCAGCTCCAGTCACATAAGTAGTCCTCAGTGATTTTTTTCTTTTATATTGTATTTACATACTTTGTATTTAAGCAGTGACATGCTGGATAATACGAAGGTTGCTTCATAATAGCAGTTGCAGCATCTTCTGCTCCCACCTTGTGAAGATAAATATCTCCTATGTGTAGAAGCCTCCCATTACATTTTCTTTTACTGTCATCTGAATATTTCCGTTTTCAACAGTGGGTACAAACATGATATACACATTTAGCCCATCTAGCTTCTCTAATATATTACTTATACAATGATTGTTCTTATGAATAAAATGCCACTTAACCTCAAATACACTATATAGGCAAGTTTATCTGCTGAATACTTGATATAGTAATCGTCTAATTAGCTCTCCTACACATCCTCTGAGGACACTGTTAATATACCAACCTTACAGAGGGTAGGAACATAGCAGGGAGGATCACTGACATGGCCAGGGTCATTGGAAACATCTTTGCCAGACATTAAAAATTAGCTGGCTTATGTCCTGTGCTTAGACCATGTCACTAACTAATGAAACTCTGTCAAAAAAAAAAATTATGTCCAGAGCATATGGTGCATCATAACAATTGTCCGCACCAGTTCCTGAAACCTATTTAGAATAACAGCTGTTGCACAGGGTAGAGGCAGAAGGGGAGGAACACAACAGACTTAATGATAACGAATGAAAGCAACCTATTTTGCTTAAAGTTATTAATATTATCATCCTAGCTTTACATAATGCCCTTAGCATGAAGGATACTAAAGTGTTTTACAAACAAAAGGCCTGGCAGAAGGCAAGGGACAGTAAAGTAATACTATGGAATAGCAGGGTGGTTGCACCTAACAAAATTACATAGCATGTTGCTTCTGGTCATATGTGCTGTCAGGCCAAACCATACCAAAACAAACACTTAGGCAGTTTGAACAGTTTTGGCAGAAGTAGTCACCTGAAAATCTTGCACATAGGTAGACAGAAGCAAGATAGATGTGTTTTCCATGTCTGTCAGTTATTACATTTTGAACTCACGTGGACAGAAAGATCTAATTTGTCCTGTTATCAAGGCTGCATTGGTAGGACTGAAAACCCACCAGTGACCCAGCTGGTTCTGCTGCCTGTGCAAATTTATTCCCCAGATCTGGCCAAGTTCCCTACAGGATTTTTCTAGGAACTGGGGCTTTCCCTGAACTTTAAGTCCCAATGGAACTGTAGTGGCAGTAAGAAGAGGCTGAGACTTAGTACTTGGCTACATAACCCTAACAATACACAAAGCTAGTCGCTTTTGTTTCTCCATTCTTGTTTAGAGAACTGTATTTGTTTTACCTATATGGGCTTAAATGTGTATTAGTCTCACATATTTTTAAATTTTTCAGTAGATGTTTTGCAGGCTTTATAAAGTAGAAAAATTAGTGCACAATATTAAAGGCAAGTGGTGAAGAACACTATATCCATTAGAGCATAACATCCAAAACCTGCTGGTACTCAAGCTAGACGTTAGCCACACTACTGTACTCAACCCTTCAACTGTCATAGCCCCCTTCCTCTAAAAGGTGGTGTTTCTTGTCCTATGCTAGAGCACAGACTACATACTAACCAAGTGGGAAATGACAGTAGGTCAGAATGACTGAAATACTGTTTTCTAAATCTTTCATCTGAAATAATAACCAGGTCCAAGTAATTGCTGTTCTCATGATTTCATCATAAGCTTTCAATATCTGATTTTCTTCTTCCAAATAAGGTCCTGGATTCATGTGACTATAAGAAAAATGCGTTTTTATCGTTAACAATGAGAAATTCCCAATTCTCTTGATGGTAAAGTAAAGCTTGCAGATGTGGTTACAGGTTACTCGCCTAATACCAGCAAGCAGTAACATACAAACAGACCTGTTTTTCCCTTTTCGAGGCTGTTGAAACCACCTGCTTCACAAGAGATCAGATTCATTGCAGCTCAGAACTATCCACTTATCTCATTCTTCCTTCTTTCATCATATATATATATATATACACATATGCACAATGTGGATCCCTCCAGCAGCTGGGGTCAGACACTCAGTCTACATGTAGCTGCCCCTAGATCCCAGTTTGCCCAGTTACTGGCACCTGGACATATGAGCCCCTGAGGCTGCAGCCCCACTCCAGTTGCTGGTAGAATGCCTTCATTCACACACATTCTAACACTAACACTGTGCATCTCTCCAGGAACTGGGCTTAGAAATACAATCCATCCAGCAGTTAGCCTTGGATGCCCGCTCACATACACACACACACCCCCCCCTCCACTTGCAGGCTAGTCCAGCTTGATCTTTGCTAACAATTGCACACTCACACACCTGCACAAACACACACACAAGGTAGCCTCTCACCTGGGAAAAGAGTTAGGGAGTTTCAGAAACAGACAGGACAGACTGTACTGATCAGGCACAGGGCAGAGCCGGAGAAGGGTACTGCCAGACTTTGTTCGCACAACTGGCCCCCTTTATCCCATTATCCCTTTCATCTTCCCCATGCATGTTCGTCCCCAAACCACCTCGATCCCTCCCCTTCCCTACCTTCAGTTCGTCCTCAAAACATCCCGTAAGTCTCACACAATCCCCAAATTCTCTTTCCCTGTACCCCATCACAAGTCCCAAAGCCCTAGGCAGTGACCTCCTCAGCCCATACAGTGACCCAGAGAACTGCTTCCACTGACTCACAGGAGGGGGTCTCGCCCAGCCCATAGGGCTGATGCCCTTCTGGGATGCCCAGGGAGGGGGCTTGGTCCCCTGACCAGGATACTGCCGTTCCCCCACCTGCTATCGTGCCTCTGTGCATCCCTGTGCTTGGGGGAGTGTGAACTTTTCATGGGCTGACCACATTCCTGCTGTGGTCCAGAAAGCGGCTGAGCAGGGTATTACTCAGGTTCCCCCATCTGCCCTAAACTCCTTTGTGTGTGTGCAGAGGACAGCTTTTTTATTACATAGCCTAACAATATGTAGCTTTCCACATTACAAACACCAACCCTTTAAGATGAAAAATATATCTAAAAACACTTATATCTTTTACAGGATCTGTTTTATTACAAGCAAGAAAAAAAATCCTTCACATCAATTGCTTAAATTAAAGGGTGCCACATGGGCTTGCAGGTCTGCTCAGACAGAACATCTTGCAGATTTGGGATTCAAATGGACTTATGTAACTAATTGAAAATGACTCATTTCTACACAAATGTAGTGCCATGGGAAGTAGAATACAAAATTTGTGGGCCATTATAAGTTAGATATATCGGTATCTTATTCTGTACTGCAAAGCTGCCAAACCTTTTGGTTGATTGTGCTCTTCTTCATCACCAATTCACTCTATTAGAGCATTATAGTGTCTATGAATATTTACAACTGTAACTGAAGAGACTTCGTTTCTTAAAGAGTATTTTTCTGAATGTCACTACTTTTGCAATACACATGCATGCCAGCAAATTAATTGTTTACTAATACAAAAAGTATTAATTAGAAAACTTAATTACAAGCATCAGTAAGAAAAATTATGTTTCACCTATGCAAAATCCATTATTAGTTATCTAAATTCATCCTGAGTAAGCTAATTCATAGGGGTCTATCTAGTCTTCAGAAAGACAATTCTCCGTGAGGTTAGTGGAAGTTTTATTTGTTCAGTACTTATGAAATCAAGGCCTCTTTTCTCATTATGATTTAAGTGTCTACTTTAGATAACTACATTTAAAATGTATTTATTCCAAATAGCAATATTTATATAACTTTTTAGAGGATATTTAGATTATCTAACAACTGCATGTATTTACTCCAATTACATTTATTAAAAATCAAATTAATGAGATATAGAATTCAAGGTATCCAAGACTGGTAAGGGCCCTCTGTGAACAAGCAACTGAAATTTAACACCTTTCTGTTAGAAACCTGAATATTAATTAGACATTGAGAATCTCTGAGGCTATAACATCCAAGAGGAAATTCTGCATGTTTCATATTTCCTTAAAGGTTTCATTCTGCTCTTAGCTTCATATATCCACCCCAGAATAAAGGGCTTCTGCTGGTAAAAAATAAGTTAAAGAAAACATGTTGGTGGAAAATAAATTAGAAAAAATATCCCATTGACATAATCCCTACTTTTATCTATATTTGCCATTTTTATCCAGCAGTGTTCATATTTTCTTTTTGTACTTTCATTTTATCAGAAATAACAATTTTAGCCAAATTACTTTTCCAAGACAGCAAACCTGTAGTGAATCACATTTTAAAAATCTATTTATTCTCCTCAAAGCTATTCCAATAATAATTTTTGCCAATTAGCAGAGCAATTAACTGGATATCAGATACCCCAGGTTCCATTTCCATCTCTGCCCCTGACCTGTTTGAATTGCACCATTTCGTCTGTACTTTGATTCCTATCCCAGGCTTCATTTTCCTGTATACTATAAAGCAGACATAGCTTCTAATTGCATGACTGCCTAGCATAATGCTACAAAGGCCTTAGCTGGGTCTGTAGGTCTAACTACATTTAAAAAAAAAAATTGAATAATCTTGTCCTATGCACCAGATTCTAACATCAGAAACTTGATATAATTTATATATTTTATTATTTATGCTGTGCTTTATTAGGCTTAATTGGAGTTGCCGCATTCTCCTGGATTATCAGGTTACAGATCTGTACAGGAAACTGCTTCTCCCTCTTTTATACATAAAGCATTGGGGCGCATTTCCTCATTACAGAGCTTACAACTAAGATTAGTAGGCTGTTGCCTATAATACACTAAGTTATAGAACCACATGCTTTGTGAAATGCTTTCATTGCAAGAGATTTTACTGTGTTCAGCAGAATACGTTAGAAACTATTTCTCCAAGTATTAATGCATTTGGTTTTTATTAGGCAACTCTGAAAAGCTCTGAATTGAACAGCAAACACGCATGTGTTTCTAAAATTTAGCACAGAAACAATTATAACATCTGAAGATTAGGTGCTGTCCTTGTAGTATAAGGTAAGAACAGTAATCCAACAAAATTAAAAAGTGTGGAATGTTGAAAAGTCATGGATAGTGAACACATTGACATCACTCTACAAAAGAAACAAGTGTAAGAAGTATATTTCTCATCCAAGTTAGCCAACATGATCCCATGAAAAGTTTGTACACATGGTAGGATCTTTTTCTTATGTGATTGCAACCTAAACTATTCCCCTCTGAATACTGGCCATGTAATCCAGACTATAACCTAAATTATATCATAAACCGCCAAGTATTGCGAGAGAATAATACATTAAGGAGCATCTCTTAATGACAGAAGCTTACAAAAAAAAATCTCAGGCAAAAATAAACAGAAGGAATACCCAACTAATTTTTCTCTTAGTAAGTCATAACCTCTCAGTGACGGATCTTATTTAGGTACTCGGACACCATTGCAGCCGCCTAGCCACCGGACGGCATTCTGAAACCTTGGGCACCCAAGCATGCTATAAATTGTTTGGGAGATAGAGGGCACAAATGCATGAGGTGGACTGAGTCAATAACCGGCTGCTGCCAAAGGCAGCTGGAGTCCTGCTCCTCCCTATGTGTCTAAACCAGTCTTTTCATCCAGGTTCCCATTGCTTCCAGCGTATTGTTTCTGACACTTGTTTGATTCTTCAGTGAGCTCATTTAATTCACTAATTAGCAGAAAATCAACTAGATAAAAAACCTAAAACTGCTGGCTCAGCAAGCTGCATTGCCTCCCTGGAAGCAGGGACAGACAAGGGCCAGGAGTAGCACAAGGGAGAGGACAGGTTCACAGTGCTGGGAACAGGAGGCAGAAGTCAGCCAACAGCATCACGCTATTAAGCTACCAGAAAGGATAGTCTCATATCACCTACTTGTGGCAAGTAAGTATTAAGCGACTGCCTTCCCTCAAAATACAGAGCACCAGCTGCCCACTGTGCCAAACTCTTCCTACCTCAATAGCACGCTACAAAGCGGCCACAACATTGAGCAATTTCCTTGTATTTGTATAGTTGTCTGACATAGCAGGAAAATACAGAAAAGAAGAATATCTTCTGAGATGTAACCCAGACGGGGGTGACAGCAGCAACAGGAACAATGATAGCAGTATGTCTTCTATAAAACACTCACTGGGTACAAGGCATAGAAATTCTAAGAGGAGAGTACTCGGGATTTTTTTCTTTTCCCTATATTTTGCTATTTTTTCTAAGAACCTTTCCTTAGCCCTGTTCTCTTTAATTAAGGCTGCACACTGGAGCAATTGCTTGGGTTACAAGTCTCTTTCTTAAACAGCTGCAGTCTATCTTTTCTGGTCAATAAATAGTCTTCTCAGCTCTTTGCAGTTTTATTACAATACTGGTTTGCATTCTTCCTACGTTTACCAAGCCAAACTAGGAGAAATTGGAGTTATATCAGTAACAGTAAAATTGAATATGGTTAAGTGATTTTAAGGTCAACATTCTATGTACTTACACATGTGACCTTTGAAATTGAGACTGTTGTTTTAAAGTTACTTTTGTTTCAAAATCCTTCACTGATTCCAAAATCAGCATAGTCTACTGATTAATTTACTGATCAAAGCAGCCTACTTGACTCTTTCTAAAGTGAGAGACAGCTAGATTTAGAACATGTTCCATTTTCTCATTTGACTGACCATTCAGTTCTCTACTTGATAAACTGCTTTATACCAATTACCATAGACTCACACTTCCATCAAAAGATTCCAGTTTGAAACTTCAGCAAAACCTAAATATGATCTCCAGAAAAAAATGCTCACCTTCTATTCTTGCAAAACCTTTGTTGAATTCCACTCAGAGATAGAGCTGTGCTGTTAAAGAAATTACATGGAAAAAAAAAATTATCAAAGCAACAGAAAAAGCACATCTCTTTACCTTACACATTGAAAGAAAAGAACTATGTTTATAGGCCAGACCACATAAGCATAGTTGATCTAAATCTTAGCAGATGGACTGGATTTAGCTGATTTTAATGATTCTGTGCCAATTAATATCATGTGAAGCTCATTAGGGTTATCAGCAGTCAAAATAGTGTGAGAAAGGTGAAGCCACTTTGAATTTGAAATTTCTTGACCCAGTTGATTTACAGCTCTTAGAAGACTATAGGAAGGTGTACCTTCTCTAATGAAAAAAAAGCTGTCACGCTTACAGAGTTTCTCAGATATAAACTATGTGCTGAAAGGAGGTGAAATTATGCTAAGTTCACTCCATAGATATATGCATAAACATTTTTTTCATTCCACAGAGAAAAACTTCCACCATCAAATGTTAATTAAAGAATGATTTAACCTCTGATATGAGTTTCCAGATTTATCCTAAAAGGGAATAACCTGAATCCATCTCTTATCCTTTGAGAATTAAAAGAATTCTACTATATTACCATTTTTCCCCAAAGGTTGTCTTTATTTTCATTTTAGGCAGATGTAAACAATAGAAATTGTTTTAAAATTCAGAACAAGATTTGTCTGTTCCCAGAATCCTCATCCTTCTGCTTTGGTCAAGTCTCAGGAAGGTGTGTTTTGGCACATAGAGTTAACAACACAATCCCCTAGAATAACAAAAACGTTCAGTCCTTTTGCTCTTTCTCTGTTACATCTGTCAGACTAATATCTTAACATTGCCAAATCATGTATGAGCTAACAAAAGTGAAAAAAAAATGTTTAGTTAATGTATTAGACTATAATAAGTATGAAACCAGATTAATAAATGCCAGCATAGTAACTCTTCTGTGCAACCCGAAGATCAATAGGATGGCATGGACTGGCACTTTGAAACAGTCTTTAACCTTCCTCCTTAAAAGTACCCCTACAGACCTATATTCTGAAATGTAAAATTAATTGACTATCATGTACTAAAGTAATGGAAATGCAGAACACCATTCTCAGCCTTTAGAGACTGATTCTGACTTTAGGTTACATTTAATTAAAATACAAACAATCTATAGAGCTCTCACTATTAAATACTGCACTGAATAATTTATCTGTCATGGACAGCATGATATTTTAGAACTAAATGTATATTGCTAAAATCAAGATTGTGGCTATTGCTATTCTTCATTTCAATTGCTGCAGTAAATCTGAAAGAAATTAGAGGAAGTTAGCAGCAAGCAAAGATATAAAACTGCCCTACTAAAACAGAGGTTAAAAGCCAGCGCTGGTGATTTTTGTGGTGTGAAACTAGCAAGACAACAGCGATGGACCTCGACTATGTATCACAAATAATTGAAAGTGATTTATTTTTAGATCAAAGCGGTATGTTTTTTTCATGAACTACAGCTGTGGTTGGGCTTCACTAGACACTCTGTCATATTCTTATACTTTTAGGACCCTTTTTTTCTTTTACACTAGGGCCTTGTTCAACCACTCTGGAAATACAGAGAGAATATTAAAGTGGAGAAAAGTGCAGTTTTATCTCTTTTAAGGTCCCTTTGCAGAGCAACAACAACATGAAGAGAATTTAGTGTAAATAAGACTCCTTAAAATCTTCACTTAGTTGCCAGAGAAGAAGGATTAGAAAGTATAGTTCTATTCAATTTCTAAAAGTAAACACCTTGACCTGTCTGAAATTAAGTTCCCTTTCAGGGAACAAGCCTATTTAATGTCTGATTATATGCTGTGTTTTAACCCTATGTTGTGTAATTTCAATTGCTTGTAAACATGTATCTTTTACATTTCAGAAAATCATGTCACTTAACAGTGAAATATTTATTAACATTAATATTTCTTTTTCTTTTAACTATTTTACATCAAGGTCAGAAACTGAGGTCACAGAGAGTAGGGCCATACTTGAAGAAGGTATATTCTTAGCCTTCAATTTTAATCAGTTTCAGAATAATTCTGTGCTTTTCTAAATCATAAATTGCTTTTTAAAAAAATATAGAAAATCTTTCAGAGTAATATATTTACACTTATGACTATTTTCTTTAGCATCATCTCTCTAGCACTGAATAAATAACCCATGCTGATTTTTAACTTGTAGCATTCAAGTTTGAACTCTTTTTTACTTCCAGGCACAGTGGTGTTGAAGAACTGAACATTAGTGTGTTTCAGTCTGTTTAGAAGAATTATACAGATTAAAACTGCCTTCAACAGTTCATAATATTTCCTTAGAATATAGTATTGAATTTATACTAGCATTTTCTACTACATTATTTCACACAAAATTGTAAAGAGAGAAGAATACTGAAACTGCATATATGCACGTTTGAGTATCATATGCTTTTGACAGGAACAGGTAAATATGTGGATTTTAAAGACAAGCAAACAGTAGTACATCTTCCTGTCAAGTGAGGATTTTAAGAAGTTCAAAGTTATAAGAAAGGAAAAATACAGATATATTCCATTTAAGCCTAGCGGCTATGAAAGCAGATCTCCGAGAGTAAAAATATTGTTCATAAGTGGCTCAGGCTTGATCCCTTTAAACTATTACTGCTTTCTAGGTCCCGGTCAGAAATTCATAAACGTGGCTCATATGGTCATGTCCAAATACCAGATCCATAAATTGGTGTACTAACATTAAAGTAATAGATCATTGCATATTTTCCCAGCAAATAAAAACCTACATTGATTTATAATGAGTCTCATGGAAGAGATACTCCCATTACAAGAGGCAAAATACATTCCTTTGGCTTTTGCTTGAAGGATCCAGGATTCTCAACTCAATCCAAGAGCTAAGAAGAAAGAAAGTACCAGGACAAAGAACCCATAGGACAGGTGTTTGCTTCAGGGAAGCCCGTCTCTTAATACTTTTAATGACTTGAAGTGTATGGAGGAGGGTCTTAGCTATGAAAAGAATTCCTGTTTTAAATGGACTTTGGAAGGAAAAATCATTGTGAAGAAAGGACATCGTTAAAGTAATTTTAACGGATTGTCTGGCCAGAAAACTGTAGGCCAAAGCTGAGCTGTAACCAGAAACATGTAAGTATGATCACCATAACTGCATATTCTCCAGTTACACGGATACATTTTCTCTGTAATAGATTACTGTCCCCTTTATGTCTTTTGTTCTTTACTGTACCCCTTTTAAGAAACTGAGAAACAGATACAGTTTTTGTTTTTATTGGAAGAGCTACAATAATGTTACCTCATTTTGCTAATTAGAGGACAGTTACACTTTAAAAAATTAATTGTATAAAATTGATTGTTTCTTACTTTCTAATCAGTCCCTTTCTTGTTTCTCTGAAATCTCTGTTCATTTAACTGGCAAAAAATGAAGAAAAAAAAAAAAAAAAGAATCTTCTGCTAGCCCCACACAACCCTAAAAAGGAAAAGATTCAATATGATAGGCCGCAACTACACTTACATAAATGTATTGTAGACAGCAGAGCTTTAAGTGTTACTGAGGCCACTGAGGATACAACTGAAAGCTTAATTTGACACTCACAACTTTTTTCACTGATGACAGCACAAGGGAAAACCCCAGCTTCTCAGACCTTAAATTGTATGGGTAGGATTAGCAGTTAATATATTTATTTATAAAATTCATGCATTTGTTATGGAAGTGAGAAGCACTAAATACAGAACCATACCATTTTTAGAGTCTTTTTTTTATAGCAGAACCACAAGCAGTGCTGTACAAATGTTAATATCTCTTTTTTTAGGATGAAACTCTGCTCTAGTTTATTTCAGAGTATATACATGTGGGGTCAGGGAAGATGGGCTGAAAAGGGCTTGCCCTTAATAGTGTTACCCTTACTCTTGAGTGAAAAATACATTGTAGGTCCCTCTTAAATGCACAACCAGGCAGCTGAAGCAAACCCGTTTCTTCCCCAAACGGAAATTGGTTCAAGCTGTGATCTTTATTTATTTATTTATTTATTTATTAATGAGAGAAGAAGTTGCTATTTTGAAGTGTTGTTGAACTTGAACTAAACTGGAATGACTTCAGCCACAGCTGAACAAAATGAAACAATATACTAGTTCATCTCCTAGCACATAACACTGTCATTCAGATATGGCTATGGCCACCCTTGGCACAGTTGGAAGAAATGTGAATAGGAGCAGAAACTAAATTGAGTCTGCAGCCTGCTACTGGAATCATGCTAAACCGGGGAAAGATTTCATTGCATTGTAGGAGGGTATTTTGTTGCTCCTGTGAGCAGTAGGATTGTGTGCCCCCAGGCTAGTGGTTGTTGCTGACTATAGCATACACTCAAGCCAGGTAGAAAGTTTGATTTACCGTGCTTGCTTAGAGCATGATGCTGGGCTTCACTATTAGCCCACTCTGCTAACAAATTTTGCCAGACTGACATCTATATACTCATAAAAATGTGGCCCCCATTAGCTGCTGCTGCTACTGCAGAAGACTGAATCTAGTTTCCATGGGTGACTGAAATGTCAGTCTAATAGCTTCTAAAATGTCACAAAATTGTTCTAAGGGGGAAATGAGAGAAATGTTAACAATATAAACATGCATATTAGTGTCCCTAACTTCCTAATTACCAAGTCTTCGAGGCTTGCTTTTTCACTATTTTATTACATTGATATGCCATAATATAACTGCTTTTATTTAGGTGTTGCTCATTAAGAAGTAACCTTCTATGGTAGTTTCATGCCATAGCTTTCCTTTCTGTCTTAAGAGCAAGGACCAGGAGTATCCCTATATATGGTGTGGTGTATCTCTTGACACAGCTCAGTTTATCTACATTTTATGGTGCTGCAGTATACCCATACTGGTATAAAAAAAGCCAGAGTACGAGATATCTAAAAATCCCATCTGTCCTTTTTGCACACAACCCGTCACCAGGTACATGACATTGCCACAGGAACAGATTGTATGTGCATGATTACTTTCATACCTCACCCAGCTATATGCTAGGTAGGGCATGCAGAGTCAGAGCTAAGGAAAGAACAGTATGCATCCATGCTCCTCTTTCTTAACTAGGTCATGCCACAGAGTTTAAAGTCCTCTCCTAAAAATGAAGAACTCTGGAAATGTCTTTAAAAATATGACAGAGGAAAACGAATGCATGCTTTTCCCTTTATTGTCTCTGCTGGGATTTATATTCCCCGTATAATTAAAGGAGGAAGGGAACAGTATGAAAATAGAACCACAACACCTATAAAAGCATCTCAGAAAAGAAGAGGAAGGACAAGGAAAAAAAATGTTACAAGGTTAAGAAATGCTGTCTAAGAGTCAAGACCACAGCTGACAAAGGAGGCTATTTAGTTAGTCATGAACAGACTAAAAAGAGTGACTGAAGCACACTTGCTTGGAGACTGATTGTTATTTTAATCTGGGCAGGTGTAAGGCAGTTACATTTTTATTAATTTTCTTTCACTTGTTGGAATTAATTCTAAAGCAGTAAACTTTATTTTTCAAAAAATTAGCAACTTGAAGTAAACCACGAGGTCATCTGGAATATTTTGCTGAATATAGAGCTGGAGCAAATGAAGTTGGCTTTACAGCAGCTGCAACATTAGGGCCATCAATAAAGAAATTAGCTACTCACATTTGAGATAAAGGGCAACTTAAGCTTACAATCACACGATCCAAACACTGCTGTGAGAGCAAAGCAAACATCCAGCTCATAAACCTATCTGTATAATTTTTTGGAAATGGTTAGAGGTCAACACTGAAATTCTGAGTAGAGCCAAAACCACCAGTGACTGAGGGAAGCAATTTAAGAAGTGGTATCAGTTCTCATTGGCCAATTAGAAAATCACCCAGTATTTTTGTGTTCATGTTGGGATACATGACATCACCAAAGACAAATCTAGAATTTTCTAACAAGTGGGGTGCAAACAATCTGTCACAACTTTCTTCTGTCCACAATGTGTTTCTGCCAGTATTATAAGTAACTTTTATCCCTTCTGCTATCCCCAGGCTGCTAATCTTCAGCCTAACTCTGTCCTCAGACTGTAGCTTTGTGATTGTTGTGCTTTGAGAAAGTAGAAACCAGTCATGATTAAGTTTTTTATTACTTTTAATTCCTGGATTACTTAATTTTCCAAAGCATGAAAAGATAACTACATGATTTTTAAAAAAATCAATATATAACAAATGACTATAGAAATAGTAATTTAATATACTATGTGGTATATTCAATTCAAGCAACCTTATCATGACCAGACAGTTTGTAAACTAAGGAGATTTAAGAATATAATCAAATGTAAATTTTGTTTTGCTGTTCTGAAAGACTACAGAACTTTGATTATAATTTTGAAAAACAGATGTTTCCAAATTTAAGTAAGAGAGCTCTTCAACTACTCAGATGCAGATGCATTTCTTAATCTCTTTTATTATAGTATGAACACTCTGGTCATGAAAAGGCCATATTCAGTCATTCATTCTACAGTCATTAATTATGTGTTTTATTTAGCACATGCACTCTGAATAAATAAATGTAAATGTTCTTTAACTCATGGAAGGTGTAGGTTTCTTTGTAATCTATTTTGGGAGAAAAATGTCATGATGTGTATATATATATACGCTTTATTTTGCTATAATTAAAAGGTTTTGATAGAGACTGCAAATTTGTAAAAGACCTTTTTATCAAAATATTTCAGCACATACTTGTACAGATCAGATAGTTTAAAATAACTGATAAAAATCAAAGCTGGTATGAGTGCTGAATCACTGAACTTAGGTATGAATTTGATCTATTGCCTTCACGCATAGGGAAGGGTTTCCAAATGCATACTATATATAGTCAGATATTCCTAAATGTGAACAAAGCTGAAAATAGAAATGTACTCCATGAAACACTCATAACACTGTAAGAAAAAAATACACATCTGCAAATCTGAAAATCTGATATCTTAACATTATTCTGTAGTCTGATAGGTGTCAGAATCAGTTAAGATTTCTCCTATTAAGTTCCTTCTGAAAGCGTCTAAAAATGAAAGACACTCTCTTTTGACTGCTGCTCATTTGAAATTGGCATTTTCATGTGGCAGATGGTGACCTTATCCCTGTGCTTTAGCAAAAATGATTTTTATTAAGCCTAAACAAGTGTGAACAGTGCTAATTTCCTGCAGCAGGCAGAATTTGAATAAGAGCATGTAATGATTGGAAGAGTCCTGCTTCACCATATGGAAAAATGTGCATTATGCCAACACAAGGCAGCCCCTTACAATTATATCCAACTTTCCATTTTATTGATAGTCATGAAGAGCATATTTATTTTAAGATTTCTAGGAGCTGCTGAGGGCTGTTTGCAGCTAGTTCATATCCTAAAAGCTAAACACATAATAACAGAAGACATTGGAAGGACTACATGAATTCTAAATTGTAGTTAAAAAAATTATCAGATGAAGAGAACAACTGCTGATTTCTATCAAGACACAAGACTGAATCCGTTGCTAGTTAGGAACACCATTACTCTCAATAAAGACTATTTAAAAGTACAGACATTGTCTTGAAAGTGTAGGTTTGATATCTACACCACAAAGTTTTTAGTAAATTTGATATTGTGGATAATGATCTTATTTCTGTCTCCAACTAAACAGTAGGAAAGTATAGAGAAAACAATACCAGGCTCTTCTTGGAGGTGCACAGTGACAGGACAAGAAGCAATAGACGTTAAGTTGTAACAAATGAAATTCCGAGAAGATTTTGGTAAAAAAAAATTCCCGGTGAGATTCACAAGCCCTGGAATAGTTTCCCAGAGAGGTTCTGAAATAGCTGGAGATATTCAAAGCTCAAATGGACAAGGCCCCAATCCACCTGCTCAAAGTTGGTCCTGCTTTGAGTTGGAGGCTGGACCAAATGACCTCCAGAGATCCCTTCCAATCTAAATTATTCTGTGCATCTCTAAGGGCAGGCACTATCTTTTAAACATAGTCTAGAAGCAAAACTAGAAGCAGCATAACTTTCTATGAAATAACAGATTTCATTTTACGGTTTCTGACTGAATCTAATTGGAACACCAATTAACCGATCCTAAGGAAGAAAGGCAAACATTAATGTTGTGAATGTGTACTGTCTTCTGAAGGTCTTCTGAAAGGTTTCCTTACTGACACTGTCCAGGACTTGTTTAATATCTCAAAATATATGACGGAAATGTAAATAGGATTCTAAAAATTAGAAATGCTAACAGTAACGAATTGAATCTATTAGAAAAGGAGTCCTTTTCCTTACTTAGATAAAGATCAAAATTTCCAAAGCTTAAAACTGTTAATGCTAAAGCTAATGTTGCAAGCAAATCACGACAGTGTCTCCCACCCACTGACTGTGAGAATGTGAGCTTCTTAAAGAGGAAATGTAATATGTCTCTCTCTTAATATGATAGGGAGAACAGAAGGAATGGAAGTCACACTAGAAGCTTGAACTCTTTTGCCCATCCTGTTTACAATCAGATAGATTGCCAATGTTGTTTTCAGCTGTTTAGTAGTTTGTGAGAGAAAAATATTACAAACATACTGTTTATCTTTGCAGTAATTCCATCACGGCTGTGACCTCTAGGTAGGACTGAGGCATCTACTGTTTGATGGGGAAGTCCAGAGCACTCTTCAGGGCACTGAAGAGATTCTCAGGCTCAGTAGAAAACTAAGTCACCACCTGACTTTAAATGTCAGTGAAGATGAAATAAACCCTCCTTTAGGGAAAACAAAGAAAGCAGCAGAAGGGAAAGATAAAGAGCAAAGCTGGCCAAAGTGACCCAAGAGTCTTTCTGTATGATTCCCCCTATATGATAGTTGTTATTATTATTCTGATATACCAAGACAGCCACATTATATATGAACAGAAATGTTTCCTCTTCAGGAGTGAAAAATCTACTCCAGTCCTACATCAGTTTCATTGTTGTAGTCCTTAAATACCTCATTACAGGTGCCCGAATGAAAAAAGATTTAGTGACACATTATTGTGCTATGTGTCTCATATGACATTAATATCTTATGTCTTTTAGGGGAAAGCTTGTATGATAGTTTGTCATAGTTTGATTTATTTGTGATTTACACTTTATTCAGAAGTGTAGATGTTTTCTGAATATTCCTGGATATTATACTATGTTGGGAAATATAAAATCCACATTTTGCTTTAAAATGAGACAGACTGGATATATGTGGTAAGTGAAAAAGTTAGGAAATGTTCATATGGTCATTCTAGCACCTTGCCACACTACAAAGGATGAGGTTTCTTGTAACAGTCAGCTACTTCCCTTCTCTGGTCATTGCCCAGTTTGTACTGAAGCCAGTCCTATCCTCCTGAGACTCCTTTTCCAGTGTTTAAATGTCAGTCTCCAGTTTACCTCAAACCTTTGCTGCTGACTTTTACCAATCTTATGCCTGTTGTGCAATTCATCTCTTCCTTGTATAAATATATAACTCCTTCTTCTCCATCTTGCTTGAAATATCTGTAAGTTTATACAAAAAGAGCAGGGGAAAGAACATTACTAAGAGTACAAGAGCCAGGCTTTGGTTGCTAACAGAAGTCAGTATTACAGCCAAAGTCAACCCTTTCCCTATGAGTTTGCACCTTTGGCATCAGGACAGAATGTGTTTACTCTGTGAAAGAACTGCATATATTAGTCATCAACTATCTCAGAGAAACTTAATGATGCCCCAAAAGAGCAGCATTTTGGGAGATAACAGCTACTAAAACAAAGATGTTCCCACTGAATAGATTTGGGATGTGTTTTTATATTTTTCCAAATTTTTCACTCTGTAATCAGGGTCTTATGCATTTTCATGGAAGCAATAAAAGCAATGCTTTATGATAATTTCAGATTCCTGTTCAAAAGCATCAGAAAAGAAGATGCATGCAAGGAAGAGAGGTCAATATAAAGCAGGATCAGAATATTACCAGTGCTCTCAAGCCTCACTGGCTGAATTATCTAAACCACTCCTGGCTGAACTTTTCAGAAAATAGTCTTCCAGACACAGCTATTCGGCATAACAAATATCAACTCAAATGACAAGCAATTGAAATGCTCCTTTTTTTTTTTTTTTTTTCTAATGTGAAACTGCAGGTAACGTTAAAAATAAGCAAAAATGCTATTTCTTTAGTTTGTGGTTTGATATTTTGGGTTTGTTTTTATGATGTGCACCAACTAGCCTCAGACTGATGTTTGTCAGGGGACAAGTTTGCATGATGAAAGAAAGGAAGGTCAGAAGTACACAGGAAAAAACAAAACACTGAAAGACACACTTCTAAGGGTTGTTTTTAGCAGTAAGTGAGTAAATAAATATATAAAGGAGGAACAACCAGAAAGAGAAGAAAATAAAAGACTTGATCCCTAACAGAAAATTTTAAAATGTTACTTGTAGTTAAGAAAAAAATAAGAGACACAAAAGAAAATAGGACTGAATAATAAAATATCCATTAAACTAACTTTTCAGCCAAAATATTAATATTTCATATTTTAACTACTGGAATTCTTTATAGCCCCAATGAGATCCTTAAGCACTTTTTTCTTAGAATTTCTTTGTTTTTAAAGGAAATTACTCACTGTGAGGAGTCTTCCAAGTTTCCTTGACTGTGGAGAGTGCAGTAATTTAGTCTTTCAAAGGTAGTATTGGATCTCTTGGTTACAGTACTCCTAGCTTAAACACGTCACCTTTCAGATGCTTTGTTATCAGTCATTAGAAATAATGAAGGCTGATAAAGCTTTATTTCCAAAAGTCTTTTTTCTTCTCAACACCTCAGAGAAAATCTTCCATTACAGAGCAACGTAAGGGTCACTCCTTTTAGTTGTCTGAAAAGAACCAACAGGCCACATAATAAATCAGTCAACTTTTTGTGTGAGCTGAAATAGAAGCGGCTATGTTCAAATTTAGCAGGACTACCTGCTAAATTTTATACAACCTGGCAACTGCTTAGTTTTTCTAGCAAGAAATGAAGACATGGGCTTTGTAAGTAGTGGGACTGCTGAAATGTTAATCAGTGCATACTTTTACAAGTTTAGGGGGTTTTTTAAGAAATCATAGTACCCTTTCTTAGATCATCTATATGCAATCATCTTACTGCTACCTCATTATGGTACAAAATCCTCAAAAATGGAGCTCACCAGAGAAAGAAACATTTGTCCACTGATTATATATCACCGTTTTATTTCAATGTAGAGTTTTAACTATTAACCACAGACTAAAAAATTTTTATCTTCCTTTACATGTTTATGCAGAAGTTTGCATGTATTATTCCACATAATACCATGGTGCTGTTATACTGAAAGTGTTATTAAGAACACAAGAGTTAAAGAGAATTTACATCACAATTTTGTGGTAGGCTGACCCTGGCCAGCTGTCAGGTGCCCACCCAGCCACTCATTCCCCTTCCTCAACAGGGCAGGGAGAGAATATAAGATGTAAAGGCTCATGAATCGAGATAAAAACAGGGAGATAATTTACCAATTAACATCATGGACGAAACAGACTCAACTTGGGGGAAATTAATTTATTGCCAATTAAAATAAAGTCAGGTGGTGAGAAACAAAGATAAATTTAAATGACATCTTCTCCACACACCCCTTTCTTCCCAGGCTCAGCTTCACTCCCTCTTTCCCAACTCTCCTTCCTCCAGCCCCCACACCAAGCAGCACAGGGGGATGGGCAATGGGGGGTTGTGGTCAGTGTGTAACAGCTCCTCTCTGCTGCTCCCTCCGCCTCACACATTTCCCCTGCTCCAACATCGGTCCTCTCCACAGGCTGCAGTCCTTCAGGATAAACCCACTCCAGTGGGGGCCCTCCACAGGCTGCAGCTCCTTAAGGGACTATCATCCATTTCTGATATGGTCCCCTCCACGGGCTGCAGGGAATACCTGCTCCACAGACATCCTCTCCACAGGCTGCAGGGGAATCTCTGCTCCAGCACCTGGAGTACTTCCTCCCTTCCTCCTTCTCTGCCGTTGGTATCATCGGGATTAAGTAGACACCACTGACCTTGCAGATGGGCTCAGCTGTGTCCTGTGGTGGGTCTGTTGCAGAACTGGCTGGAACCAGCTGTGTTCAGCAGGCAGCAAGCCCCTGGCCTCTTTTCACAGAGGTCATCCCTGCACACCCCCCGCTGCCATCACCTTGCCACAAGTTTGAACATGAGTTTCAAGACATGGGTCTTGTTTTGTTGAGTTACAGAACAAAGCCGAGTTAAACTGTTGGTCATCAAGCACAAATAAGTAAGTCTCAATGTAAGACTGAAGGGCAAGAAAGGAGTTACGCTGAAAGGAAGTCAAACTAGTTTGGGGGAGAAATGACTTTGCCGTGGCTTACCTTGTGACTTTTCTATTGCATTATCCAACTGCATTACTTTCCTGTGTACTGAGCCTTTGTATGTAGAGACAGACAACTACTACTTTGTGTCCCGATAAAGCTTGCAAGAGAGTTTGCATACAAATAAGTTCCTTTAGTTCAGCTTTCTTCTCTTCCAAATTCCCTAATATATAAATAAAAACATGTTCTGAGAAGTGTCCATTCTGCATGAGAAAATAGGTATAAAAATCATAACATTGCCTGCAACCAGAAGCTCTTCTATTCCTGTCCTTCAGTGTCAAAATTTGACAAGAAGCAATGAGGGAAAAAGGAATGTAACCCTTTTCCTTTCAAAAGGATCATTCACTCAATTCTCAATATGAATAAGAAAGGAAAACAGGGCATAAACTGAAAGGAACTGTGCTTCAGCTGCCTGCGTCTTCACAGCTGTCTTGACCTAGTCTTCCTTCCCTTAATTTTTTATACCAGTGATATTCCATCTATTTTAGCAGAAATATTTTTATTTACATTATTGTCAATGATCATAAAATTCCTATACATTTAAAATTTCAGAAGCCTTACTTACATAGCACAAAAGTTGGTTGGAACTGAATAACTTGATAACTTTTTAAAAAAAAATTATCAGTCATTCAGTCAAGGATTCAAGGAAGTTCTCCCTTTAGATGGGATTCTTCTAGACCCTGGATATGAGATTATAATTTTCTCATTAAGCTCATTATCTGCACACTCAAGTGAAAAACAGGGATGACCTTTACATTCCTAGTATCTTCTTTATGCACATTGCCATGGTGGCATCGGTACTAGCTCCTGTTCAGCAGTTTGTAAGATGCTACAATTGGAGTTGCCTGAACGCAATGAAGAAATTCTAGAATGAAAGAACAGGTCAATGAGACAGAATGATGCTGGAAAGGCTTTGATTTCTCTGAAAGTAAGCCAGGCAAATCTCACTGCAATCAAAACAATTGGTTAACAGCAGAAATGTCATCTTAGGGAGTCTGTGTAATATATTTCTTACGGTAACCCTTACGTAAGTCAGAGACCTAAAGACTGCTGTAAGCAAACAGTGCTATGTTAATACTCCAACAACTACAGAGAGAGATCATCAGATAACAATAAGAAAAGTCAAAATATCACGTTAGGCAGGGGACCTAAAGGTGAAACAATTGAATCATTTAAGGGCCTAAGGACTGGCATCTACAGTTTTAATTTAGACTTTGTAAGGCAAAGTGAAATAGTTGAATATGGTAGCAGTTACACAGGTATTTCTCTGCACTTTGGTGATTGATCACCAAACCTGCTTTCCTGAAGCCAAAGGACCTAAGTGCTTTTCTCTAGAACTAAGCTGATAAATATTATGTCTAACACACCTAAGGGCAGAAAAGGTCTTTTAAAAATGTCACTAGAACAAAGTGTATACTTAGAACTCATAATAGCAAAGAGAGGTTGAGCTGTTTTAGAAGTGCTGCAAGGGCAGTAAAAACAACCCACAAGCAATCCACGTTACTTCATCTGTAGATGACAAACTAGGTTTTGAAATGTTACAAAATTTGGCATGAGATTTTTTACTTTGTCTCTTCATATAGAATTAAAAACAAACAAACAAACAACTGAGAACTACTGAAATACAAAGGAAGAAACCATGTTAATATAAAATTGAACCACTCAAGATCAATAACAGGAGACAAAATCTCAGCAGCAGGAAATAAATAGGAGAAGCATTTATTAGACACCAAATTCTGATCTTTAACAGAGTAGAAAAAGTAGGCAGATAATCAGTTTTATGAAACATGAAGTTTGCACAAATAACACAATGTAAAGCATGCCATAAATTATATAGCCATCTTTTCTAAAACAGGATTTCCAAATTTTTGTTTTAATTGAATAAAATTGACTTTAATTTTTACATGTCAGTTCTTCTTTCTTCTGTCCTGTATAACAGGTAAAAGTCCACATGCTCTCTAAGCAGACAAAAAGGTTGAACAGACCACAGATGTTTGCTTTCAGGATGAAAATCTATTTCTCAGTCAAACAAGTAAGAATTGCCTGGAAATAGTCTGCATGAGTATGTCCAGACCAGACCCCTTTTAGATATATTCTTTACATTATATGTCAGAATTTTCGCATCATTCACCATACTTAAGGGCTAACATTCAAGTTAAAATAGAAATGAATATGATTTTTAACTATTCAAGTCCCTAATGTATAACATATCTCAAACTTTATCATTCTTTAAAATTAGCAGTCATGTAACTCTGAAAAGGGATTGCAGAACAAGTTGTATAACATTTTAAAATCACCATGCTGAAGGACTGCCAATCAACTAATTATAATTACATATTGTGCTTTTTAAAAAGAAATCCAAAATAGAACTCTGTCCTCATTCATACTCTAAAGTATGTCATTTTTTTAATCTGTAACTTCATGAATTTTGAACTGATGTACTCCCTTTTCTTCTATCTTGAATGTATAAGACCCAAGTTATACAAAGCAAAATAGAAAGACATGACATAAAATATACATTCTATTAATAATACATATTGTGCGCATGTGGATAGCCTTCCATGGTTCTCCCTACAAATAATCCTTGAATTCTCTTTAGTGCATACATTCAGTATAGGAAAGATTAAATTTTTCTGTTAAGGTGAGGAGTGAATATTTAAGTGTAAACAAATACCTTTGGAGGTTTTGAAAAATAACACAACAAACAGCCAGTCCTTACTATGTTTGTTTTTAAGCCACGGTCTCTTTCTGCATGACACAGGAAAAAGACAACTTTGAGAGGGTAAATAGTAAACACTATGAAAATCTCCAAAGAAAAATATCTTCCCAACAGAAAGAACGTCAGAGAAAAAGCAGCACTTTTATTTTAGGTTTAACCAGGTGGAAGTTACCAAAGATAATCCATAAATATTTGTCATTTTTCTCTCTCCAAAGAACTCCAGTGCAACTTACTAAAGACTAAAGGGCTAAACCTGCTTAAAAGTGCCACATCCCAAAGGGAAAAATGTTGGGTTTTTTCCAGGTTTAATTGTCAGGAGATGATTAGGATGAGGCACAAGGAATAACAAGTTTTTTAAATATGCCACTGAGCTCCAGGGGTATCGCAAAGAGAAAGTAATTGTCTTTAAACTGACCTTTGCCATTTATATTTTCAGTATTGCCAGATGTATACAATGTATACATGAGCCACTGGCCAGGTTTAGACATCCTGATAGTTATTTTCATTGTATTACTGAGGATACCACCATCCCCATCAAGTTGTATCTTGGTTTCTCTTAAATTCCCAAATTAACACAGAGAAATAGTAACACAGGTTACTATGATGTTATGTCAGAACAGACTATTAAATCCCCTATTCAGGGGACAATCATACCTATCCAGAAGGGAGCTCTTCCCTCACAGAAACTGTTCAGAATCAGTAAGTCTTCTCCTGCTTTGATTATCTCCAAAGGCTTCATCTAAGGTGAGAGGCCCAGATACTGTAAAGAACAAATGACTTTTCTATGTAAGTGGGCATCTGTAAGTGTATTGGCCTGTACACGGGAGAACACACTATTATTTTTTCTGGAGTTCTCCCTTCTGTGGAAAGAAGAAAAACCATGTGTCACTTATCCTAAATCATTAGGCTGCAGCGACAACTACAGGGTAACTCAGCTGCTACTCAACACAGGAAAGGAGGGAAATTTTCTGCAATGTTCCTTAGTGCCTAGTCAAATTAGTTGTGCTGGGCAGCATATTTGGACTGTGTGCAAAGAATATATGCTTTTACCCAAGGTGTAATTCATACTTTCTCAAAAACAGTTTGTAACACTTTAAACGACTGAGTGCTCTTACTCCTTATAATGTGTAACACAAAAAAAAAATAAAAAAGCATCTTCATGTGCTATTTGTCATCTCTGCATATGGAGGAAGAGAATGAACTTCAATGAATATTACTGAAATCAAGATTCATTGCCAGGTCTCTGACTTTCTGACTTCTACTCAGCACTTGACAGTAAAAGTCACTCTGGTTGGGGCAGTATCAACACGAACGGTAACTTGAGACCAATGTTATACAAAGGTCCTGACATTCAAATTCAGGCTTCATATCAGGATGACTTCACATCCACAGTTTTTGCCAGGAGGCTAGGAGGGGAAAAAAAGATACACTAATGAGCAGAAATTTCAGGGATATGAAAGTGGTATTTTCTGATACAATATCTGTACTATCAAGAACAAATCCGTAAGTGTATGCCGTTTGTGACAATAAATGAAAGGTTAGCACAGACTTGTGTTTGTTACTTATTTCAGCAAAACATTATTTCAATAGAGCCCTTCCAGACTCTGTGAGTCAATCCTCTTTTTCTGTAGGACTTCCCTTCCCAGTTCTCAATTGCTGCCTGACCATGCAGGAAATCAAACTAAGAACATTATCAATTTTGCAGGTCCCTGAGTCTGCAACGTTCATTTTATTGATGTCCTCCCTTTATATCCCTTTTTGTGTTATGCTTCCTTTTTAGCAAAGGGAAAAATGACATCCAGAAGTAAAATCAAGTATCTTGATTCTTTTTTCCCTTAGTTGTCTGTTATTGCCTTTTCATTATCCATCCATCATCAGCCATTACAGGTTATGTCTCCATACCCCTTTCATTCATTTATTTTAGCATTTACTGTAGGAATATTTTTTTTACTCAGCAGCCTAGTATTCATTATTTGTATTTATGAACATCCCTACAGAACACCTGCCAGGAAATAGTAAATTCATAATATTCACAGGGTGCTATCAGCAATTAGTGAACTGGGATTTTTTTCCTAGGGTTGCAATGAAAAATGTCAAGTTGATTTAGGGAGTTTCACAGTTTTGTAGAACTTGTTCTGCTACTCTACAGAGATTAAGAATAAATAAATGAGCATTCATTCTATAGGTAATACAGACTCAGTTGGTCTGATTGCTCTGTGTAACTTCAAACCATTAAAATATCTGTACAAGGTACAAAGCTGTGGAGAATCACACCTCAGTTTTCAAAGGATGTGCACCCAAATGAATTAAAATTATAATAACTGTTGGTTAAATTTCTCCATGGGAACAAATATCATTACCTTCTTGTTAAGTTGAATACCTGCTTTTATGATATGTACCTTTTTTTATACTTATAAATCAATCACCATAATCTAAAGACTAATTTTCATAATTGCTTGGTTGATGGCTAATAGCAGAACTCTTTAAGATTTACTTTTTCTTTGTGTATATCAGAAATTGAAATGGATTTTGGATTTACAGATTCAATTTCCCAAATAGATACCCACATATTTTATCAAGATTAATTACAAAATATCAGTAATTTCTATACAGAAAACAAAACTGTCATTCTGTGGAACAAAAGGCTCTTTAAAGAATCCAGTAAAATGCTCACAACTCATGACTTCAAAAGGCAATGAAATACTTGATAGTGACTTCAGAAGGAATTTACAAAGAAATAATTTATCCCCTTGTCTTTAAGGGACATACATGTCATATTGGGATTTCTGTTGGATATTTAACAGAAGTACACCACCACATTGTCACTTCCTCCTTTTATAGTTTGCAGTGCCTACTGTACCTGTTGCCTACTTGAGGATGTAGAAACATGAGAATGTTTCCTTAACAGAGTTTTCATTCATTTTCTCATTAATTTAAATATACATACAGTACTTTTTCATCAATACCTACATTTAGAACAGTAATCCTTACTCTTTACAGTCACTAATTTTAGGCTTGCAAGCAAGCGCTAAATCCTGGAACAGGATTTTTTGTAGAGCAGAATACATTTCAGCTACTTCATGTTAAGGAAAATCAGAGGAAAATACAGTTTCCTAAAGATGGCTTCAAAGTTCTGGTTAGATTCTCATGCTGGATGTAAGGTAACATGCACTGCTTATTTGGACCAGACTTACCAAGTATGTAATTTTCTCCTTTTTATATTCAAGCACTGTCATGTTTTAGTTATCCTTAAGTCAATTCATTGCACACAAAAAATCCACTGAAGTCCAAAATTTATTGTCATGTCAGCAATGTCAAGGCTAGATTGTGTATTTGAAAATGGCTCTGCCTGCTTAGCTTTTTTTTAGTTTAGTTTAGTTTAGCTTAGCTTAGTTAGGGCTGCTTCTTAAGCCAGGTGGTCCAAGTGATAAATTTTCTTTGATCTCACTAAAGAAAAATTAGGGCTTCCATTTCCCTAATATGTGCTAAACCATAAACCTGTCCATGTCTTGAATCAACTGGATTTACTGTGCATGGATAAACCACAGTTACAACACACAGGCAGCTGTTTGGAAGTATCCAAAGGGCCATTTCTCTGGATATGTGGAAATCTCTGATAGGTGTCAAAGTCCTCAAATTCTACCTAGACAAGATTCTCAAAAGAGAGTGTAGCTGGTAAAATGAAGATACATTGTACGTCAAAGAAGGAAAGTACATTCCAGGGAACTGATTTAGTTACTCTGTTCTGATGCATAAACTCTCTTGGTTTCAATGAAATAAAACCTTAATTTGATCAGCACATTGTCTAGATATACTATATATCTTCAGGATTGATGTAGTGATTTTTTTTAAATCCATTATATTTCATGTTATTGTAACTATTTGAGAGAAGAGACAAGCTCTTTCAACTACTTTATGAGACAAAGTTCAAACCTGTAGCAAACACATTTTACCGGCTACAACATGGATACAGCAGATTGGGTTTAGCAGTGCACTGAAAGATAAATACAGGCAATTCAAAAAGTTGTGAGGATTCAGGTCTCAAAGGGAATCCTCATGAAGGTATAATGAACTACATATGTGTGACCTGAGGCTAAAAGTATCATCTTTTCATACCCAAAGCAGAGAGCGAGATAAGAACTTGAGTGCAAGGAAAGAATGTGAATGCATCTACTGCAAATGCTCAAATTGTAGTCTACCTTACACCCTCAATAGAGTATTAAAAGAAGTGGAACTACATGCAATAAAAACAATGGGCAAATTTGTCAAGGTGAATTTTCTTCCGTCAAGTTGCATAGAGAATAGGTGTTTAAGAAAATTAAAGAAAAACACACTAGGCCCACTGAAATTTATTTTTTTATGTCTAATCTCCCATATTATGATGATGTTCTAGCGAGTGATTTCATAAGAACACAATGTATGTCAAAATATTTTGGTTGGCACAACAGAGAACCAGTTATTCCTCCTGGTACATTAGGATTAGTAGCCTCTCTAAAAGCTAAAATAAGATCTTGCATCTCAGATAGCGTTATCAAAGACATGGGTATTGCTGGGAGCTGTTTTCCACAGCGGATTTCACAGATCCAGGATTCAAATCAGAATTCAACCTGCAGAAACTTCAACTCCAGATTGATAGCTGTTATGATATTATACACAAATAAATAACAATTATTATTACAATTTGTATCATTGTGGCCAGAAGGCCACAAAGTGCAGAACTGCACAAAAGTAATAAAGTTATGATTTGTTTTCTTTAGACTAAAAAGTTTGTGGAATAAATAGAATGGTACAAGGATCAAACATTGAAGAATCGGGAAGTAGTGACAGTAATGTTCTGAAAACAAAACAGAATAGAAAAAAAATGAAGAAGCACAAGGACTAGACAGAAATTTAGTGTGTATATTAAGATATGTACAGAAGGCATTGGATATAAGACTAAACAAGTACTGAGAAGTGCAACTGACTGAGAAGTCAGTTTACTGAACTTCTGTATACTTAATTTAAATAAACATTTTCTAATGAAGCAGTAATATATTGGGAAAAAAAAATCAAAATTGAAAGTGAACTTAAAATACATTATTTGCAGAATGGAGTCAGATGGTTAAGCAGGAAACATACCATCCAAAACTCACTGTGTATACCTGCCATTTTATCCTTGTTTAAAGACCCACGTGAATAATAGTTAGGCCAGGATGACTGCATCTTGTAACAGTTTCCTCTTAATTGCTGAATAATTTATGTGAAAGTATTGTAGCTGTCTTAATTAATCAAGAAAATCCCCCTGTGAAATGCCTAATTCAAAGCAAGAGAAATTCCTATTCCAACATCTCGCTACAACCAAGTTAAACATAAACATGCTTTTTTTTTCTTGACATCACACTGTGCTTGTAAAATGAGAATACCGTGTTATGAACAGCCCTGAACACTACATTCTGAGTTTGGGGGTTTTTTTGAAGGACTGTTATACACAGACAGCACAGGTTGTATGCTAAAAAAATGTTTAGAACCTACAGACTAAAACCAGAAAACATTTCTTCCCCACCACACTCGCAGAGATATTACAGAACTGCAGAAAGCAGACCAGAGCGCTGGAAATTCCAGCAGACTGTTATAATCTTTCATCAGCTCACTGTTGGTTTATAGGGACATAAAGAAACATTAAAAAAACTAGGAAATACAGCTGTGTCTACACCAGTGTATCAAATTACCCTCTCGGTCTGTTCAGTGAGGGAGTCCAAGGCTGGAGCACTCACTCCATTGAATCAATACAGCAAGGTTTCAACAACAATTTAAGTCACATATATCTGATTTGTGACCAGCTTGAGGTACACTTGGACACACTTATTTTACCAGTCATATAATACACCCAGCAAAGACTCTTCTAGAATTTGACCTGCCCTCAATGCATCTTGCATCATGAACACCTAATAAACCCACTTTTTTTGTTCTCTGCAGAAGACCTGCCTAACTCTTCCTATCATTCACAATAACATCTAGCAAAAAAATAGTATACCAAGCACCTGAATGAGAGGCCAGGATTTAAATTGAACCAAGACTATCAATCTCCCTTGCTCCTCACCAGACTTTTCAGCACTCTTTGCTCATTGTCCTGTTGCCTTCTTGGCCCAACTCAGGATATTGTGGGAAATCTAGTCAAGAGACATCTTGAAGCTGCCTGGAGTCTCAAGTAGAAGTTCTATGAAAAGAAATGTCTTTTTCATACTAGAGAAGTCACTGATTTATCCATGCCTCTGACCAACAGCTTCTAGCCTTACGCAGTCAAAAGCCACAAATCCACACTCTCCTTCCAGAACAGTGTCCAAATCAAGACAGAAAATCTGTCTGTCAGTGAGACTTTATGCAGCATGGATCACCCTGTGAACACAATGATAACATGAGATGCTTCCCCTTCAATGCAGCAGCAACAGATTTGGCAGATGTTTGCAGGAGAGAGAATCCTCAATATTTTTCCCCTACCACAGTAATAAAGATGCCCACACAGAGGAGAAAAAGAATTCTGGTCAATCAATAACTGCTATATTTTACCAGTACTCATGTAACAACAAAGTTCATCTCAAGTTTTCAGTGGCAATTATGAAGGACTTGAGATACATTTCACAGGGACCCTGTATGCTACCTTCTGTCTACCTCTACCTTCTACCTACTTCTGCCTTCCACATCTCCTAGGATAATGCATCTGCCCTCTAGAAGTCCACACAAAAATAAAACAGAGCCCATCTTACAGCCACAACCTTCTCAGGAAACACACACTGCTCTTTAAAATTCTTATTTGCTTAACTCTGTTCTGTAGTAAAGATAATACTTCATGTGTGATTGCTGAGTCTGAAGTTCCAAATGTGGTGAATGTGGTAAAAATCAAACAATCTGTGTTCTTTTTGTCCCCTGTGTGAGGGGAGTGAGGTCTTGCTGGCATTTAAGTAGTGGCTTTTACCAGTGCAGCATCCTCAAGCAGGGAAGACATTACTAGAGAAATTATCTTCCTGTTCTTTCTTTTTCCTTTTCTTGTAGGGACTATGTTGGCCTTCCACACCTGTTTGTCATCACCTTTGTGTCATTACCATATATGGAATATTTGACATACATTGGATATGCATTCCTCGTTCTCTCTATCATTCCCACGATAATCATCTTTCTCAGCTCCTAGAACTTTCTCTTGAAAACGTAATGGAGGTCTCACAATGCAGAACTCACAAATTAATTTTATGCAGTTTATCCTCTCCAGCGCAGAGAAAAATCTTGAAGATTTCTCTATGAAAATTATTAACTCGATGAAGTGGAGTACTACATGTGAAGAATGCTTAAAATATCAGAAAATGACTAGTGACATTAAGTGCTTTAGAGATCACTCACAGAGCATAGTCCAATTCAAGATCATTGAATGAAGGCAACCCATGAAAAACAATAAAATCAAATCACATTTCATGAATTTCCCAGATGAGAAAAACATCCATTTGTCTTTTTCTATCAAAACATAGAGAGCGCTTTTAAATAAAAAAGTACAGAAGAGGTGAATACATTGCTGTGTATCTGCAAAAGTAGAAACTGGGATCAGAGGAAGAGACAATAAAAAGCTGTGCCTGAAGAAAAGATTAGGCTTTACAGGAAGTAAAAAAGCAGCATTTCCAAACATTAGAATAATTATATTCAACCCAAATAACTTATAATTATTAAAAATCTTGGTAATGATCATTTGCTATCTGAAAACACTCCCCATCCCCACTTCAGATTATATAAAGCATATTTGGTGCTTCTCACAAGAGGAGATCCAAGCAGGCGCTGCCCCAAAGAACTTAAAATTACCTGTATTGCTGTCTGAAAGAAATCCAATACACCAAAAAATCTGAAACCTTTTTCAAGAGCCACTATGTTAGTAACTTACATACCTACATGCATTGAGCTAGGTCTCTGCTTTGTGAGATACAAAGGCTGTTTTTAACTAGGCCCACTAAAAATACATTTTAAGTGCCTTTGGGTACAGACTTTCTCACCCTCTAACCTAATCCTTTTACCTACACCTAATAAAATGAAACCTTGTTCTTTAACGCGGTTTTTGTGTACTACCACCATACAATCTTAAATAGTATCCATTCACTCATTTTTATGTCAGTGTCACAGTAAGTGAAAGCCAAATCTTTAACTCATTTTAAGCTGCCACCTTTAATTTCTGTGCACTTGTTTGGTGTCCTGCCTCAACTCTTTTTTTTCTCTCTTCACTTTCTTCTCAAAAAGCAAAGTAAAAAAGAAAACTGAGAACAGCTCTCTGTCAACCATATAATAATTATATTTTAGTAAGGGACATCAACTGAGAAAGTCTTTTAATGACTTAGCTGGCCCCAAACAAGATTACGTTCTTATACATTTATTTGGTTTGGGGTGCCCAGCAATTCTAATGAGTGGATGGGAGTTGCCTTTCCTTGCTTAGCAGAAAATAAAAAGTATACTGACAACAAGCTCTCCCTCACCCATCAGCTAGCTCTTTTTGTCAGAGGGCTGGAAAGGGTTATACTAAAAGATAATATTTGTTACTTTTACTGAAATGAAGGAAAAAAAAGACCCCAAACCTTAACCAGTATCCAAAATAATTTCTCTCTTTTTTGGGGACAGGCCATCATATATTTCATGACCATGATCACCATCTACTGTGTTCTCATTCCTCTGAAGCTTCTCTTTCATCATTGTCATCTCTATTCTTGTTTAATATAAATGTGTAATCTTAGCTGTGGATTGCAAAAAATATAGCCTAAAAATATGACCAGTCATGGAGCTCGCTCCCTTTTAAATACTTGAAGTTTGAAGAAGTGTTTTATTACCTGAAAGGTTTACCAAAGTTCTTCTCTAGCAAATAGACAGATCTAACCAGACTCATGCTGAAACCAGTGGGGCACAGTCTACATAAAAATACCTGCCTGTGAGGGTCAAATGGCTGTTTCCTAAACCAGGATATAATCTCATGCGCTCCTTCTTCCTTAACATACTCTTCAGTCAGAGAAAAGTAATAATAAAGATTTAATTAAAGCCATTTCACCTACATCTTCAGCAAATACAAGCCAACAGGAAAGAGAGAGATGTTTAAGGTTTTTCCACAGAGTGCAGTATCATAAGCATTAACTAACAGCTGACCACCATCCTTTAGTTCCTTTGTATAGCAAACCATACGAAATATTCTACGCTGGGCTTAGTTACCGTGGGACACCTGTGTTGTTACTATCATGTATTTTGTAATTTCTTCTGAAGATGGAAGACCTACAGACTGTATTAGCTAAGGTAAAATGACCTAAGATTTACTGCCCTTTGATCTTCAGACTTCTTTGGTTTCAAGCAGAATTGCATCTTGATTAACCCCTGGTTGTTATTAAATATCTTCAGTCGCTACTGACACCGCAAGAATTAAGGACAATCTATACTTTGGGGAAAAAGAAAAACAAACAAAAAAAAGACAAGACAATTTTCTAGGGAGAAATACACTTAGGATTTCTTACTTGTCCTCAATTCTTATGGTCATAAATGGAAAGAAATTAGAATAGAATTTTCAGAACAATCAAGAACTTTAATACAAATCATGATTTGCCCTTCTCTTCAGGCCTCAGGTTTGTTGGTTGGTTTTCCTTTTTCTGGATATTCCTCATTACCTAGATATCAGATATGAAAGACTTTCTGCAGTTCTACTAAATACAGTGGTTTTTAATTACTCTACAGAGTCTAAAGTGCAAAATAGAGGATATATTTATTTATTTATTGTTCAATTTTTTTTAGGATAATTTTATTTCTAAGTCCTATAGCTTCCTAGCTCTTTGATACCTAAATATGAAGTACTCCTATAATATCAATAATGACAAACCAAAAGCTTAATTAAATTACATATTAACATTCAGGCCACAAAAGAATTAAAATCTGTGAACAGAAATTACATATTTTAATTATTTCCTTTCTAAAAATAAATATTTATTAATTAAACTTTGGTAATAAAAAAAAAAATCCACTGATTCTAAGCTCCGTTGTCTTTCTTTTTGTTGTTTTTCTCCTTTGTCACCTCTCTGTCTTCACAGCTCAAGGAACAGCTTGTGTATGGCAAGTTTTCCCTATGGCCTTGAAAGCCTCAGGCAAGAATGGGTAGTCCCAGTCTGCCCAGTTCTTCTCTGTTCATTGTGCACTGTGACTATTTGAATTTTGCATTGAAAATGTTTGTATTGAAAATGTTTTTTCCTCTGAACCAGTTATCTTAAAAACCCTACTGTCTAGGTGACTTTGGGGGCATCTGATTTTGCTTCTTTTTATGACACAGATTCTACTGCTGCACTTTCTTACTAACCTGCGCAGTTTACTTCAACTTCTGGTAGGTTTACAGGCAAGACTAAAAATACGTGCTTAAGTCCTGAAATTAATAAATAAATAAGTTTTACTATACTAAAAAACCCAAGTGTTTTCTTGACTTTCATCTTGTGCAAACTTCAATAATTTATACAGTGCTGTTCTTCGTTCACATTCTCTTTCTCACTACTCAAGGAACAATTCTATTTAGACATACTGTTTAACTCAAGTTTTTAAATGGATGTTGATTCCTAGATGACAGTACTAATGGTTTAAAAAGAAAATTGTAAATGGGAAATAGCTGGTTATTGTAGCAACTAATACACATACGCCATAATTTACAGTTGTGTAAGAAACTTTTCTCAGCATACATTTGTTGGTTTGTGAAAGTCAACTTCACCATTAGCAAAATGTCTGTACAACTGACTCTAGTGGCAGTGCCACTTCTCCCTCTATACAGGTCTTCCAGCTGAAGCCACAGTAGTCTGCAGGTAAGTATGTTACTTTTATCTCTTGTGGCATCTTCCTGAGTGGAAAGACGTGTCATTAGCAAATGAACATTTTTGTGGTATATTGTGAAGGACCATCCCAAATAATAGGCAAATACATGATGGTCAAAATACTGTGGTCAATATCCACACCTCTCTTTTCTTAACTACATTTTTTCTTCAGGGTAAAACTATCCTGTCATCTAGAAATCTCATATTTCTTCTGGTTTTCTACCTCATCATCAATATGAATCAGAACAGGTCACTGGAACACTCCTGTGTTTACTGGGCAACTGAATGATTTGCATAACTTAAATATCACAACAAGGACTATTTGGAGATACGATCAAGATTATTTATGCAGACATTATGCATTTTTCTGCATAAAAGTTATCAGCTGGTACAGATCCTTACTAGCCAGTTGCATATGACTGGTAAATAGGCATCATGGGGTAACGTGGTTAAGTAGCCATACAGTAGCTGCAGAAATACCAGAGGAAGAAGGCCACCTTTCTGGAGTTACATATTGATCTAGATTCAACCCAACATTGCAGAATCAAAATAAGAGCTACTTTGATCAGAAAAAAACAACCCTGCAATCATCTTTTTTAGTACTAGGTTGCTTTTGGCTAAGGACAATAAATTGGGGTTTGTCAAACAGGGATGCAAGGAGCGTAAGTACATCTTAATCCATCAGGCTGTGCATCTCAGCAGTATTTGAGAAATAGTCAAAAATCCAATTGCTTCCAATTCTTTTCATTTTGATGGGTTGATAGTACACATATTCTAGTCCTGTCTTGCTCTTCTTGCAAAAAGACACTAACCTTTTGCTTCAGAATTTATTTCTATGGTTATGCAAACACTGGTAGATACATAGAGATGTTAAATTGATATTAATTATGATTGATCAGGAATGGAATTCAGTACACACAGTTTCACACAGGACTTTCCCAGAGAGGCACATAGGGCTATTATTCTACAACTGCCATATTCACATTAGTAGTGTTAAAAGGACAATAGTAATTCTGGGGACTGATTTAACTTACAAAGCTATGACCCGGTTAGATGAACACCAATGAGGAAAGATTCAAATACTGTCTAAGCTGGCGTTCTGAGTGCCTGCTGAATGTGCATTTTCCAAAGATATTATTGGCAATGCTGAATAGCTAAGCTTGATTTCCAGGGTAATATTTTTATTAATTTTAAAATAAATATTTTTATTTTATAAAATATTTATGTTATACAGTATTAACTAAGCAAAAGAAAACTAGGTGAAGCCAGATTATCTATTGATTTTTCAATTCTAGGCAAAATGTAAGGTTGTAAAAGCCATACAAAAAAATGTTGGACTGAGGAATACTTAAGCAATCATCTCATAGAAATGCATTGTATTTTCTGCAGTTTTCCATGTGGTTTAAACACTCTAAATTTATACAAAATTGCTTTAAATTGATTATGTTTTGCATGCTATTTTCCAATAAACAGAGTAAATTAAAAACACAGGAATAAGGCTGAACTGTTCAGTGAAAACAAAGAGAGAACAGTGTTTTTACAGTTAACTTTTAAAAAAGCAACAACAAAATGTAATTACAATATTAAGGAAGATGCAAGCTGATGTAGACCTTGCATTGCTCAGAGATTTATAGATGTGTGATTCTGATTCTAGTTTTTCTCATCTTTGGGATTGAGCAGATAAAACTTCTGGCTATAATTCAGGGAAATAAAGCTCTACAAAAGTGAAGCTCTTTAGTGAATGCAAAAATTGTGCAGTGATTTTGGCCTAAGTTCATCCTACCAATTTGAATGGAATCTTCTCTGAAGGTGTCCTAGATATCCCATTTAAATGCATAAGACAACATGGGATAAATCTTTGTTCCCTCTCTGGGCAGACTAAGCAGCTGATTGATGTGCTGATACATCTACCTAACCTTCTTACACCTCCTTATCTTGAAGCATACATTTTTCCTTAGCATACAATCCCTCCAGTCCTTATTCTTTTGGCCAACAGCCTCTAAAGAGCAGAAAAACCCTGCAGCTATTTCTTTCTTTTGTGTTGTTTCATTTCCTAAAATAAGTCAGTCTTTAAGCAGATATGGACAGAAGGTTTAACACAGGTTATCTTGCAATTAATTTTATTCTAAAGCAGTCGCTGGAGTGTTTGTGGTACTTAAGTAAAATAGCTGTTTGATGAAAAGACTTCATTTCTACAAGCATTTTGAAGGTGAGCAATTAATTAGAAGAACTTAACTCAAAGCTTCTTTTACCTACATGCTACTTCCTTAATGAATATAAAGCAGGAAAACATACTACACTACAAAGACTCTCTCTTCCCTTTCATATAGACTCAATTTACACATTTGAGACTTCACATGTATGAAATCGTAGTAAAAACATCTGGTCTCATTCAATGCTGCAGAAATATGTAAGTAAAAAGTAAGAATGAACACTTATCTATTCCTTCTCTTCTAGGAGAAGGAATTCTAGATTCAAAGTGTACTATAGATTTCTCCAGCTTTCTAAATAAAAACCAATTGTTTCTGCACATAATTAAACAATACTCTTCCAGATAATAAAAAAATGTCTGTAACTCTTCCAAAGACTAGAAAGTTTTGGAGAAACCTCACTTTGTCAGACAAATTACTGGCACTGCAATTCTTCTGCCAAAAGCAAAAATACATATGGTAGTATTTTCTTAGCCCATAGAGTATTTTTTCCCACAGAGTATTTTTCCCCACATTCACCCTGTTCGTTCTTTCTTTTTCATAAATTCCTAGAACCCAGTAAAAATCAGTCACTATCCAACCAATGGTAACATTTTCAAAAATTATATGAAAATTATTCAGAAATTAATCAGAAAGGATATTTCTATTTTCAATACAAATTTTCTGTTTTAAATAGAAATATTAGTCTTCTGTATCACAATCCAGCTTTTTTTCATACAAGTTAATAAAAAGCAGGGTTTCTTCATTATCTAAATAGAGTAAAAATACAGTCAAACTTGGGTAGTCTCACTAAGCAATTGGAGCAGGCAAAGAAAAGGAAGGAAGAGATTTTCTGTCTTGGTTTTTTTGTTGTTTTTTTTGTTTGTTTGTTTTTTAAGTCAGTCTGCTCACTGCTTAGAATTGCATAATAGTCATGTCAATACAGTTAATCCCAGCTCCTGAGAAAAGGTATGTCTGGCCTTCCTTCAAACCTCAGAGAACAAGAATTGTCCCAATGGTTTAAAATGGGATTATTTGCCTAGGACCTGAGCCTCCACAGACTTTCACCTGCAACTTGTTAACCATATTCTCTGTTTTGCAATTGCTCTTTTTTACCTGTTCCTACTAACTGTACTCAAGCAAATGTGCACTTTGTGTGAATAACAGCATGGAACTGGACTCTTTAAGAACTTTCCTCTTATGTATCAGATCCCAGTCATATACATTTGCCAGTAAGAAATGTCGATTTGTTTCACACAAGTGATACACTTCAAATTAGCATCTTTCTAAGCTTATGATATTACTGTATGCTGAATAGTGCAGTACATTTATATTTTTTTCCTACTAGACTTCTCAAGAGAAATGCAGTATATACATTTATTTACATACAGTTTTGGTTTTCAATGTGAGATTACAGCTAAGTCTATGAACGTGGACTCAGACAGACATAAAAGCACTCTCTGACAAAAAAAAAAAAAAGACAGACGCAAGTCATTATTTGAAGGGATCTGTGCAACTACTATCCATAATATCAGCTGCCTGTCTAACATATCTCAATATTCCATTGCCATAATAGTCAACATTTTTTTTAATATTCTTTTTCTCTGTTCAGGTTTTGCTGTAACTTAAATTAAATTCAACAAGATAACATTTCATTCTGGACAAAACATTAAATAACAGAGAAAAATATCGACTTTTATATTTTGGGGTACAACATATGTGTATGTATTAACTAGGTTTCTACTGCAGATATTATTATATATTCAATTTTCTTTATTTTTAATACTGTATATTCACTGTGTCTGCAGTTTCTCCTTATTCTTAAAATAAATGATACTTCAGTGCTGTAAAGATTTATGAAGCTATTTATGGCATCAGTGGAATACAATTTTTGTCAACACAGTCCCTGAACACCACGTATTGGGATACCATCTTATTTCCCGGAGTTTAAAAAGAGACATATTTATATCCAGCTAAAGATTCCATTATTAGTTCATTTCTTAGAAAAAAATAAGAAATGAACATAAAACCTGAAGATTCACTGAAGGGGGATAACACGCTGCTGTTCACAGACCAAAGACAAATTCAGACCACAGGTACTCATCTTATTTTTTTCATCACCAAATATAAAATAAACATGAGACACTTATATGACATAGGAACATAATAATCCAATATTAGGGGTAGAATGCTAAAATCTCCCTTTTAATGGTATTGTACCTTTTTTGCAATATTTATTCTAATTCTGAAAATACATGTTGCTATTGCTACACATGCTTCCAGAGCTAGAAAACCACATGAAATACTGTGGACTTTTGTTTTCAGTTTGAATACCTGATATTCATTGATCTCCATAAAATTCATACATTGACAGATCTTGTAGCAAGTTGTCTTCTCTTTTGATCTACAAATAACATAAGTGGCTCAAAAATCAAAGCTATTGATTAAACACAAGCACCCAAAAAGGTTAAGTCAATTTAATATGTCAGATAATTAATCAGCCATATACATTTATACAGTACAAATCCACAGCATTTCCAACTAACTTTCAAAGTGCTACTCGGGGTTGAGAAAAAATTAACAAAGAGAAATTAATTCCTTTACTGTCCATGCTAGCTAGGCCGCATCTAGGAATAACAAAGAAATTCCGTTTCCACGCCTGTTACTATGGTAACAGTAAATTCCCTTCAAATATAGAAACAGAGGACTGGAGGTGAACTCTAAAACCTTTTTTATCAAACATAAGAAACTTGTCACAGAATTATTGTCTATTTTTAACTAACTCTGCCTTAAATACAATTTCGTGTTTTACTCCACTGTTCCTGTGGAAGGTGAATCAAGAAACCCTGAGATGGACTCCTGACATTCTGAGATCAATTGTGCTCATTTGCTAGCATTCTCCTTTAAGTTAGGTAACTTAGCCTCCCATAAACTTAATTTTGTGAGTTATTTAGAGATCATAGTCTTATCTTTCTTCAGGAACATTTTCCATGGCTAAGACTATCCTAGTTTCCTCTTTTAAGGCTGGTTTTAGTTTACCGACCATCCCACTTCCTTTTGTTTGCACTGCTTTTTCAGTTTCTGTCCATCTTTATTGAATACGGGTGAGCATAATAGCCTATCTCTTTCCAAGTACATTCCTTATACTCTGGCATTCCTTTCCTACATCTCATTATTTCTTTTTCATATATATTCATGCTCTGGTGCATCTTAAGGTATGCACAAATTGCACCTTTTAAATTTCATCCCATTTCTACTATCCTGTCTTCAGAATAGTCCTTGCTGTCTGTGGATTTCTCCTTCACAATTTTCTTTTTCTTGATTACATTAGTAATTAAAAAGTGTAAAAGTCAGAATCAAAGTGTAACTTGAGAAACATCACTTCTAACTTTACTCTTGCCCATCAGCATAGTCTGTGTCACCTCCTTTTCCATCAGTTTCTTCACATCATCCCATGATAATGGTCACCATTTCTAGTCTAACTATAACATCTCTCATGTGGAATCTTGTCAAATAACCTACTGGAATGTAGAAAGATTAGATATACTTCACCTACTTTTTCTAACAAAAGTAATAATTTCTCCAATAGAGTCAGAAATAAAATCTACAATTCATAAAACATATTTTAATAATTCCCATTTTATTTTTAAATCTATTTCTTGAGCTTTTCCTTCCTTCAAAATATGGTCAAAAACTTAGTCAGCAGTTTAGCATGGGCTACCAGAGACTGTACATTTGGTAATGCCCTATCATTTGCTAACACCCATATATATTAAAACCTTGTCCTTTTTTTCAGTACATAGAAAGAGAGATTACCTAAATCCTTACTATGAAATTACTGAAGTGTTTCAAATTTGTTTTCAATTTGTGGTAATTTTCATTGTCAAACTTTCAGTACAAGTTATTATTCTGCTTTTGCCTCACATTCTACCTTGTACTATGATCATCATTAACCTTACTGAACACTGAAGAAAGCATTTAAGTTTTAGGTCATCCCAGATTATATACTGTTTAGCTCCTCTTCTCTAGAAAACAGCTCACATCACCTTTTTTTTTTTTCGTTGGATGTTTTTAACTTTATATTTTATTATTATTATTTATGTATAAAGCTAAGAAAACTTTTTGTATTCATTTTCTTTTCAAGCTCTAATTCATCTTGACTTTGGACAACTTTCATTTTATACTTATGCTTCCTCATTCCAGGAATGTTCTCATTCCAGCTGACCACCCCAAGCCAGTTCTCTTACTTTACGAAAGGTTGCCCTTTGAAATTGAGAGCATTCGTTCTCTTGTCTAATCTTCAGCTTAAATGTCAGTCCTCTGTGAAGTTCCTGCCACTTCCAAAAGAAAGTCTAGAGTAAAATCCTGTCCTGATGGTTAAACGACTGGTAAAGAAACCTGCCAGCCTGTTTTTTTCACTGTTGGTAATATATTTCTACTAATTATTACTAATTATTTTCTATGAGAAAATAATTTCTATAATTGGAATTCCTGGCAATTCTTTTCTCTGTTTTATAACACAAGCCTCTTACCACATCCATATATAATAGGGAGAATCTCAACCAAAATCGTGATACCACTGCAGTATGTCCTGCGTAATCTAACTTGCTTCCTATTTTTCCTTATCCTTAGGAAATTTTTAATATCAGTATCACAATATTGCACAGGCTTTTTACCAAGGAGAAATTCAAACAATGAACTTTGCAGTATTTCTTTTATTTGACTGTACAGTTACAATAGAGAAGATAATGTTTTCCTCAAAATCATGCCACGTTTTCAACTGTTGATCTCTGTTTCAGCCAGGTTTTAGAAAAAGAAAGGAAGAATGAGGCAAAAATTAATTGCAACTTCTGGCAATTGGGATGGGAACAAAGCTGTGGGAGAAGGCAAAGAACTCATTCAATTACACAAAGTACAAGCCCCTAGAGGGAGTTTCATAATTGTAGAAATTCAACTAAAATAAGCAGAGCAGACTTTGAAATATCTGCTAATAAAATTACTTTCTCTGCTGGACTTTGATGGATATTGTACCATCCTCACTAGCATTTTTGTAAAATATTGGAGGACAAAGGCATCTATTATGTTGCTTTAAGACAGCAGGACATCTATATATCTATTTTCACATGAGTTAGTTCTGTTCTTGCAGTCCCTGTATGACAATTAAGAAAAATTAGTATATGTTCCAGAGACCGAAAAATCAAAACATGTCTGCTTTGTCTCTTTGTAACAGAGTTATGGCAAGGAAGGAAAGTTATGTTAGTTTGCCAGTGACATCACTGTGATGCTTCCATTTTTAGGTTCAAGTATGTAATAATGTAAAGGAGCTTACAAAGTTCAATACCTCATCCTTTTCTTCTACATGGATTTTCTTACGGTTTGACACTTAAAATCACATCACTTTTAAAAATATAGAGTGGACATATGTATAAGAAAACACACACAAATGCGTCCTTATTGACATGCACTACACCAACGAATCAAAGAAAAAAACCTCAGAAAAGTCAACTCAAAATAGTCATGTCTAAAACAAACTACAGTCATTTTCTTTAAACCTGAGAACATAAATTTATTTTTTATCGCTAATGCTAAAACCAGGATTTTAATTTGTTTATACCTAACTGCATTTTTATTTGTATTGAAAATTTTAAATCCCTATGTGTCAATTTGATAATAGCGCTGGACCTCAATGTAGCCTTTCTGGTCATTCAGCTTCTGTGGCACCTCTGGCACCCAGAGCATCTCCCTAGCAGGTGCACCCACTATCCAGGCCCAAGAGACTAGATGTTCCAAGACTAGATGTTTTCAATCTAGCCTGACCCAAGAAGATAACTCAATTGAAATGAATGAGGAATCCACAATATTTCCAAAGGACTGTTAGGTTTAGCAACATATGTACTCAACAGCATTTCTCATAAGTTTATGGTCTACAAAACAGAAGAGTGTAACTCTGGTTCTCTCTTATGGTATTCAGGCCAAGTCACAGATACATGAAAATGAGCATTAGTAAAATAATACAGTGATAGCAAGCTATAAGAGTTACTATTCCAGTGAAAATAATTTCAGTTCTTGTTTGATATACAGTCCAAGTGGAATTAACATTTTTAAGGGGTTAGAAAATATTTTTGACAATTTGGCAATGCCAGGGGATTTGTTACCTAAAACCAAGCAAAAGTTTGCAGCACTATCACCTTCCTGCAGCTACTCTCAAAGTTAACATTCATATTCAATGACACTTGTTTGTTTGTTTTAGCAACAGCTGCTTTATAATGCATGAAATATTTCAGCATCAAACTTTTCTCATAATCTAGGAATGTGTGATTAAGTTTTCTAAAAATGACCTGTATTTCATTTTCATTTAAGAATACATAACAAGCCAGCAACAAAAAAAGTCCTAATCATTAGAGCATACCTTCTCATTAGAGCAAAGTTGATGCTTAAATCTTTTCATTGTAGCAGTTTATATTCTGTAAAAGTAAATACCATTTTCTATGTCATTCATAAACATCAAATGCCATTTTGTTGTTATATCTATGATTGTTAAGGCAAAATCTCAACAGAAGATTCATTTGCCTCATACAGGAAGTTAATTTAGCTGACAGCAGATTTATTCCTGACTTATGAATGTAAGTAAAGAAATTTATATTGTGTTGTATGTTGAATGTTGTATAGATACAGCATGCTATAAACTACTTTTGCTGTTATTCTGCTAGTCACCTCAATGAAATCACTCAGTCTCACATACATCTATTATTTAACTAGTTATGGGATCCTTTCCCAGAAGAGGTAACCCTGGGGTTTTGTTTGTTTGTTTTTCCAGAGAAAGGAGTTTTTTAACTTACTGTCAGTATTATTTTGTATTCATATTTTACTACATATCTGGAATGAAATACATGCTTTCCTAAAACAATTTTCAGAATATCACATACATAGGCAATATGATAACTTGGGTTCTGTCTAGACATACAATATAGAATTTCAGAGAAGCTGTCGTATATTGCACTCATCCCTATAATCTCAATTCAAACATCTATTCAGGCTGTTTGAAACTGATCTATTATTTTGACAATCTTCAGTGCAACAAATCCCTTAAATAATAACATAGGACCCTTTATGTTACACAGAAATTTTTTTAGACCTTAACATAAGAAAAAATAATTATGCCTTGATTGCTTTGTGCTTTTATGAGTGATTTCCTTATCAAAGGTAATTATACTTGTCACCTGTAAGTTTGGTTTGGGGGCTTTTTCCCTTCTGTTTTTTCAGTAGCTAATTCTTATATGGTTTATTCCTATAATACTTCTTCGTAAATCATGTTCATCCCAGCAGCTGAAAACCTGCTAGCAAGTAACCAGAGCTCCCAGTCACTCAAAAGAATGGGCAGATACATTGACTGAAAGCCATGGGGTTTTGAGACAGAATGAGAAAGAAAATGAAAGAAATATGACAAATACAATAAAAATAAGTCTTTTCAGTGTTTTCCATGAAAAAAAGAACTGTATCAATCCCAAAATAGCCAATAATCTCAGGGTTTGTCTTTGCTTTGGATGTCAAAAGATGTTTGATATTCTGAATCTGCCTAAAGACTATTCCACATGAACTCTCAAATTATCAGTCTGTTCTAGAGTAATAAATTTATTGATCAAGAACAACTTCCATTACCACAATATGATTTTGACACATATGTAAGTTAGATATCTATAACATTTTTCCTGTCTAGTGGCAAATGACTTAGATACATCTTACAACCGGTCTTCCTTTCATAAGTACCTTTCACCCATGCTTTGCTACTGATAAACTTCTGCATGGAAGAGAGGGTACACAGTTACCTGTTCTAGCATAGGAAGAGTGTGCAGCCTCCAGTGCTTCTGACCAATCTTGGCAAGATTTACCTTGTCTGCACACACGTGCACCTTGTCCTCCTATTGTAATTGCATCTGTAAGTATTTGCACAAAATGAAGAGGCTTAATACTGACAACAAAGTAGATAAGAATGACTGTGACAACAAAACTTAACATATTGGGATTTGTCAAGATGTTTTTATGCTGTATATTACATATACCTCAGCCATATTGGTTTGGTAAACAATATTTCCATGTATTTCAATATATATTGGTGGGTACAGTTGTTGCTAATATTAACATATTAAATACCTTGTGGGAACATTGCATATGTAATGCTTCATGTTTCTCATTGACTCTGCTGATTACAGCAGTGTCAATGCGTTTATCAAAGTAGAATGCAAAAACTGCCAAACCATTGTTATTAGAACAAAGAAATTATAAAGTATCTTACTGTAAAAGCACCTGACATTAAGTTAACATTACTTTTATGTTACTTTCTTTAGTTCAGTACAAACAATGCCCCCACTTTTATTTTTCCTTCTAATATACAGATCTAGTAATTATCATACCCCAAGTCCAAATGCCTAAATTCTGGTCTTCATCCCACTCAGTTGCCATCTAATTCTATCATCTAATTCTTTAACACCTAAAGCCAGTAATGCCTGTTTCTTATTTTAACCTTTCCAACCTGCCAAAGGTTCTGCTTTTGTGCATGCCTGAAAGCACTTCAGGCTCAAGAGCAGTAAGAGAGCTCAGTACTCAAGTCAGGCTTAGACCTACTGGGGTGCATAAATAGATGAGCAATTCCTTCATCTGTTTTGCCTGTAGTGCTTCATCTGATAGGTGGTGTTAGAGCACACCTATGGGATTTGGCTTCACACAAAATACCACAACAGCCAGAGGAAGAGATGGCTTCCCTAACTTCTTCCAGTGCCAATACACTCACCTGCCTCAACCTTGCAAGAATTGAAATCCGTGCTTTAACCCTGAAGCTGATTGTCTTAACCATCAAATTATTGAAAATTCAAAGATAATAGAATCGGGGAATGTCTTTAATCCCTTCTATTGAAGCATTTCTGGTTTACATAAGAGTGTTCAAGATTCAAAAGACCAGCTGAGGAAGAAAGAGGAGTATAAAACTCAACAGATTAGGAGGAGTCATGGGGCTCAGTCTTTTGCCTCAAGGATTATTATCCCTTTAACAGTCAAGGGATAAAAAAGTTATTTTATGTCCAGGACTCTTCCAAGAAAGTCTGTTAACCACTAAGCTAGAAAGTCATTTTCCCTCTTACAGTCTCTGCCTCAATAAATAATTAATTATAGTACAAAAGCTAAGACAGTATCAGCAGTAGGTTTGCAACAGATGTGTGTTTAATCCCCCCTCATACATAAGCAAAAATTGACCTCAGAACTATGATATCCTGTATGAATACATTAACCACTAGATAATTATATAAAAACTGGGCATCTTCTCTACTATTCTTTCAAATAAAATGGGATAAAAATGTTTGTGATTTGGTTTTGGTTTTTTTAAAGGAAGTTGGTAGACTACTGTAAAAATAGTTCTTGAGACATGAAGCCACTTCCTTATAGCTATGCGGAACATCTAATCCCAGGACATAAGCCATTCCCCACTTTTCTGCTTATTTTTGACAGCTCGGTGTTCCACATGCTGGGTTTTGTGGCTTCCTCTTTCTCCCCATATACCCAACACAGAGCCTGAGTACCTAATTCAGGCTCTGGGCTCTCCTTTTCAGGATGCAGTTCCTCAAATTTAGGTATTGAAATAAACAGTTGAATATTAATATGACACTGATTAGTATAACCTGTCACAAAATCTGGACATGCTGGAAAGAACTGGTCAGTATATCTTTTTTTCTCAGAAATGTTTGAAATAAAAATATTTTGATGCAGTTCAAATGTCTTGCATGTGTATTCAGGATCTTATATTTTCTGTTTAATTGAAAATATTTACTAGTTTAGTTTGCATCTCACATCTATTTTGTTGGTCAAAAAAACCTTTGCTGCAGTGCTTAAGTTATTAAATGACAGCAAATTCTCCCGACACAGAACATGACTCAAATTCTTACCATCCATTATGCTGGAAAAAGATGACATAGATTCAAGATATAAACTTATATAAAATAATGGAAGGAAATTATGAGGAAATAAGAAACTCACCTTTTAAATTCTGTTACAAATCCTCACAGGGCTATTCAAATACAAACAGAGCTTGGGGCAGGTATCTAACTGAGAGATACCATTGTCTTTGTAGTAGGTTTGTGTTTCAAAGCATCTCCGGGCAAGTTGGTTCCAAGAGTCAGTATTGGAAATCCTGCCAATTGCTTCAGCAGGCTTCTTACAACCATGTGAATTTTGATTTGTTTCTGGACGTGTCATGTGTCTATCTGGCTGCTCAAACTGATTATCAAAACCTAAAAGGCCCAGACCCACGTGCAAAGATGTGACTGAAACTACATATTAAATCTGAGCATGCTATTGGGAGAGGAGAAGAATAAAAATGAACTACCAATACAGACACATTTTCATTCACACCTTGTAAGTATATGGGTGTAAAACTATGAATCAAATTGAGCTAAAAGATTTTCACACGCTTCTTTGTCATACCTATCAGAATCAGGAAGCTCACATCTCAGTTTTGCATTTGTTCAGGAAGCAGTGGCTGCTCACTGTTGTGCAAGCAGACTTTCAGCCACTGAACTTTCACTGAAGTCAGTAGAAGTCCTATTTCCTTATGTGAAAGCAGAATTAGTGAGAACTGAGTAGTGGCCATCACGCAGTTTTGCTATGTCTTATGTCAAAACCATTACCTTCAGCAGAAATTTTATAAGGAGATTAACTTCCTCTTGTTATCTGATGTTTGCTGCAAAACTCTTTTTCTCTTTGGAAGAATTCTTCCTTTTCCTGGCAGAAAAATAACAGCTACGGTGGAACGTGGAAATTACGTGGGTTTATTCCAAGAAGAGGAAACAGAATGCAGAAATATTCACCAGGAGGATTTTCTGGCTCCCTCTGTTCCATTGGTTTATTTTTGAGGACAATGCTTTGCATGCACATACCGAAAGAAGAGTATTGACAGCACAATGGCAGCAAAAGCACTTAACACAAGTAGCATGTATCCTATCCTCCAAGAATGCTGCTTCTTCACAAATAAAAGTGGTGGCTGTGCATGTCTGCACAGTGTATCTATTCCAGAAAGCCAGAGTGAACAACTGGATCCTTTTCACACTATCAGTGTTACTGTGTTTACTAGAAATTAGCTGAACAAGAGAGAAAGGCAAGGCTTGTGCATTAAATACATATATACACATAAATATACACACGCCTCATCTATTAAAAGTAATCACTTCACTAGTTTTTAGCAGTGTGTGCTACTCCAGCCTTACGTGCTGTTCAGAATTTCTATGTAGTTACCCAGAGAGGAAATTAAAGATTATATCTAAAAGTAGTTTAAAAGATGAACATAATGTGAATGAAATGAAACACCCATTAAAGATTCTGGGCAAGTTTTACTCTGATTTACAGCAGTGCTGCTGTCATGCCTGCAATGACATTACACTGGTATAATGAGGAGAGAAATATGACCCAGTGAAACAGTGCATTCATTTTGGAAGTAAGATACAACTAAGGGTTAGATCCACACAGGGATTTCAGAGCCTAGCCTCAGGGTAAAGTCCACATCTAAATTCCCCAAGTAATTTAAAGAGCCCAGTAGGTGACCAGGATTAGTACCCTAATGATTCCTAACAGGTAGCTGATAGGATGACACAGGATAAGGAAGGCCATGTCTAAAATAAATAATAGACTGGGATATACCTGAAATTCTGCCCCTTCCTGAAGCACAGACACGTTCCTTTAGCCATCTGTTACAAAACCCAGGAGAAACTGGCATCCATAAGCCTTATCCGTCTCCTAGATTTATTTGCATATTTTTCCCTCGTGATGGCTACCTTTTATATAGTAATCTTGCAGAGACATAATTTATCTGGGGAAGCAGACACACAGGTTCAATACCCTTCCTTATAGTCAAGTGGTTCAAAGCTGCACCTTCTCAATGCCTTGGGAGCATATAAACATCAGGCTAATATAGAGACCAGTAATAATACAATGCAATACTTAGATTCTGTACAAGCAGAACAAAAGCATTTAGAATCTAGTAAAAAAAGAAAGCCAGTATATGAGCATGGACAGATAATGAATTAAAAAAAAAAAAAAGAATACGAGTTAAATGATAGATAGCAAGTTCCGAACACAGGAAGCCAACCACTGGAAAGAGTTATGTCACTGGCGAGTTTTAAGGAAGTCTCAAAGGAGAGCAATAAAGGAATTTTGCTGAAAATGAAGGGCAGGAGAGAGTGAAATCAAAATGCTCCACAGCTGGGTGATGGAAGCTAGCATGAGGTGTTAGCTAGAAACTGAAGTCTCCATATATGTATATGTAATGGGCATGTATGTAAGTCTGTGTACAGCTACGCACAGACAGAGCTGAAAGTACAGAATCAAAATTTTATCAAAAATCTGAACTAAGAGAACAAGATGTTGGAGAAACAAAAATAAAGTCTTATGCCTATATGTGAACATGTCCCTGTTTGCAAATACACACACTTCAACTGTAGGCTCAAGATGTCCATGTCACACCTCCCTTCCGCAGAGCAGGCAATCTACCCTGAGGTGGTTGTCACTTAAAAGATACATCCACAGGGTAATGCTGGAACTGGACAGGGCTTGGGTTTTAGCCCTCTCTCCTCTCACGCCACTGCCCCCTATTATTTGCTTTAGCTTTTCCACTGTCTTTTCCTGTATGAGATGGACAGACAGACTGGTAGACAGACACCTACACTGTAGAATAAATCCAGAGTTTTATAACTCTCAAAACAAATTTGTTTTTTTGTTGGATTCTGTATTCCTTTATACAGTAAGACAATACGGCCTGTAATTGCTTTTGATGAGTAGTTGGAAGACAAACAATATATTTTGTCTCACAATTTCAGAGTCAAACAGGCCCTGACTAACTCTGTTCCCAAAACAAGTCTTCCACCTGGTCAGTTGCTCACGTTAAGCCTCATCATAACAGAATTAAGGCAAAATTTAAGAATTAATATTCTGCAGTAATAAAATTTATTTAGATAATACTCAAACTACAGAAATATTTGGGATCCAGTTTAGATTATAGAGGATTTAGGATGAAACTGAAAGTATGAATCTAGACTTATTTTTACGTAACCTGATATGATTATATAAAAATATATTATTCATCTTTGGCCCTGTAGTTTCTAGCCAATACTTTTGGTGTATTGATTGGTTAATAGTAGATCAAACACTGATAGCTTGCATTGTATTTAAATTTTTGAGACTATATCACATTGTTTTACAACTTGTTTCTCTAAAGTGAATATGCACATTAAAAAAAAAGATAGCATTCTATTCAATATCTAGCTTTTAGTTAACTTCTGCCTTAGTAGATATTCATTGCTAATCTTCCACTAACCTTAACACCAACTGTTATTCATGTCACTGTAGGACAGAACTGAAGAAAACCCAGATTTCTGCAAGATTATCATAGGCTAGTTTGTGAGCAGCCACATTATTTTACTGAAAAAGAAAAAAAAAAATGCACAAATTAGTACCTGGCTTAAACATGTTGTTTCAAAGCTTCTTGTTCAAAACCTTTTAAAACTCCTGGTTTTGCTTCTCTTACAGGATGTATTTCTACCCAGAATACAATATATATTCATAGATTTTTTTGGTTTGTTTTACTGTTTAAAAATACATTGACTTTTGAATTAGCGTATTATTGAATTTGATACTCAAAGTTCCCTGCAATGCATAAAAGTGCAACACATAAACCAAATGTGTTTAACTGTTCAAAACAAACGTGTATTTTCCCTGCATGCATGATTTTATCTCTTCAGAATATTCCTTTCCCTGAAACTGTTTTCAGTTAAAAATGTTTTTCTTTACCTCTGTAAATAACATAGTTGCATTATGCCACAAATTTCAAATTAATTAGCCCCAGAATGTATCATTGCTAATAAAACAATGAAACTATTGCCTATTAAACAAAGTTAACAGTGACTATCAATTTACGCTATATGCCTGACAGTTCAAATACATTTTTGGCCATAAAACAGGTTTGCAAGTCTTAAATGGTTTCACATTTCTCTAAACCATACTAAGAGCATAACATGAATATTTTAAGCAGCTTAGCTTTGATTTAAATATATTTGCTCAGGATATGCTGGCAGCATCCCAAAATGCAGTGTAATACCCTTAAAGCCGGCAATCCCAAACTCAATTTAAGAGAGCAGATAATATGGACTAGCAGCATTAAAGCAAATAAAGTCAATTAACAGGGGGTGGGGAGGGTGGGGTGGGGTTCTAATTTGTTTTCTCTAGCTTGAAATTGCAAAGGATGGATAAAGCTGTGGGATTAATGAAGAAAGAAATTAACAGAAATGGAATATAAAAAAAAAAGGGAACAGTGAAGTCCAGGAGCTATTATTTAATTACTCAACTCTTAATGGTTGCAGTTGTACAGTAATATTCATTTATTTAAAGTAGCCACAGTGCAGAAGGGAAACTCCACCACTAGAATCTTGTAGACATTCACCAGCATGTTATAAGAGAAGTAATATGCTAATTTGAAAACATTTACTTCTTCTGAAAAAGAAATAATGGAAAAAATGTGTTTATTGTAAAAACCCTGCCAAAATATCTGTTCCTGAAATTTCCTTCATACATAAAGACTAATTCAATTCATTGTTGAATGAGTTATGCAGGCTGCTGTATGTGCATATTGAGATGTTGGCACTTAGGTGTTCCAAGATCAAGATAAGAAGGAAACAGCCAAAAATAGTCACAGAATAGTAGCACATTTTGCAAATGAAAACAAACGCTTATATTACTTAGTTACTGCTTGAAGATATTTCATATTTTGCTGCCTACATTTCAGCCAGCTTAAGAGCAGAAAAAACAAGTTATTTTCATATGATGCTCTCTACACATACACTGGAAACATTCATTAAAAAGTACTGTTGAAAAATATGCTAGTAAGTTCCCAGCACTCACTGATCTTATGTTTTAAAAGTAAAATTTTGTTTTTAGATATCTATTATATTTCCATCTAAAAAGTCAACAAAAGTAACTCTACCAGCACAGCATGTTGTATTTCCCAACAATTATATATCAGGGTTTATAAGAGGTTCATTCTAAAGAACATTTTAGCATATGTATACCCATATGCTTTGTTTCTACATCCATCTGTTTTGATTTGATATATATGCTTCAAAATAACATTTATTTTATGAAACAGATACTTTAAGTGAAATAGAGTCCACAATACTTGTGTTGAACAACACAGAGAGATTTTTTGAAAACCAATTTTATTAGCCAAATATACTCTCGTAAATTTGGCATGGAAATTGCAGAATCTTTTCTGAAGTTGGAAATTGCATTAAGCTTCTAATCAATAATTGTATAGTTAAGATGTAAGGCAAAATTTTTAATAATATTGCTGTGCATATTTAACTTTGATATTATTGAAGACATTCATTACAGTCTTTAAGTCATTGAATGCCGGAATGCCAAGTAGATAGGTATTTAACCATTCTCAAGTAACCAGATTTAAGCCTCCTTGCAGAATTGCTTTGTTTCACAGTTCATGTAGCCACGTAGGGTACACTTTTCTAAGACAAGCCTGTAAACACAGAGGATCATCCTAGATTCACGAAAGCCTTGAACTTGGGTAAAAATCAAATATATGATTTTCAGATTCTATTTGCCCTAAGAAGCATTATACCATCGCGTTGTAAAGCCATAATTGTTTTAGGAATAGTATGTGTCTATCCCGTACAAACACTTCCAGGGAAATTTTATGTATAAACATGACTGCAGGACTAAATTACGGAAACATACTAATGGCCATTTGTATTAAAGGTTCAGAACAAGGCATAGACAATTCAAAATTACCATCCCAAACATCTTTGCCCTAAATAATTGGATAAACAATTTCGAATTGCATGTGCTATTTTTTTCCATAGGCTAGACCACCTGTGAAAGAGATTTAACAGCAAAGTTGGTCTTCAAAACCATGTGAAATTATCCATCCATTAATAAGAGCAGAGAAGCTTGTAAGTGAGCAGATCTGGTCACTGTAGCGGCAAGCAGAAATATGAATTACACCTTATTTAAGAAATGTAAAATCTTCATCTTTAAATTTTCTGTTGCAAAGTCCCATATACCTACTTAAGAGTCACTGCAAAGTGTTGCCACTTGCCATGGCTTCCTATGAATAGGAATAACAAGTGCTCAAGCCCCTTAAAAATCAGGTCACATCATGCAATCTTTCCAGACACAAAACATTCTTATTGACATCTCTGGAACTGTACAAAGGATTAACTGGCCTACGATGTGGCCTTTAGGAAGCCTTGATTAAAGAAGGGAAAATCTAGTGCAAATTTAGGATTCCAAGAGAGAATTAATTATACTGTATGAGAGAAGAGTAACTCAAAGTCCCTTCGTAAGATAACTAAAATGTTCTGGGTCAAGATTATTGCACAAGTATACACTGGATATAAATGTTGTCACTTCAGTCAACAAGTTTTAATCTCTAAGTGTGTTTTAAACTTTATATAAAAATATGTATGTGCAATATACATAAAAATGCTTAATACACTTGTGGTTTGATTAGTTACAAAATAATCTGAGATACAAAATACTACAAAATCCTATGTGTTCTGTCCTCTCAGAGTAACAGTAAGATGGAGTATGGTCCTCAGCATCACTACACCCCCCCGTGCATGCTCAAGTGCAAACAGCAGCTGTGGAAAACACATTCATTGTTCTTGGATTATTCCATCAAGATCTGTCATGTTAAAACACCTTAGGATAATGGCCTCAGTTACACTGAGGTAACACCATCTCTGCCTAAACCAATTTTGAAACAAAAACAAAACAACAACAATTAAAAAAAAAATAAAATTAGCACTCTCAGTTGGGCGGAGTGGTCCTTGTACCAAATCTCTGTGTGAACTCAGAGTATGGTCCCATTCTTCTTACATCTACGCAAAGATGGAAAATACTTCATTCACTTTAGATTCACTACAATAACACAGACATAAAACCACTACCTTCTCTTATTTCAAACATAAATAAATACTATGTTACTTCAATTCCCAAGCCTTTCATCTGTGAGATACTCTTGTATGGAATTCAAATAAGGAGGAAGTATTCATGAGCCACGTGTTAGCAAGTTGCCTATTTTGAAGCATGGTAGTGCTCTACCAAAAATCAGGTGATACCTGGTATATAATACGCATTTTTTCACTGATTCAAGGTCTTAATGTTTTATACATTAAATGCTCATGTCAAAACACTGACTTGATTTACAGGAAACCCATTTCTGCTATGATTCTGTATGAAAAAAAATAAATTTGACTAAATACAAAATACACTTAAAATGCATTCTAAAATAGCAAATTACTGTTTAAAGTTTTCATTATGAGGATTTTGACTTTTAGGATGACAAATTTAAATAACAGTCTTACAGGTTTTTATAAGAACAAAGTCTAATGAAGTGATAAGGTAATGGATATAATATGTCAGTGAAAAATACACAATGTTATCCAGTTTCTCAAATATATTTATAAATGGAGTGACTTTTCAAAACATTCTAAGTGTAACCTTTCATTGCATTATACATCATTAATTGGAAAGAGCAAGCAAATGGGGAAAAAAAGTGGGTGGGAATAAAGCCAAGATAGTTTATGACCACTTCAGAAAAAAAAAGTAATTTAATCTAGAAGCAGCATTCCAGTTTATCTGTAGCTACATTTTTCTTACCAATCATCTTCCTACTTGTCCTGGTTTCAGCTGGGATAGAGTTAATTTTCTTCCTAGTAACTGGTATAGTGTTATGTTTTGGGTTCAGTATGAGAAGAATGTTGATAACACACTGATGTTTTCAGTTGTTACTAAGTAGTGTTATATACTAAGTCAAGGATTTTTCAGCTTCTCATGCCCAGCCAGCAAGAAGGCTGGAGGGGCACAAGGAGTTGGGGGGGGGACACAGCCAGGGCAGCTGACCCAAACTGGCCAACAGGATATTCCATGACATGTGACATCACATCTAGTATATAAACTGGGGGCAGTTGGCCTGGGAGGGATTGCAGCTCAGGAACTAACTGGGCATCGGTCGGTGGGTTGTGAGCAATTGCATTGTGCATCACTTGTGTATTCCAATCCTTTTATTATTACTATTGTCATTTTTATTGTTGTTATTATTATCACTATTAGCTTCTTCTTGTCTGTTCTATTAAACGGTTCTTATCTCAATCCACGAGTTTCACTTTTTTTCCGATTCCCTCCCCCATCCCACTGGGTGGAGGGGAAGTGAGTAAGCGGCTATGTGGTGCTTAGTTGCTGCCTGGGGTTAAACCATGACACTATTAAGTATAAAGAATCCTATTAAAATCATTAAATTAAAAATAGAAGTTTTCCTAAGAACCAAAACCATTTTTATCTATTTATATTATTTTAAAATAAAGTAAGAAACCGCTGATACTACTTTTCCATATCTGTTTCATGGCAGGATCAATGATTTTATATATTCACCACATCTAAAAAAGTGATGGATAATTCTTCAGCCAGTGATTTCTGCATTTTAGATAGCTCATCTGTCACATCTCAAATGATGCACATTTCATCACCAAATTACACATTTTTGGTTTTGCTAGAACTTTGTAACCTAGGTCTGGAAATTTCTGTCTCATAATTTTAAATTTGCTGAAACACTATTAATGTAGATTAGGTATACAAACTAGTCTGTAGGATTTACTGAAAGCAGTGCTAAAAACCTTTGGCCCTCACATGTAGTGTTCTAACAGAACAACTCCGGAACAACCATCCTTGAACAGCTTCATATATGCACAAAAGAATGCCTAATTCTACCTGATTATCCCTTTTAGAACATCCTTCTTCCACAGCAACATCTCCACAAGGAGTTCTTTAGCAACAGTTAATATGTTAATAATTTACTATTCTGCTTGATCTGAAGTACCTTTCAAATATTCCCTTAGAGACTAAGAAAACTCTGCAAAGACATTTCTAAACACTTAGAATTATCAAAAATGAGGATTACAGTTTAGATTTCTATCATATTCAGAGACAGCATAATTTATGGTTTCCTGATAATGACAAATTACCATTCCTGTTCTAGAAGCATAAGAATTAAAGATTATTTGTACAGACACCGATGAAAAAGTTATTGTAACCAGATTGCAAAAAGAAAGCAGCAATATTTGGTTTTATGAGAAAACAGACACTTCATTAATATTGACAGATCCTTCAGAATGCTGACTTAAAACAAAGCTCACAGAATTTCACTTCATAAAGGAAATATTATTACTTTACTATGGATCAAAACACCCCAAAACCAAACAAAAACAAAACAACAAAAAACAAAACAACAAAAAAACTCACAGATTCCAAGCTTACTCAAATTTGAAAGCCAAAAGTTTCAAAATTTTAAAATCAAATGTGAAGTCATTAAACAAAAGCTATACAGTTACTGCACGGACTTTATTTTACAAAAATTGGTTTTATACACAGGCAAAAAATTTTGTTTGTCCTTTTGACCAAATCTAAAAGGATGTATTGTGCACGCTAACAGGTGCATACTTGGGGGGGGGGGGGGGGGGGGGGGCGGGAATGGGACAATATGTTTCTACTATTTCCATAAGTAAAAGAGCACTTGGAATTTTTTTTTCTGTGGTGTTTTGTTGGTTTTTTTTTCTTATCTATCATATCATATGGAATCCTATGATTTGTCATGACTACTGTTAAAATGCAATTATAATGTTTTGCAAAGTACATGCAGGAATTTTATATTAGTACTGTTAGAAATTGAACATTGGGGTTTTTGTTAAGCAGGATTACAGTGGATTTAAGAATGTTTAGGAAAGTAACACAAAAGTGAGACACGCAGTTCTGAAACATAACATTCCCAGTAGCAATCCAACAAGATACATCTGTAAAAAGTAACATAAAATCCAATTGTAGCACATGATTTACTAGCATTCTTTTTAAAAAATTTTAAAAAAAAAGAAAAAAAAATTTTTCAGCAGTTATCAGCATCCTAAAAAAATAACTGCTCATAACCATTTGCAGATTCCTGAGAACCACTGGCTGTCATTCAGGTATGGCACTCACTTGAATCTGTGGTATTTTTAAATCAATGTTTTACTTTAACATAACTGCAATTTCTCTCTTGTGTATTTTTCTGGTCATTGCCAACATTTATCCATTTTTTGGAGTAGTATCCAGTCAAACAAGCAAGCTGATGGAAGATCCATTTCAAGAATAGCTACATCAGATAACACAAGATTCTTGAGGAGGGCTTCTTGAGATTTATTTGTAATGAATCATTTCATAATTGTGTCATTAGCTTCATATACAACTATACTTGTAGTTCTTTTTATTTTGTCTGAAGGAATTATTTCTAGACAACTGGCACATGTAGAATCCTGGCATATGGATGAATACTCTAACTTCTTTGCACATGTAATGCTTAAAGTACACAAACACAGTGTCCTTAATAAGGCATCAACGTCTTCATTACTTTTTCCATGAAGATATTGAAAGATGAAATCATACTGCTTTATTTTGTGGAACCAGTGAGCCAATTGTCCTTCTGGGCTTTGGACTCTCAACAGCCACTGGGCAGCTGTAGGATTATTTTGAATAACAATTTTTCTCCCATAGAGGTAATGATGAAAGTGATCTATTGATCTAACAATGGCCAATAGTTCTTTTCTCATGACACAGTAATGTTTCTCAGCAGCAGAGTTTGATTATAGCATGAAACTATGCTCTCTAGTTTCTGTGCTCTTAAAATAGTACTTTTCCAGTCTCTAAAACAGTAATGTCAGTGTTCAGAAGGAAAGAAATCTTTTTTGGTTGTTCGGGGTTTTTTAAATAAGATAAATTTTCTCTTACCTCCAAGTTTCCTAGAAACTTTTTCACATTTTTACCCTGGCTGAACACATTCTTCTTTTGAGAGAAGTCATACAAGAAACTGACAGGCTGGATACAAGCTTGTGTAATTAGAAATACCATCATCCACATCTCTTCATTTCAATAGGCCATAGGCTCCACTGCTGGCACAAACCTCAGAGAAGCAAAATCGTCCAGACTCTGTTTAGTATTTTACCTGGGGATCTCCAATGATAACTTCACATTTTTAAAGCAAGTCTTTATTCTACATAAATGCTGAAATAACATTCAACAAAGATTGTTATGTTTTCCTAGAGATGCTGCATTTCAAAAACAAAGATATATTGGCCACTACACTTGCCAATATTCTCATTAACATCTTCCTGCAAAGAGACAAATAAGGTGTTTTCAAGACCCTACTCCAGAACTACAGTTCCATGACATTTTCCACTGCAGGGCTGTCACGGTCCACTCGGTGGACTCGTGATGGTTCGTTTGCCATGATCTCGAAAGTGCAAAATTAAGGTGACCAACACCAAAGGGGATAGCAGTAATCACACAGTAAAACTTTATTGTATTGCCTGTGAGGAGGCACGCGATAGTTAGAGATGGGTTAGAAAGAAAGGAGAAAAGTAAAGTTAAGTTTAGAGAGAGGAGAAAGAGGGGTTATAGCTACCACCACTGATCTCACGACGTCCTAATGGTCCCGGGTCCAGCTGATGCTGCGTCGTCGATCGTCGTGGTCCTTGGTGGGGAAGCTTCCAACTTCCGTTGTTCAGAAGTCATCTTTTATGCTTAGTAACACACCTTGCTCCACCTCTGCCTCAGGAGTCTCCACCCTTCTCAGAATACAATTATCATATCTCCGCCCTTCTCAAGCGAGGCTATCACACAGGCGCAGGGTCAGTGTCCGAGGCGTGGTTAGTCTTGGAGGCGGGTAGCCTTCGACCAGGAGGTGTGTTTTGGTATTATAATGAAGCAAAGTTCGTCTAAAGTTCATGATTTCTTCGCCCGTGTTATGCCAACAGCGGCAATTCATCCTTTTTGACAGTAGCTATGCGGTTATCTCTAACGGTTCCAGTCAGGTACCTTCCAGGAACCTTGTACTGCACATTCCGTCCTCGGGACCGGCCGCTGCGCTCCAAACAGGCCATTGTCAGGTAATGTACTGTTCATGTGCCTGATGACAATGTTGAGACAATGCTGATTTTCTGACCGACTCTTATAGGGGCTGAGTGTCCATCTTTGGCTGAGTACTGCTTTACTCAGTGTTTATTTTTCCTTGTTCCATTTCTATTTCATATTCTTCCTTGCCATATACCATTTGTTATTGAAATCACATTTAACTTTTATTTTTAAATTCTCTTTTCCTCTACAGTATCTAAAGGTTTCCCATTACTTCATCCATATATGAAGGCTGTATTATTTGTTTCTTAACCTTCATTATCTTAATCTCCAGTAACAGCACAGGAGCTCACTGACATCACTTTATTTTTTCTCTGACTATGCATGTTATAGAGAATATAACATAAGAATGGCCATAAAGTAGCATGGAAAACAACCATTTTTCCAACACACACTACCTGTATCCACCACAGTTCAACAGCCAAAATCTAAGGGAAAGGAAAAGAAAACAAGAGAAACATGGAATAATTCTTACTCTGATTTCTCCTGCTTTTCATATTTACTTAGGATCTCTCAGAGCCAGAAGTAGCAATAAGGTCCAGTGGAGACCCTTCTTCCTTAAACATGTAATTACTAAGGGGGCGGGAACCAGAGCACTCCTTGGCAATGAATTACATCATTTTCTTCGTTATTCATACTTCCTTTCATTGTTTTTAACAACCTACCTGAAAATATATCAATTACAATATTCTTTTATAAAAAAAATTAATAACCATTTGTTAGTCAACTTTCTCTGTTTTTCATCATTTTCTAGATTTCTAGAAAGAGTATCTTCAAATAACAATATATTTATAGTTTTATCAGTTCCTTTCCAAAGAATGTGTTGTATTAAAAAAAGGTGATGCTTAAACTAGCTCTAAGAGTCCTACCAACTGTCATGTGCATTTTCAAATTCTTAATAAAATTTCTTGTCGTGAAAGATAGGTTTATACCTACATTAATTCTGATAAAGAAAAAGGTAAAATTAATGTCTTGAATCACATAAGCCCAGTGCAGGGAAACAGACACTGATATCATCATGTGAAGTTATAGTTATGCCTGAAGCCCATTACTTCAGACATTTGCAGCACATTAATTTAAGACTTTTTTTTTTTTAAATGGAACTTAAGTCCATTCGAAAAGTTTTGTCTCACTTATTGTTTGTATGACTGACCACAGTGTTTGCATAAGACAAAAAAAAAGTAAAATATTTGGTTGCTACTGAAAGAAAGATTATTTAAATATATATATATATACTGCAAGCAAGATAATCCCATTTAAAAAAAAAAAAGCTAGCACTTCTTTCATAGAAGTTGTTTTAATATTAGTCCTGGTTCTGAAATAACTTTTGTGTTCAAAACCTCTTGCCTGTAAATCAACCTAAATGAGTTTCTTAAAAATCTATCTGAAATTCTGTTGAAAGGTAACTAATTTCCAAGGAATATAAAAAATTTAATTAAGACAACTAATTATAAAACATGAGCTACAGATATTTTAAAAAGCAAAAGCACTCTAATCCTCTGCACTTCCAGCTCACTATCACTGCAACCATAAAATATTGTACTTAGGGTGTTTGAGAACTCATAAGGCATCTGAAAATCTCAGTGTACTCATGTCCTTTGCCAGCCCTGGTGGAAAATCCTTTTGTATAACAGCACAATAATCTTCACCAACTGCAAAATATTTCATTAACACCTAGACTAGCCCCTTCCATTTTTCCTCTCAATTTGCTTAATATAAACAGCTCAACTATCTTTAGGGTGACACCAAAGCCAATATTTTCTTTTTTCCAGTGGTTTTACTTTCTGCCAAAGTAGGCAAAATGAGCTTCCATGGATTACTTCAGCTTCAGAGCTAAATGAACTCTAAAACATAAGCTAATATTTAGTCACTTCCTTCAACTTCTTTGTTTTTAAAATTATGGTTCAGCAGGAAGATTCATGGAAGTAAAATCCCTTCTGGCTTTCCACCTATTAACCGTATTTGTGAAGTTATCCACGTTGGTAAGCTCTTGTGGAAATTGTGCCTAATCAGGTGTGGAAGCAGTGAAGACTCTTCTGTCTCCTCAGGAGTTCCCCTAATTGCTCAGCAAAGAACAAGACGCTGATCCTTAGCATATCACAGCTCCTTACCATGGAGGCCCAGAAAATCTACCTAAAGGTTTGTTGCAGTGCTGTAGTTTTAGGCAACCCAGCTAAGAAGAAATTAAACTGCAGCAGAAATTGACTTTAATGTGATCTACTGATTTACAGTACTGCTAGTCGCGCCCAGTAATACTGGCATAATTACTTCCGCTTAGAACAGTAGTGAAAGTAAGTTGTTACGGGTCTCGCACAGAGGCAAATCCACTCTCTAAATGAACATTTCCCTTATCCTAAGAATATTGCTCCATGGCAAATTGAGTTGACGTGTTAACAAGTACCATTTCCATGTTCTTAGCAGCTGGGGGAGGGGAGTGGGTGTTGAATGCGTAAGAGCATGTATATATCCATAGCTTCATTCACAGAATTTAGTTTTTCTTTCTTTGGGTAGCAAATCCTGAAGTGTTCTCTTTTTTCTCCCATCATGACTATGCTTGACTTTGTGTGTTTTTTGCTGAATTTCATAGCTTTTCTTGAAAATTTTTTGTTTTCATGACCACTTTGAAAATATTCATGAAGACCACACTACATGAGAACAGATTCTGCCACCTTCACAGCTCTTTGCTATCCCATGCTCACACTACTTGTCAGGAAGCAGATGGATAGTCCTTATGAGTCCTTCCATCAAAGACCCCTGATGCACCCTCAGGCAATTTTCCTGGTTTATGTTAAAGACAACTCCAGCATAGGTGACATACTTCCACTTTTTTTTTCTTTTTCTTTTTATTCCCCCCCCTGCATTTGGGCCACCAGAGCAAGAAAACGTATGTACATGCACACATTCACACAGGGCTGTACTTGTAAGAGTATTGCTGCCTAGTTCCTTTGTTCAAATCACAAAGACACTGTGTCACTCTGAAATCACTGCCAAAAAAATAAGATAAGTAATAAAGGGACTTATCATCAAAAGTCCAATAATCTATTGTTAATATAGATCAGTGAAAAAACTGCTGTTTACTTTTGTAAGTATATAACCAGAGCGGAGCAGATGACAAAGAGCTTTTAATTTTCTGTCCTTATAACCATCAGATGGGTTCTGATGAGTAAGAAATGAGTACAGAGTACAACTCCAAAGTAGAAAGGATTTTTTTGAATGGTCTGAGGTAACAGGGGAAAAAAAGGCTTCCAAAAACATGTGTTGCAACTTTCTTACAAACTAGAAGATGACAGTCAGGAGAGTAAAGGGAATCAATGTGAACAGAGCTCCTGTGCCCACAAGACAACTAGACACAACAGTTTTATCCAACTCAAGCACCTTCCCATGAATGAAGAGTGGAAAATGCTCTGAAAAGCAACGCACATTGTTTATATGAGAATATGGTACAGCCTTACCTTGAGTTCCAACAAATGCAATGTTTAATGAACGTTAATGATCACAAAATGATACAAATGCATAGCTAAATTTGAAATCTGCAACGTCTAGACACAAAAGGTCACACAAATGGGTAACACTGAAGATATTGTGACTAGCTAATGTTGATTTGATCTTTAAATGTAATTTTTCATTGTTTAGGTAGGTTTGAAAAGACATTAGGAAATCTGATTTAATGCATTTTTGGACACATTTTTCTTAGCCATATCACAGTCACACAGTAAGTTTCTGCAGGCATATTGAATGTCGTGAATGATAGAGTCTGCCAAGATCTGAAGAGATAAGCCTTAATAACAGTCATATTTTATAGTCTTTCCTTCTCAAGGACATCCAGACAAATACATACAGCAGTACTGAAAGGAAGTCACATGTATCTTTCACTAATTTCCATTTTCTTCCCTCAGCTGCTTACAGATGAGGCCTGCACAGGGCTTACCGCTTCCCCTGAACTGACCCCGCATATGTTTCCTTCAAGGCTAAGAAAAGATCAAATCTGGGCATAAATAGATTATTTAACTATGTTTCTGTTCTTTATGTAAACATTATACTTGATATCCAATAACAAGCAAAGGGATTTAACTGAGCTTGTTTAGTTTACAAAAATAAAACTACACTTTATTTCTTGTGTTATTGCATCATTTTGCCAAGTATTGTCTTTATATTTGGTTTTGAGTGAACAGAAACCAAAAATCTTACTATTTGCACGGTTGTATATGGTCTTTGCAGGTAAGCAGTGCAGCTTTTTTTTTTTTTTCATTAACCCCTCTCAATTCCTTTGTGTTGTTTGTTCATCACTGATGGCCTTTAATTCATCTGCATTATTATTCTCAAACCACCTCCATCCTGCCTATCATTTTTGGTTTGGTTTTTTTTTTTTTCTCTCCACAAACAGCTGAAGAGAATAGTGTAGTCAGGGATATCTAGAAGTATGTCTAAGTAGTTCAGTGTCTAAAATAGACCAGGACATCAAGGTATGAAGGCGAGCACCAAAAAACTAGCCAAAAAACCTACACTGCTCTGAAGATGGACTGACTCAAAAGTATAGTTGTTAAAAATTAGCAAGACACGCTCCCTCAGTACTTAATGTATCTTCTTTTAAAAGGAAGAATTCCACATTTGCCATCAATTTAGCTATGACTAGTCACTGGCCTTACATTTCCATTTTGCACAGTAATCTTTTCAAATACCAGCTTCAGTGAGTGAAATACCAAAAGCTTATTGTTATATGGACTAGAAAGAAGCATATATGGGTGCCATATAACACCAGAAAGACCAGTTCTTTCCAAGAAAGAATTTTTTTTTTTTTTTAATGCATAATTATTAACTGGAAAAGGTAGCTGGTTTAGGGTCCTTTTTCAATTTGAATAAAAATATTTTTTTAAGTATAGTAAGCCATGAAAACTGTAAACGTTGAACAGTAAAAACCAGATAAGCAATAATGTTACAAATTAGGTTCCCTAAGGTTCAGTCCTGATATTGGTCCTTGTTAAGTGGCACAGTATGAAGCAAGAATAATGAATTTTAATGTAATACTTGAATGCATGCTGAGAATTTCTTAAAGGTTCTTTATGATTTTTTTTTTAAATTTCAGTTATTGAAATGTGTAAAATGCGAACACACGTGTTCCCATTAACAAATATAAAACCAAAAATTACTATGATGAAGCATTTTAAAAGAAAACTAATTCCCCTGATTTAGGGTACTCTGTATGATTTTAATTTCCCTAATGTACCTTTTTACCCAATTCCTTAATGAATCAGTAACATGCAATTTCTTTTAAAGATTTCCTGCCTTGTAGGATAAATGTTGCAGAATAACAATTACGTTATTGCTTTAGAAAATACTTTCCTCTTACAGAATATGTAATCTTCATGTTCTTTACTGTTATTTACATATACTTCTACATAGCACAATGTTTCTGATTGCGTTGCAGTGTTTGATCAGTGAAACAAGTTGTATTGCTACTACTGAACTGCAGTATTTTTAACCAATGAGCATACCCTTTCCAACTTAGTACATTGCTAAATATCGTTAATGTCAGTAAGTGAATGACAAACTTAAGTGTAAAAAAAACGTAGTGTGATTTTAAAAAATAATTGGGAAAAAAATGTCAAGGAAAGACAGGTCTGGAATGAGATCCTTAGCTAATGTAAACCAGCACAGATGGCTTGACTGGAAGAGCACTGTGTCATTCAATGTTGCTATGGACCTAATCATGCATCTTAGGAAGATTACTCTATCATCAACTCATCCAGGCAATGACTATACCTAGGATAAACAGACAAATTTCCATGGACTTTAACATAATTATTTACTTTTTGCATTAGAAGGATCTAAAGCATTCTTTTTCTAAACAGTATCCTACCATTTACAGCTCTGATTCTTCTTTCATTTTGTACTAACATAAGCCACCAACCCGAATGGAAAGTTAGAGAAGGATCAGACCTAAAGTATACTAAAAGTTATCTTATTTCAATATTTGATCCATAAATTGTAGTTGTGAATAACTACATACAAGAAACTTTATGAAGTACACACAGATTTCATATCATCTGTGGTATAAAAATAAAAACACACTAACACACATTAACTTAGAACTAAACTATCAAGGACTGTATTTCTCTAGGTAGTTGGTATTGACTGACGATCGAGCACCAACTCTGAAAATATAGGTAGGAATAGAAGGTTTGATTGGTCTCCCAGTAAAATAACTGCTTTCTTCAAGGTTTTACAATGTGAACTATTGAGGCAGGACTTAAAATATTTGCTTACATGCTTAAAAAAAAAAGTGAAAGTCATAAATTTGACCATTGTGAGCTATGAGACTCAGGTTTTCTTGTAAATGTTTCATGCTTACTAGTGTAATTATTTTTATTATGGACTGTTCAGTAAGTCATGTCCTAATGTGCAACTTTTAAATAGCAGCATAAATATGAGCTGATTGATACAGCTGATGTATGTTTAGCTCCTGACCAGATTGAAATAACTGGTATATATTTAGCTCCTGGAGAGGGACAAAAGCCCAGGTGGATGGCAAGTTCAATTATAAAGTAATCCTTAATAAATTTACCCAGATTATTACCTATTAAGGGTGTATATGCACATGAATGAGCATTTTAATAAAAGTGTTTTAAATTCAGTATCAGTTACCTTATGACAAAAACCACTTTAAAGTAATAGCTATTTTTGTATTCAGAGAAACATGACACTTAATTTGAAATATTTTACTGGAGATACAGAAAGAGCCAAATGTGAAGATGGCACGCTCTTCCAAAGCTGAAGTAGTTCTGCATCTTTTGAAGCAAGCTTGATAAACTTTACTTACTTTACAGAAGTCTGAGTAACCAGTTAAATATATATGTTCACAAACAAGTCCTTATTTACAGGACTGATTATGATTACCTATTGTGAAAATAAGCACTGCTCATTTGCTGGTGAGTTTTTAGAAGAATGAATGAGCAGCTTCTGTTTCAGGATTTTTTTTGTATTTTCGTATCAGGAACAAGCTGTTGATCCATTAACATATTTATCTTTCCCTTTTAAATTTCTGAGAAATTGAGTTCAGTATGTGGTAATAAACCTCAAAACCTGGGGAGAAAACAAAAATCCCTACTCATTTCACTTTCTCTTCCTCCATATTGCTGATGCCATGAAAGACATGGTTCATCTAGCCTAACTTTTGCCATGTAAGAGTTATCCAGCCTAAGCCAACCTTGTCTAATCCTTCTGCCTCGTTCACTCTCCAAATACTGCAGAGGAGGCCTAAGACTGGGCTTGGACTAGAAGTTTAGTTTTTAGACAGAGATGAGGCCTTCCAGATTTTCTTAAATTTTTGTCCATTTTCCCCAGAAAGTTAGAAAAGCAAAGACTTTCCAAAAAGGATCAGAAAAATAACATTCAAACATACATTCCTCTTTCGGAGAGGTAAGTAATCATTTTCTACTTCAGCTATTAAAAAAAAAACCACAAGGAAAAAGAGGAAGCGAGGGAAGGGATCAAATGATTCAAGGTGCAAAAAAAAAAAAGCATTGTTCTTTCAAAATTATTTTGCCCACCCATAAAACAACATTACTTTTTCCATTCATCCGTAAAAATACAGCACGGATCATTTAGTACTTTAAGATTTAGGTACACACACTGAAATCAGATAGACTGTTTATATAATTAAGAAACATCAGAGACATCCAGTAAAATATTAAGATAGGAGAAGATAAAAAAAAAAACCATCATACACTGAATTAAAAAAACTCATCAAGTCTCCTGAACAACAGTTCTTGACAGCATAGTAAGTTTTCCCTGGACTGTTCTTCTGTCAGAGTGTTACTGAGCCTAATACAAAAATTAGTGACTCTAACAATCAGGGGGGGTTCCATGCTGAATATTGACATTTTCAGCATTCTTCGTTCAACTGACTTTTAAATCCCAGTAACCATCTTCTTGAAAAAATGAGTTTTTAAAGAGTTTGGGAATGGAAATACAAATGTAATAAATAGACATTCAGCTAATGTGAATGAATGTATTTCCCCAAATATAAAGATGAAATTCTGTGAGACCCATAAATGAATTAACCTTCTGATGTGATGATAACAAAACATTATTATCTAAGGACAAACATTGTTATCGAAGCACTACAGCGCAGCTGTGCTTTAAACTACCCCTACTGTAGACACCAGTCACAATACTATCAAGGAACCTGTTTTTCTATACCCCAGGCAGAAACACCTAGAAATTGAAACACTTTTAAAATATATTATCTAAAAATGTGTATTTCATTTGAAAGATACATCAAACAAAGCTACTGAACACATTCCTAGTTGAGTTATTGTATTTCAGCAGCATTTTGGAAAGACTACACAAGAATAATCAAGGAAATCTGAATCCAGGCTGATCCAAATCACTTGCAAATTTTGATCCAAGTATGTCTTTGCAGGAAATGTAAAAAGAGCAGTCTTGAGCACCACACCCATAGGTCACTTCTAATTTCTGCCCAAAGGAAAAAATGCTTTGTGGGTTTAATTCATTAAGAATTACTTTTTAATGAAATTAAGGATACATTTTTTGAGCTTCTCTTTAGTGTTTTACATAGTATTCCAATACCATCTAGTTTATCCAGAGCTGGCTGAGCTCCAGTAATGGAATAATGATCTTTACATGTTTGTTCTGTACTCTTTGCTTTACTGAAAGCTTTGGCTGTTTAAGTTGAAGGCACTATATAAACCTAAGACAATTATTACTGTATAATAAAGGAGCCAAAAGACTGGGGGGGGGGGGGGGGCCAAAATTGTAAGTATTAATATGACAGTGGTCTTTGATTCTCTATATTCCAATTCAGATGTGACAGCATAATGACATTATGTTATCTTATTGTTTAATCTAATCTTCCAACAAACATTACAGCATAACATTATAAAAAGCCTATTTGGGAAACATTAATTTGCCTTGCAGATTGAGGAGTATGGAAATAAGGCACCTTCTAGTTTCTCTTTTGCATTATTGACAGAACTTCTAGTAATTGTTCCTCTGGAAGAGATTAAAGAAGGTGAAGGTTAAAACTCAGAAATAGACAAGGTAAATATATTTAAGTAGGGGAAAAAGACCTGGTATTGTTTGCAATGACTATGAAATATTTGGTTTATTTTTTTCTAAATCGAGGGGATTTTCTCTTGTATAAAATACATTTTTTAAAAAATCTCTAATATTTCAGTTTAGAAAAATCTCTTTTTCTCTGGTTTCTTATCTCCGGTGACAGAAACCATTTCATTCAGCAACCACATTTAAATGGGAGGTATTACTTGAACTTCACATCACTTCAAAAGACAAGTAGCAGTCAGTAAGAAGCGAGTTATACTTCTCAGCATCCAATCTATTGGACAATTGTGTGAAAATCATTTTACAAGGCTATTGGTGTTCCAAACACGGGGTGAAAGGATCTGGGGATATTCCAGAAAGCCCACACGGATGAAAGCTTTCTTAACCTACGTTAAATCTTGATAATGCAATAATGAGTCTTTTAAAAGGATAATTCTAATTCCCCTATCTAGTGCAATAAAGACTGTATACAGCTAATCTGCTTTGCCCTTTCAATTAAACTCGTCCAGGACGTTCTATGTAGTCAGCACCCTGAATGAGTCATTAAAATTCTCGTTCTGTAAGACTGGTGTGCAGCGCACCGTTGTTTCTAAATTCCATTAAATCCAAATGGTCTTTATCGCCCCATGACCACTGTGACTTCAATCAGCCAATTTAATTACCTTACAAAATTGTCAGCAGAAGCAGCAAAGAAAAACAGGAAGGGCTGTGACGTTATCAAATTGAAATCTTCCTCTGTGCTGTTTCATCTAGACCAGTCAATAACAATGCTTCTCACCTCCTTGCTGCCTTCCCGAGGCTCTTAACCTTACTCTGCTTTCAAAGATTTCTGTTGTTGTTTATAAGAGTGATTTTGAACTCCTCTCCGCGAGGACGTTAACACATATTGAAAGCTCGTCCTTGGCAGTAAAATTTTCATTGGCTCTAAATACTGGAATTACCAAGCCACAGACCTCTGGGGGCTGCCACAACAAGTGTTTATTTTGCAGATTTTCATGGCACTCTTGATCTGAAGGCAGACTGCCTTCCCTACTAAAGCCAGATACGTACATTTTCTCATTTCTCTCTTAAATACAGGCGGAAAGGTTACCTCCTTCCACTAAAAGGGTGTCAGTGCAAAATCCAAAGGAGAGAAAGCGCCCATCCAGGAGAGCTAATGCAGGTCTAGTCTAGGAAAACCCTACTTGATTACCCAGCAGGTACTTTTCACTTGAACTCTTTATCTCATACCCTTTTGCACAGAGCTGACTCTCACTGCTGTCCACGACATTGCTGGTTTAAAATGCTACTATGTTAAAATGGTCACCTGAATCCCAGAAACGTGTGGTTTCACACCCACTGGCACAAGCAGTGGACCCAACGAGCCAACCTCTTCTCTGGTTTTGCCATGCTCGCTGTCATAAGAACAATTACATAGAGGCAAATTCAATCTGTTTGAGCCAAAGGAGCTCAGCTAAGAAGTATGTCAGATGAAAACCGTGCTAAATCTTCACGGAGGGTGACTCCAGAGTACAGTAATTCCCCTCCCCAGGTTCCCACAATGGAGCTGAAAATCAGGTTGTTTTTTCTTAAGTCCCAAAGATTACATTATCACATACAGCTTTGGTTTGCTATTATTATTATTATTATTATTATTTTATGGAGGGCAATGGGAAAGTGCTAGGCTTTATAAGAGTTTGGCGGGGGGGTTTCTTTGGGGAGGGACGGAGGGGAAGTCAGTAGCAGGAAATGTTTCTAGTAAGGGTTCGACATTCTCCCTTCATTCCTTGAAAAGCGTTCTGCTCTCTCTCTTAGCTTTCTTTTGCTTTTAAGCTGGAAGAAGACACCCAGCCACCCACCATTCCCTTATAGTTCATTGTAACTCACAACATTTGGCTCCCTTCCTCGTCTGCTTGAAGTCAGGCAACCGCAAAGCAACAAAAAGTCGAGACTGCAGACAGGGGCCTCTGCTTTTCTTCACCCTTCTTTTTGAATGTGCTGAAGAAAACAAACTATCTCACAAAGTGGGGAAACAGTTATCAGGCCAGCGGGCCCCCTGCGGTGAAGGTCTTTAGCCTTTCACCACACTTTCACGAATAATGAGGCACCTGGGAAAGAGTGAGAAAACGCAAAGGCCACGGCTTTCCCCTTCCAGCCACCGGTCCCTCTTCACACCTTTGCTGTGGGAAAGACGAATTGCTCTCGGCGGCAGAGACAAGGCCCGAAACGGGCGATTTAAATAAAGGAGGGTATTTGAGAGTGCTCTAAATTTTAAAGAGCTGACATTCGTGCCCCGTGGAGGAATAGGTGAGGAAAGAGAGGTTCGAAACAGCCTGGGCTCTTACCGCCTTGGGCAAGGGAGGGGGCGGGTTTCAGAAAACACAGGTGAGCAATTACTGGTGGTTAACGGCTCTTAATGGCTTGTTAATTCAGCCTTCTGGGGCAAAGTGCTGGGCTGTTCCGGGGGAGGTAAAGGCAAAAAAGAGGGGCCGGGGCCGTGCCCAGCGGTCGGGGGCGGAGAGGCGGCTCGGCTGGGCTGTGGCTCTGCCGGGCTACCTGGTGTTTCTGGGGGGCCGCTGCCCGGGGTCTGCTCTTACACAGGAGCAGTGAATCAGAAAGCCACGAACCGTGACCCCCCAACCCGGCACGGTTCTGCCGGCGGTCACGTATTTTGGCTTTCGTGCGGTGCCAAGTGATAAGGCAAAGGTTTCCATCACACTTAGCACAGCGGAGAGACAAATGCTCGGCTGCTGCTTTTCTCCCTCGTCAAGCTGGGACCCGTCCTTTTATCGGCAGCAGTGGCTTAGGACTATTCCCGTTTGAAATCCTCGAGTACCGTGGGCACAAGCCTCCTCCCCAGCGTCTCCTGGGCTTGCTGAGGGGAAGCCACGGAGAAAGGGCAAGGGAGGGAGCTTGGCCCCGTGCCCCATGAAGCAAGGTGTCATTTAGGAAGGGCGCCTGGTGTGATGCCCAAATACCACGTTGCCCTGCCCCAGCAGCGGCAGCAGGCGGCCGCCCGGCTGCCTGAGTGAGTGCTGCCGGGGGGGGGAACGCTGCCATCGCGCCAGCACCCCCCCCCCCCGCGTTTGCTCTCCGAGGCGCAAGCAAAAATAACCCCCCCGCATTGCACAGATAACCCAGGCGGCTTGACGTCCCTGGGTGGTTGCTAAAAGGTAGCTTGAGAGCGAGAAAGAGAGAGAGAAAGGACACGCCGGCTAGTCCCAACAATGAGAGGAGCCGTGGGAAGGACAATGCGAATCCACGGTGGTTAATTTGCACGGGAGGAATGAGGGGGCTGGAGCTCTGGCAGGCTTCAAGCTCTCCCCTGTTGCCATAGCGCTGCTGGCTGAGGAAGAAGAGCGGGGGCTGGCAGGCTGACTTCTGGAGGGAATCTCCTCGGCTCTCGTTTCTCCTCGGGAAGGACCCCACGGGAAGGCACCGGCATCCCGTCCTCCTGGGTCGCAAGGACATCCCAAAGGGACAGATAGCACGGGAACCCGGAGGGGGCGGCGGGGAATTGCCCTCTCAGAACTATCCAAAGCTTTTCCACAGCTCACTCCCTGCTCCTTCCCTCCTGCCCGCCATGCCCTACACAGAGGCAGACATGTCAGCCTCTGGGGAAGGAGCTGGAGTTCTCTGGCGGTCAGAGTCACTCCACACCGGGATTAGGCTAAATCCAGGCTCCCCAAAACAGACATGTGCAGCAGGCCCGGCTGAGCAGGGCAAAAGTCTTCCTCTCTCTCTCTCACGTCTAACATTTCCCATACTAAAATAAACTAACCAGCTGCTCCCTACCTACTTCTAAGCCTCGGAGATGGGTTGGCGGCAATTCTTCTGAAAGACGAGAAAAAGCACGCGGTGATTCAGAAGCGGACTTATCATACATACTTCGCTGCTGCAAACAGTGGAGTGAGCCCAACCCGTTCACCGCCGGTGTGGCCAGGAGGCAGTTGGGAAGGGAAGTTAGCCCAGGAAAATACAGGCGGCCGCCACCATGTCCCTGGGCGCCGGAGTCCCGCTGCACCGCCCTTCGGTCTCGGGATTGTTTGTTATTCTAATCCTTAGCAAAACGCTGCTCTCCGGGGCTCGCTCTATAGGTACAGTGGAGTAACTATTCAGAGAGAATGCGACCCGAAAGGAGGAAAGCTCACCTCTTGCTAGCGGTGTGGCCCGGAAGATGTTTGTTTACACAGCTACCCTTGAAAGTAATTCAGACTCCTAGACACCGACCCTCGGCACCGGTTGTGAATTCCGGTTCGTGGAAGGACAGACAGCCGGACAGTGCCAGTTCACAGGCAGCCCTAGCGCTAATCTCACGGCCGTGACTATGGATCAAACCGAATGCAAAAGAAACCCCACAATGGTATCCCGACCCGTTTAGCCACGTCCAAAGAAACAAGCATTCCTGAAGACGGTTGCTAAGAGCAACGTGCCTTAAGCACCACCTTTAGACCAGATGGAAGCAGAAAATAAGTACTACTAGGAATTCAGCACACGAGATGGGTAACAGCCGGGTGACTTTTTAATCATTACCCACCTTCCCTTCCACATAAAAGTACGTTGGGGGGGGGGGGTACTGCTGGGGATTTTAAACAAAATCAGATACAAACCAAGGCACTACTCCCAGGCGAAGACGGGAGCTTTCTGTGCCCCACGGGAATGGATGTAGCGGCTGCTCCAGCTTACCGCGGCCAGCGCGAACGCGGGAGATCCGCGCCTCCTCCCTCCAGCCGTGCTCTCGGTAGGCAAGGACGATGGATGCCTCTTGCCTGGGGAAGCAACTTTCGGGCTGCCCCCTCCGCGGCTCGCCGGCGGGGCCCGGGCGGCCAGGAGGGCGCGGAGGCGGGTGCGGAGCTCCCGCCGCGGCTCGCTCCGGAGGACTTCCGCGGGCCGCACAGCCCCCCTCGGACCCGCGGTTAAGTTTCGGCTCCGTCCTGCCCTTCCTCACAGCGAAACTTCTATAGGGGACGCAGCGGCTGAAAGGTCTCCCTCGCTTGCTCGCTAATACACACGTACACAGGCGCTCGTACACAGGGCAGAGCTGTTAAGGTTAGTTTCATGGTCCAGCTGAGTAGTCTTTAAACTGTAAAACCGCTCTACGCTCCTTGAAATTTCATTCTGATTTATGACTTTTCTCTCTCGCTCGCTTTTTTTTTTTTTTCCGGGGGCGGGGGGAACTCGTACAACTTTCCTCGCATAGAAAAGCTGTGGTTTTGAAACGTATCGCAAAGGCTTTTTCAGGACCACTGCCCGAGACAGAAATCCTCTCTTCTCTAACCCTAAACGCCACCGAAGAGGCAAGCGACTAGGCAGACGCTTCAAGGGAAATCAGCGCAAAGGTCTCACATTCAGCGTCGCGCCCACACGGGATGGGCTCGGGTGGACCAGAGGCGGGCGGCCGAAACTTAACAACTAGTTGACAGATTTTTAACTGATCAAGCACCGTATTAGCCACGCTTTCCACTACTATGGAAACAAAAAAGGTACATTACGAGGAAGCCACACAAGCTGCGCAGAGCCTTAGGCAAACGCGTTTGCCAGTCATTTTTCTCCCTATTGTTATTATAATTACCGTCATCATCGTGCCGTTACTACGGCTACAATGAGCTGCAGCGACAGAAAAAACACATAGCAATTCACCCCTCCGGGTGCAAAATAAAGAGGGACTTCGGTGCCTGACTCCGGTAGCACGTCCCAGCTCTCCCCCAGCACCCCCTTCTGAGTCAATCCTACGTATATCGCATTCAGGCTTAAATACACAATGAAAAAAGTGTCGGGAAATCTTACCAAATCTTAACACATGTGTGGTTCCTTGAGAATATCCAATCCACAGTAAGCAAAGAAGGAGTCTAATGGTGCATCTGAAGACTGGATTAGTTACAATAGGGGAAATAATCTTCATGATGTTTCTATGCACACACGCGCTGCCTCACTTCCCCCTTCTAAGCCGTCAGGTTTCCCGGTAGGGTGAGAATGAGGATACGTAAACTGATGGCCCTCAGACACGATCACGGCATGGTCACAGAGAGAGGAGAGAGTCTACGCTTCCCAAACCATTAGCAATCCCTGCATGTTCTTCATTCACTGCGCCAAGGAGCAACCTTCAACTGCAAGGAATGGTGGGACATCCATGTTAGTCGGGGGAGAATCCTTGAGAAATCCACACACACACAATGTCCAGCCGGGTAAACCTGGGAGGCAAGAAAGGAGGAAAATCAATAGATAATCCAGCTCGAGAAATCGCTGAGGTATCGCCACATAGCGAGAGTCAATGAGCACCAGCCGTTTCACTGGCGAAGCTTTTGCCGTGCTCCCATTCTACTGCACTGCTGCACAGCTTCTGACGCGAAGCCAAGATTAAGTGAGAGAAATTGAGATAGCTCTTCTCTTCTTAAGGCTGCCTGCCAGACAGCCTTCCCAAATTCTATTATGCAACCGATCTGATCGCCCAGCGTTGTCGGAGGAAAAACAGCTCGGGTTTATTTACATGCTTCTGATTGTTATTAGTATTTCAGTTGTTCCGAACAATAGCTATAAGGGTCTGTAGCGGGGGGGGGGGGGGGGGGGGGAGCTGTAGGGGAGAAGGGAATCGGGTGTGTAAAAATCAATTCATGCATTTTAATAGCTGACTGCCTGCGTCGAAATCACTTAGCGTTAGAGTTGTGAAAAAGAGGGCTGACAATAAAGTCATGCAGGTTATCAGAGTAACGTTTAGGCTAAAAAAAAATAATCATGATATTTACATTCACTAACTGTTACTCACGTTAATGCATGAAATAGGGTAAATGCGATGGCTTGTATACTGAGTGTGCTTAGGAACTTGCTCCGGACCCAGTGATTACGGAGCACCAGCCTGCTTTTGCAAGGTAAACAGGAATCGGCAGCGCTAGAACAGCCTTGTTGAATGCACAGACCTGTTTCGCTCAACTTGCTTGAAATTGCAATGCTGCTTAAAAGACAGTAACTTGGGGATTTACTAGTTTATGTTTTGCACTTCATTCTGCCACTGTCTTATTTTGCACTCTGCTTTCCTTTCACTTTAGTATCATGGAAATGTTGCTGTTCCTCCCTGTACTGAGAGATCTATGTAGTTTGTCATTTTGCAGTCCTCAGTGAGAACAATAGCACTTCTCAGTTTGATAATGGGATGCTGAGTTTGTACCTGCAAACGCATACACAGACTTTTGTCTTTTGGCCAGGTGTTCCAAAGAAGATAAACTCATTCTGTGGACTACTTCAGATTTTCCTTGGAAATACAATTAGCTGTGTGCCTGTATCCATTAAAATACATTGAACCAGGACTGTCAGACTTTGCAATCTAAGTGAAGCTTTTGCTGAACCTACTTAAGCTTTATTACAGACACTAAAAGATAATTCTTAGATTCCCCACCAGGAAAATGAATTCATTTTATTCTACATTCTGCCTACAGACATCTTTTGTCTCCTTTATCTCCCTCCTTGCCTTTTATTACTAAAGAAAATATCACTGAGAGACTTCACCCACAGATACATACAGATGAACACAGAATAGACCTGACTTTACAGAAATAAATACCGATGATGGCAAGCTATTGAGAACACTCTGTGGAATCTGTCAGAAGTAGAGCATGGCAGAGGTGAGTTATAGTTTATTCTTAAATAACATCTGTGTATTGTAAACATGTAAATAAGTAACAGCATCATTTAAATTATAACCTGTAATGTTGGTGCTCTGTACCCCTAAGAGTGTTAGCAATTCACAGTAACTTTTTATCATTATGGCTTACTGATTTCCTTTGCACGCATTTACTTAAAACACTGTAAAATGCTGATGAAAAGAAATGTACATTCTGTGAGGGCATTATTAAACATCATTGATTTTTTTTCTTTAAGATGGAGGCATAACTGCAGTGTCAAAAATAAGTATCATGAATGGCTAGTTCTGCAGTCTAGCAGGGAATTCAATCAGACGATTTGACTATTGGAGCACTTTAAAAGAACACCTAGTGTTAAAAGCAAGGATATCTAGCGACTCCTTCAGTTCACACTTAGAATATCTCCCAGTAAAGATGCAGAGAGATGCTTTTTCTTATATTTCGTTTATTCTCTTCTACTTCTTCATATTTTATCTTAGTCCAAGTAAAAATAAAACCGACCCACGTGAATACTGTGAACGTTCTTTGCCTCCCTCCTCTTTCCCCTGGTGTTGCTGAAATAAAGGACATTAGGCATCTTTAGATACTTTTAAAATTGTGAATGCTCAGATGTAGCTTCTTGTCTAAACTGATTTTTCTATTATTATTTATTTAATTTAGTTTCGGTGAGCAGTTCTGAAAACATGATATTCACGGTCAGCTTTAGCACGTAAAACAAGACATAAACTTTGGGGAAAGTGGCTCCTGCTATCAGTCTGATTTTCTAAGGTCTCTCTCTCGAAAAAAAAATACAGCTACCTGTAATCTGAGCCCAACAGAGCTCCTAACTCACCGAGGCGTTTATAGCCGGCATCATAAACCAACTTGTGATGAATTCCCTTTGCTATTACCTATTCAGCAGCCCGCGCTGCAACCCCTGCTCGCGGGCCTAGGACTCAAGCCGAGTGTCCTTCCCCCGGTGCCAACATCCCTCCACCGCCGGCTGCGGCCTCAGCACCGCGGACAGCGCCCGGCGCGGCCCCGGCGCGCCGCCTTCAGCACCTCGGAGAGCGCTCCCAGCCCGCCGCCGCCGCTCTGGGCGACCTGCCCTGCCGCTCCAGGGGCCAAAGCCCTTTTGCTTGTTTCCCTTGCATCCATCTCACAGCGCGGGAGGGGGATTAAAATCTGTTACCGGCTTCTTTAAAGGCGTGTAAAGTACCCTCGATTATTTTAGCTGGCCAGCTACTTGACGGCATTTTATGGGTTCAGGAGGAGTACCGCTCTCCTTCTTAACCTGCTCTCACACATCGCCTAACGCTCTGTGTTAACATCCCTCCCCCTTCTTTCAAACCCTAGCTCCCACCCTGAAGGAATACTGTAGTTCATCCAGAATTATTTTCTCAGGAATATCAGTTCCTTATCAAAAAGTAAATCTTGCAAGACATCGGATGTTTAGAACTCCCTCAATATTTGGTGACTTGAAGATCACTTACAGACTGTGCAACAAACTAAAGCCTCAGACTTCACCGCCCTAGACTCCCTTTCTGTTAATTGGGCTTTAGCTTCATTTCTCCTTCGGGGGACAGAGGGACAAGGAAGGGTAACCTTTAAAAAAGATACTTTTGTCCACCCTCCAGAATGATTTCAATATGAAAGCAGGCAAATGTTCTTAACGCCTTTCATATTTCCTTCCTTGTGAGATGTACAGTTCAAAGGTTGGAAATCCCCAATAAATGTTATATTGGAGAAGCTGGTCTCGTGTTTGGGGGGCTTCTTACCACTGTTACACAGTTCTGTTCAGATTAAAGTCTTTATGAAACTGCCCTCCACACTTTAGGGATCAGCAACTGGAAAATCTACAATTCCTTGGATATATGTTTTGATTTGTTTTACATTTTGGTCATCTGTCGTAGGCATGGTGGTAATACATCTTTAATATACAAGGACAATGTTCAAGTGAAGCTGATGTGAAAAATAGTATTCCAGCTATAGACGGGGAAAGAAGAATAGACAGTCTGAGGCCTTTAAATCTTTTCTGGGTAATAAAAGCCTACTAAATTTTTAGGTATGTGTCAAGTACAAATGGTGACCTTATGTACATCATGTTTCATTTGGAAAGGAGAGAGATGTGATTCTGATTACCTTATTATATCAGGTGCTTTTTCCTTCTGATCTTATTTTTATGTGCCATTATCATAATAAAAGTTAACCCAGTTCCAGCTAGCTGCCACCTACTGGGATGTATAGTTTTACCATATTACTTTAAAAAGGAAATGGCTTTCATTTTCGGGTCATAGCTGTATCTCTGAGAACCGATGATAAGATTTTTATATCACTTAATCTACTGTTTTGTCCTCTCCCAACAACAACTGATACTAATTTAGTATGTGTATAACACACAGTCCCCAAAGCTTTGTTTCTCAGATATTTTTCGGCAAATCCTTGCGAACGCTTCAGGTTCACATGCCACCACTGTCCTCCTGCTGTTGCAATCTGGTGTGAGGAGAGCCATCGTTTACCGCAACACCTGACCAGCATCTCCAGATCTCCAGAAACAAGTATTGCAGCTTTGCTGACAAAGCAGTAACAGCCCTCCCTTTTTAAACGTTTGCCAAACTATTCAAATGAATGTTGATATTATCATTTAAAAACACATTGCGGCCCACTTGCACTTCACTCCCACCAGCTATAAAAACCATAGGTTCTCCTCTGTCTGTTATTAGCTCAGTCCAAATTTACAACCAAGTTTCTGCTGCGCCGATGATTAATGACATTTTAAGATGGTAATTAATTTTTAGCTAGTGGAAAGACGTGTATTCTAATTAACGAACTAAGTATGCAATAGACTCACTTCTTCAGGCACTTTTGAGTATCACAGCAATGCACTTTCCTAGCAGGTTTGAAGCAGCAAGAATAAACATTTATGACATTATCTACAGATCAGCCTTTTGTCCCTTCAGTTTGCTTTGGGGTTGGGGAAGCTAGGAAAGATTTGGGGAGGAGAAGGAGGATGTTTAACGTTTTCCATGCTCTAGTCCCCCAAAAGTTTCGAAGGAAAACGTGAAGAGAGGTTTTCATTATAATGTATTCATTCCTTTTCAGTGCGCGCACGGCTCTCGCAATTATGCCTCCACTCCGTAGGCAGGAATGTCTCCTGCTCTACACAGAGAGAGTGTCAGCGCCCTGGCTGGGTTAGCGATGGATGCTCACCCAAAGAATGCTGAATTTGTTCAGAAATAAACGACAGGATTGCCGACAAGCCGAAAGGGGGGCTGGCTGCGCCGTACGGTGGGGGCCGGGTAGGGGCAGGAGGAGACCTCGCGGAAGTAGAGACTGTTGTCCACCCACAACTCTAGCAAAGTTAGAGCCCGTTTCTCACCTCCGCTCCCCCAGGAGAGCGGGGGGGCACATCCCTGAGCCCGGCCCGGGAGCAGCGCTCCGGCTGCGGGGGGGGGCAGTTCCTGGCCACCGCGGGGGCCGGGCGGGGGGCAGCGGGGGGCTGCGCTGCCCTGCCGTGCCCTGTCGCCTCCGCTTCCCACCCCTGCCACCTCCAGAGCGGCGGAGACAGGCGGCTCCGAGGGTGCGGAGCAACGCGGGAAGGAAGAGAGGAAGGCGACAGGTTTGCCTCCCCCACGGGAGGGACAGAGCCGGGCGGCAGGAGCCGGCCAGCCCAGCGGTGCTCAGCGCCCGCCTTTGCCCGGAGACACCTGGCCGAGAGACGTCGCGGCGTGCGGCTCTCGGCACGACGCGGCTCCAGTGCATCCCCCGCCGCCACCCCCCTCCCGCCCCCCCCCCGCAGCCCTTCACTTGCATGCAACCCCTCCGGCCGTGGCGGCCAGCCGGAGACCCCGGGACGTCCTCCTACCTTGAGGCTGCGGGCGGGGAAGCTGGGAGGGAGAGGAAGGCGGAGGCGGGGGGGAGGAAGGGCGGTGGCAGGACGCCGGGGACTGCCCGGGCTGCGGTGCAGCCGGCGTCCGGGCACCACTGACGGCGGCGGCAAGCGGCGGCCGAGCGAGGGAGGGAGGAGGGAGGGAGGGAAGGGGGGAGGAGGGAGGGAAGGAGGGATGGAGGGAAGGAAGGAAGGAGGGAGATCCGCCTCCCGGCCAGAGCGCTGCACAGCGCCCTTTAAAGGAGCAGAAACCCGCTTTCTCCACGGCCGCCGCTCCCGGCTCCCCGCAACGCCAAGACTCGCCGCCGCCTCCCCCGCCGCTACCCGCCCGCCCCGCCGGCTACCGGCGGCCGCAGGGCTTCGGGGGCGGCCGGCGAAGCAGAAGCTCTTCCGCCGCTCCTCCCCCCGCCGCCCCCCGAGGGGAACTCCCCCGAGCTCGCCGGGCGGCGAGTTTTCAGGGCGTTGGAAGTCCCAGCTCCTTAATCGGGGTCCCCGAGCCCATTTTGTAAACACCGAGGGAGTGCGGCGGCGGGGGGGGGGGAATCCCTGCCGCCTGCACAAACGGCGCTCAGCGACCCCTGCCCGTCCCCGTTCTGCCCCGGGGGTGCGGGAGTGAGCCCCTACCGCAGCCTGCGGGGGTGCTAGAAAAAGTGCGGGTGCTTTTGGCTCTTTCTCGACTCCTTCCTCATGCTGAAGCCCGCCTGTCCCCGCTCCTTCCCTGCACCAGCGGGGACTGGGCTCGGGCACTTTTTCCCCACCCAGGCTGGAAGAGGGTCCGGGCGGGGGCGGGGGGGGAGAAACCTCCTGCGAGGGCGAGCAAGGAGGGCGACGAGCCCCGTGGGAGCCGCGACCGCCTCTGCGCGCCCACCCCGCCGGGCTCGCTCCTAAACGGCAAAGCTGCGGGAGGGGAAGCTCTGCTAACAGGGCCAGGGCCTCCCCTCCGAGCTGGGGTGTGAAGTGCGGTCCCCTGGCGGGATTGCCAACGCTCTGCTCTCTCGCCCAGCCCAGCCCCAGGCGTCTGGCTGCCTCTTCCCCGCTGCTCCCCATTTTGTTCCGCGGCTCGGACGTGCCTCGAAGCGGTGCAGGATTTCCGCGGCGCCTCCCCTCCACCCCGCAGCCTTCCCGAGGTCTGATCTCCGGGCAGACGTGCCGTGCAGTTTGACAGGAAAATCCCCGTCCCCTCGCCTATCTCTGACGGAAAATTCCCCGGTCCCGCATCCGCCGGGGAGCGCTGCCCGCCCCCCGCAAAGGCGCTCAGGCGCTGCCCCGCTCCACCCGCCCGAGGGATCGACTAGGGAGCCCCGGTTATCGGGGGCGGGGGGGCTCGAAGAGCGCCGAAGAGCTGGGGCTGCGGCGGGTGGGGGTTGGTGACTGAAAAGCTCCTATAATTGAGTAAACAGCAGAGTTGTTGTGCGAAGTAAATAAATAGTCAATGATCCCATTGTGGAGCCGAGCGCAGGCGGCACAGAGCGCGACGGGCTCGCCGCGATTGGGCTCTGCCCGCTGTGACTTGCAGCTTAATCGGCCCCACAGCACATCCCTTAATTACTTGCAGCGCACTTCCATGGCCGACAGAAAATTCATTAGTCAGTTCATTTGCTTGAAGCTGTAATGGAGATAACTCGTGTAAAAACCAAACGCACTGCTAAAGCAAAGCGCCTCATGCAATCTCAGGAGGTAAAGGGAGCTGGGCAGGAGGTGCCACACGCCAGGAGTAAGCGGGTTGCTTGTTGGCCAACGCCGCGGAAAGCTGAGCTCTGGAGGGTCCTGCAGGAGGGAAGGCAATGGCGGGGATCGCCACGGGGGTGGCCAAGTGATCGCCACGGAAAGGCGAGGCGGGCAAACGCTGCGGGCAGGCAAAGGGTGCGAAGCGTGCGAGGACGGATGAGCAAACATTTGGGAGAGCCGCGACTCGGTGATGCCGTCCCTCTTCTTTTATCACTGACTGCATCTGCGTTATTACTACCCAGAGGTTTCTGACCAGAGCGCGAACAGCAAACGAGGCAAACGTAAAAATATGTGACTCAAAGGTGTCTTGCTAAGATGAGAGAAAGGAAGGCAGGGGAAGAAAAGGGATGTGGCATTTCAGTCCCCAGAATGGTTCTAATATTGCAGATACATTGTGTAATACCTTCATGTAATCATTTCGCCTCAATGACATTGATGCAGAGTCTTTTCCCTCGTTGCCTGGGTTACATTTCTGTCCAGATGTGGAACCCTCAGTGGTTTCCTCAGCCAACAACAGTTTACGCAGAATCAGGTCCTCCCTCAGATAGGAAAGAGGTTCCCAATGTCACCAGTCCTGTTACCAACAAGCATCAACTGGAATATTTAGGGACTTTGCATATGTCTCATTATTACTCAAATGAAATACGTTGGAGTGCGAAAGTTGGAACAACAAGCCAAAGATCACACTGCAAGTCAGTGACATAATGGGAAGACACTCTGGGATTCTCTTTTCTCAGGCTTTGACTACTACAAACCCCCATAATTTCAATACTGACAAAGTTTCTTGCTATGTTTCTTCCCAATTACACTGTCGGAACTTTGAACTTTACCAGTATTGACCACCAGAAAGAAACATACAGGCCCAGCTCGTCAGTATTCAAAATAAGGTGTAGCAGAGAATTTGTCACACAAGGTCCTGGACTCTTCCAAGAAAAAAAACCCCAAACGTATTTGCTTGCTTGCTTCATTATTGTTGATTATTTTTATTGAAAGCTAAAACCTTATCAAATAAGAATATATGTGTGTCATCTTTTTGCCAGCTATTTGAAACAAGTTTTATAAGAGCCAATACGAATTTAACCTTATTAAAAAGTAAACAAAGTTGCAAAGGTCTTTATGAGAATTATTTTTGCTTTTGTTTGGTTTTTTTTCCCAACATTATTTCTAAACATATAGAACAAAGTAATCTGGGTTATTCACATTCCCACCCCATTAAGTGCATTTACACCTCACAGTTAGAAGTAATGTAAACTTGTAGCCTAATTCCTTTAAACTTCCAAAATGAAATTACCTAAGGATGACAGATAAATTTGTTCCCCACAGAAATCTATCACTAATACTCAGTACATCTGAATATTTAATACTTTTTTTTTCTTTCCTGCTTTATCTTTCATTTTGGGTCAGCTATGATAATATAAACACTGACAGAATTTAAGATCTTTCAAAAGAGTTTCCATGGCATTTTTTAAAAATGCTAGATCTACAAAGACCCAGAAATAACCAAAATAATCTTTTAGGCGTTCTGGATGCTAAGGCTTAACAACCCTAAACAAATTCTGTCCAAATTAATGACCCAAATCTGAGGACTTGTTCAAGATGAGTGGTTCACAGCTTATGCCCTGCCATAGAAAACAGCAAAGCAAACTTTTGGGGCTTCAGACTGCAGACAACTGAGTATTTTGTTCTTCCTGCCAGCCGTTGTTCTGTCTTTTTATCCTCTTGCAGTTGTGAACAACACTGGGTGGTCTTTCAGGAAATCTGTGTCCTACTGCTATGGCATAAGGACTTCTGGTACAGCTCATGGGCAAAGAAAGAACTGTTGTTACGTTTGGCCAAGGAAAATCCTCCCAAGTTTTGCTCTTCACAGCTGGTTGCAGCTTTTAATGATAAACTTGTATACTCATATTCCTGGTCAAGCTGGCTGCATGTATCAAATCTTGCCCCTCAAACAGAAGAATGACTCAAAGCAAGATGGAATAAAACAAAAAAATCTGTCTGGAAGAAATAAATCCCTGTTCTTGTATTATCCACCTGAGGGAGACAGTGAGCCATAGGTTACATCTGTATATCAGTTTGATGGATCAGATACAAAATTGAACTTTTAATTGATGAGGAATTTGTACCTATTGTGTGTTATTGTTAATTTTAAAAGTACTGGCCTGTGTAACACAGCAGGCATGATGTTTCTCATAGCAATTCATTGATCTGTACATCTGATAGTTTTCCTCTCTCTCCTTACTGTCTAGCAAGATGGGATTATCTAATAACTTTCACTGACAGGTCTTAGGCAGGAATGTCTAGAGTCTTTCCAGATGATACCCCATAACTCTAGAATTAATATCTCACATTTGAACAACCTGGCCTAGTTCAAGACTTACATGTTGACTCACTTTATTGTTTAAGAGATACACCAAAGTGTATTACATTACTAAGAGGCCTAAAATAGAACACTACTAAGAGCCATAAAAGAATAAAAACTTGCCCTGAGTCTGAATACCTTCGGATATAGAAGCATGGCTTGGACATTTTATTTTATTTTATTTGGCACCCATCACAATACAGTGTACAATATTCTCCAATAGACTGCCATATTTTGCAGTCTACCCATGAAGGCTTTCATGGCTTAGCAATCCTTATTGTTATAAAAGATTCTGATGTTTGCCTTAAACAGCTTTATGGCAATTGACACTCATCACTCTTCCTCTTACCTGCAGAGGACATGCAGAGGAGTTTATTCCTCTCTCTAAAACTATCTTCTGGACATCTGAAGAAATATTATGCAGGAAGCCAAATGTCACTCCTATCTTCAAGAAGGGCAAGAAGGAGGACCCAGGGAGCTCCAGGCCAGTCAGCCTCACCTCAGTCCATAGGAAGGTGATGGAGCAGCTAATCCTAAAAACGATTCCCAGGCACATAATGGATAAGAAAATCATTAGGAGTAGTCAGCATGGATTCACCAATGTGAAGTCATGTTTGACCAACCTGATAAACTTTTAAAATTAAGTAACTGGCTTGGTGGGTGAGGGGAGAACAGTGGATATTGCCTACCTCAACTTCAGTAAGGATTTCGTAAGATTCTCATAGAGAAGCTGTTGATGTATGGGCTGGCTGAGCAGACAGTGAGGTGGATTGAAAACTGGCTGAATGGCCAGGCCCACACGATGGTGATGAGTAGCATGAAGTCTAGTTGGAGGCCAGTGACTAGTGGTGCACCCCAGGGGTTGATCCTGCCCCCAGTCTTGTTCCACATCTTCATTAATGATTGGGAAGATGGGGCAGAGTGTACCCTCAGCAAGTTTGCTGATGACACCAACCTGGGAGGAGTGGCTGATACATCAGAGGATTGTGCTGCCATCCAGAGGGACCTTGACAGGCTGGAGAAATTGCCTGACAGGAATCTGAGGAAGTTCAGTGAAGGCAAGTGCAAAGTCCTGCACCTGGGGAGGAACAACCCCATGTACAGTACAGGCTGGGATCCAAACAGCTGTGAAGGAGCTTGGCAGAAAAAGACCTGGGGGTCCTGGTGGACACCAAGTTCCACATGAGCTAGCAATGTGCCATTGTGGCAAAGGTGGCTGATGGTATCCTGGGCTGCATTAGGAGAAGTGTTGCTAGCAGGTTGAGGGCGGTGATCTTTCCCCTCCACCTAGCACTGGTGAGACCACACCAGAAGTACTCTGTCCAGTTCTGGGCTCCCCAGTACAAGAGACACATGGATAAACTGGAAAGAATCCAACAAAGGGAGATGATGAAGGGACTGGAGCATCTGCCATATGAGGAAGGGCTGAGAAAGCTGGAACTGGTTAGCCTGGAGAAGAGATGTCACAAGGAGGATCTTATCAATGGATATAAATACCTGAAGACAGGGTGCAAAGAAGATATAGCCAGGCTTTTTTCAGTAATGCCCAGTGACAGGACCAGAGGCAATGGGCGCAAACCAAAACACAAGAAGTTCGCTCTGAACATCAGCAAACACTTTTTTACTGTGAGGGTAACCAAGCACTGGCACAGATTGCTCAGAGAGAGTGTGGAGTCTCCCACCTTGGAGATATCAAAAAACTGTCTGGACATGGTCCTGGGCAACCAGCTCTAGGTGGCCCTGCTTGATTAGGGGGGGAGTTGGACCAGTTGACCTCCAGAGGTCCCTTCCAGTCTCAACCATTCTGTGATTACCTTGTGTGTCCCCCAGTCTACTCTTCTCTAGACTAATTCTAAGCATCTCAGAGTTATAACTGCTTTTGCCAGAGTGTTTCTAATTGGTCCCTATCACTGCATTATAGTGTGCAGAACTGTATATAGTACAGAAAAGACCACAACCAAAGTACTGAGTGGAAGGAAAGACTATTATTAGTGTTTTCAGCTTCCCACCTTATTCAGAAATCCCAATATGGTGTTCGTCTCCTTTGCAACAACATGATATTGTAGATTCATATTTGCCTTGTTACAATAATGTTTAGGTGCTTTTCTGCTTAACTACTCCCTGATTAGCTGTTTCCTCACTTGCATTTGCTGAGCTACTCATTCTCCCCCAAGTGTAGAACCTTGTGCTTGTCCTTGTTGAATATCATTCTTATTTTTCCACTTTTTCACTTTATTGGGACACATTCTAAATTCCGGGCCTAACCACAACAGTTTCTGCAGTTTCTCCTATACTGTCTTCATCAAACATTTAAATGAGGCAGCCAAGTCATTAATACTTGCAATAGCAAATATGCAATAGCAGCATAGCAGGACATAAAGAATTCTACAGAAGCCCTTTTTTTTTTTTTCTCCTTACGGTTCAACAGCATACCAATAAAATTGTTTTGCACCAACTTTTACATTCTGTTTTGCTTATGCAAATGTCATGTCTTGTTCAGGCTTATTCTTAGAAAATCTACAGTCTTGTTTATGAATACCAATATATTTTATCTAATGTCTTATCCTTGTGCTTTGTTCTTTGAGCCCAATAGAATTTCCCCTCCCTGCTTTAAAAGAAAAAAAGTATATGTAGGAATATGTATTCTATAGATTTAATGAGTTTGTATATGTCTAGCTTTTTACAAAGCCAGTGCTAATTTATATGCATGGAAGAAAAATATTAATATCTGGACCAAGAAAGTCCTGTGGCAATAAATGAAGCTTTGAAAAAATGTAAAGATGGAACCTAAGTGGAGCCAATTACATGATCGGGACCTACTTTTGCATCTAGACTCGGAAGTAATCATAACGGGTACAAAACTAAATAATTACACCCCCCCCCCCCAGTTAATTCTTACAAGAACAATGCTGAAATAGCTATGAATAAAATTGCTGGTTTATGGCTTAAACAAGAACTGGATACACCACCTTACAATACAGCCTTAAACAGCACTCCAATCAATAATAAAAATAAGGCTTTAGTTTAATTAGTGGGGAGTGGAAGTTTCTCTGGTATGAGATAATGCTTAGTAGATAGGTAACTTTGAATTGTAAATATGAAAGAGGACATTCTAATAATGGGAACAAACTTCAATTTTACTTTGCAACTGAGTTATTATTCCAATAAGATTTAAACTTCAGTAATAACATAAGAATGAAATGGGTCTTTGATCATTGTGCTTTTTTCATGTCTCTCTTAGAATATAACATATAAAAGATTAACATTAATCATGCTTCAATGAGCTGCAACAGTTTTTGTACAGCTGTACAGTTAAATTGCCAGTATACTGGCAATATACTGAAACTCTCCGTACATAGGGAACTTTGTATTTGTTGATAGCATTTAAAATATTAAAAGAGAACTTTTTTCCAAGTGTCAGTGATTTATTCACTGTGAATTTATAGAACTAATTTTCGGGGGGGGGGGGGGGGGGAGAACACTACAGGAGAATTTATGCTATATATTGTTCCAAATGCCTAATCTTGGAATTAATATAAATAGGATTCATAGGTGATATTTTTGTGTTTAATATACAGCTGAGAGTAGGCCTCCATCCTCAAATATGCAGTTGTTTAAACCGAGTAATCTATTATATAGTCTGATGAATTATAATTAATCTCATTCCTTTTCCTGGGATTTAGAAATTGACATGAATCCATTGTCAAGAAGATTCAGGTACCTGGCACTACATATCACATATTAGTTGTGGTGACAGCCACACAGTAGCTTAGCCCTCAGTACTAGCTACTCATTAGGACAACTGTTAAAGGGTGCTCCATCGACTTCAAATTCTCAGAATAGAAGAATTGAAGTTTATTAGTGTGTAGAGAATTACAAGACCTGTGCAGTGTTTAAAACTCTTTGAGGTTTTGGAAAGTGAATTTCACCTAAAGCAAGCCTACGCTTCTAATCTACCTTGAAATTATTTTAGACTATACAAAGTGCATTTGGTCCAGTTCAGGGTAGGCAAGGAAACTGCTCCACTATTCAAACCTAAGCAGTTTATCAGATATAGAAAGCCAGTCCTAGTATGTGAAAATACTCCCTGGGGCATTGTCGTGGTTTAACCCCAGCCGGCAACTAAGCCCCACACAGCCGCTCACTCACTCCCCCCGCAGGGGGATGAGGAAAAGAATCAGAAGGGTAAAAGTGGGAAAACTCATGAGTTGAGATAAAGACAGTTTAATAGGTAAAGCAAAAGCTGCACATGCAAGCAAAGCAAAACAAGGAATCCATTCACCACTTCCAATGGACAGGCAGGTGTTCAGCCATCTCCAGGACAGCAGGGCTCCAGCACGTGTAACGGTTACTTGGGAAGACAAACACCATCACTCCAAATGTCCCCCCTTCCTTCTTCTTCCCCCAACTTTATATGCTGAGCATGACATCCTATGGTCTGGAATACCCCTTTGGTCAGCTGGGGTCAACTGTCCTGGCTGTGTCCCCTCCCAACTCCTTGTGGACCCCCAGCCTCCTCGCTGGTGGGGTGGGGTGAGAAGCAGCAAAGCCCTTGGCTCTGGGTAAGCACTGCTCAGCAGTAACCAAAACAGCCCTGTGTTATCAACACTGTTTCCAGCACAAATCCAAAACATCGCCCCATACCAGCTACTATGAAGAAAATTAACTGTATCCCAGCCAAAACCAGCACAGGCATATTCCTCTACAATATGCATTTTAAGTAGATATGAAGTCACATACCCTGGCATTATATTATAAAACAGAATAATGACCTACTTATCAATGATAACCGTAAGTGAAGTAACGAGCCCACAAATAATATGTAAAAATAAACACCTTAATTAAGTAATTTGAACTCTTATTTATCCAATACTTTTCACATTTTAAGCACTTCAAGCACCTTTACTTCCTTAATTTCTTTGCTATATTTCATTCATTTGCTGGGAAAAAGTAGTAAGTTTCACTTCAGTCTGAGTTTTTAGTAGAACAAATGTCTTAGGTTCTGGAAGAACAGCTTAAGCACTATAGTCAGCACGATTCAAATATTTACTTAAATACCTTGTCAGATTAGGCTCTGACTTAGAGAAATCATTTAAGGCTGTGCAAGGACCCTCTTTCTCTGGAGAGTATGTTAGTACCCATATGCAGGCTGAGAAATGATGATCACGTTTCAGTGATGAAGACTGCTTAATGTCCCAGGTTTGGACAGCCCCCAAAATTATCTTGATAGCTTACTTTCAGTATATTGTTGGAATCCAGGAAAATCTTCTAGAAGTGAAAGGGACAAAGGAGGTCTTATTTTTCATTATTTGACACTGCTGAAACTGGAATTTTAAAGCTGTTGAGAGAAAAAAGGCTGTTGGACATACTGTTCTGAGAGAAAGGGCAGGACAAGCAAGAGGTGATGAAACCAGTTCTGTGAAGAGCAGAACCTGAACTTGAAACTGAAACAGAAACTGAAAATCAGGAAGGATAAAAGAAACCAAAAAGTGTTCCTGAGTTGACAGGCCCCTTGCTGGGAGGAAGGGAGGAACTGAAGTATCAGAAAAGAAAGAAAATATTTTAAACTTACAGAAATTGCTTGAAAGCTGAGAGAAGACAATATATTGGGACAACTGCCAGAAGGAGGCCTGAAATCTTTCTGAAGACAAAAAGAACCACACAAACTATTCTTGTATAATTTAGGAGAGTTTGATTCTCCTTAACACTATGTATAATGCAAAGCATCTTTATGAAAGTGTTTTAAACTCAAAGTCTGTGATCATTCTAATTAGTTACTCCTAATTAGGCCTGTTTCTATGTCTATAAATGATGAACACTGAGGCCTTGAGAACACAGATGATCAGACTTACAATCATTCTTTATCAAAACCAATATCCAGTCTAAAGAGAAGCTGAGAAACCCTCCAGTCTCTTAAATTTACTAAAAAAAAAGCAAACTCCCTCCACTTTCAGTATGTATTTTTTTCTCCTAATAGATAAGAGGCACTAGTCTGGTATCACTTGATACAGAAGAGAAGAGATATATCTCCTACTCCAAACTTAGCATTCCCTTTTAGAAGTCCTTCAGGAAGAATATCTAAATCAAATGAAAATTCTTATCTCAACAGGATGAATTTATAATGAACAGTGAGAAGGAGGAGACAAGCACATCATATCAAGACTTAATTTGAAGTAAAATGCTTTGCTGGTTTTGTTTCTTCTCTCAGACTTGACATGAATTCAAGAAGGGTGAAGTAGAATTAATGATAGTCCCATCTTTCATGTTTTATTAACAAGCCTTTTACAACTAGAAAACAACAACAAAAAAAGGACAGGGACAATTCTAAAAATTACTGAAGAGAGAATTGAGACAAAGCAAAAAGAAAATCAAGTGAAAGCTAGCTCTTACTAACAATAATTTCTTATACACATGACTGCAACTTAAATAGATGGAACACATATGAACAAATGCAGTAACTCCTAGTTTTCCACTTTTAACCAGAGATGGGAACATTTCCACAAATGATAAGAACATTTTCATGTAACTCCCTACATTTTACAGTAGATAGCACTATGAGTCAGATGATTAAATAAAGTTCAGAACTTCAAGCAGCAGGTTTTCCCCAGGTCTCACTGGAGAAAAAATGGAGTTAATAATTTTGTACAGAATTCTCTATGGCAGGTAAAAGGTGTCTTGCAACAGTCTAACCAGTTGGCTTGTAACACCCAAAGGAGCAGAATAAACTTGGATTAAATCACTTAGATGATATCTGAAATCTGAGGCACCCACATATCTGTAACTAATATGAAGACCTGCCCAGTCAATTATCTAAAGAACCAGTTGAGGTTGGTGTTATTTACTTTCTAATTTGTAAATAGACCTTGTAGGCAGTATTATCTGCTATTTCATGATAACTGCAGCTTTGGGAAACATGTATTTCAAAATTTAATTACTTTTTTCCCCCATCAATTTTAATTTAGGAAAACCTCACATAAACTTCTACAAGGAAACAAGAATTTGAAGTACCTACATTTGTAGCCATTCAGAACCCAAAAATACTTTTAAGAAGAATTTCTTCACATTCTAAATCACCTCTTTTGATATCAGTGCACTGAAAATGTTTTGCTATTACATTGTGAAAGAGCAGTGCTGACTCTTTTTTGCTAAAACTTAGTCTTACTAATACTGCAATATGTACAACTTTGGCAAAGCTGGCTAAAACAGTGCAGTGTTTTTTTCCAAAACCAACCATTTCTAACCTTGCACTTTGAGCTGCAGTTCTTTAGCTAGAGGCCTGCGAAACAGAAATCTCTTGTTATAGTCTACCTATAATTCATGTCAATGTAGTTCAAAATTAGAGTTTTTGCCTGCCATTTCCCCTACAGTTTTCATCCTGTTCTTCTGTGCTTATCATGAAAGAGAAGCATCTATTTATAAAAATTACATAGAATAATAAGTTAAACAGTAAACTCTCAACTCGTTAGAGCGTAAGTGGATAGTCCTATGCAATTTAACAAACAGAAAAATAATAATGTAGTAGAAGCTACAGACTTCCCAAAGTAAAAAAAGATGATAGAGGTCTTGACTGACGTTATCCATAAACCCTCACTGGGCTCTGAATCTCCCCTAAACTACTTATCTTAGTTATTAAAGAAAACAGCTTTTTATCAAGTGTTTAATCATTAAACTCCTAGAAGAATTTGTTCTTGTTTTGTACTTCTGTCAGAGAATTACAGCCCAGCATTTACCAACAGCTGATTTTAAGCCATGTAACCTAACTGCTAGCAGTCTTCACTTTGGCATAGAGACATGGTGTTATTTCCACTTCATTGGCAAAAACATTAACTTCAGTAGCAAAAGCTAAAATTAATATTTTTTTCCGAAATTATTGCTTATTTGCAGATTACTTTTGGCTTACTTTTTCTGTCACGTGTTTGATAGTTCAGATGCGTCCCCCTTTCTGTAAGTGTGTATTTGGCCTTTAATATCTCAGTCCTTGGCTTTTAAATGCTAAAGATGCTGACTGTGAATAAATATTCCTAAGGGAACAGAGATAAATCCACACTAAACTAATTCTGTGTCTCTTTCCAAATTTATCCCTAAATCTCAGGAGATAAATAGCTAATATATTAGTTGATGAACAGTTTGATTAAATGAAAGTTTCCTCTTATTCTGTAAGATAGTAATAAGGAAGTAATAAGAAATAAGTAATAAATTTTACTAATGTACCTGGGGCTGGATCGTCATCAAAGATAGATGAATAAAAGTTACCTGTTTTCCATAATGAGAGCTGTGAAACTTTGTAGTTGATACATGTGCTTGAAAATTGTATTGGGTTTGTGTGATGGGGTTTTGGTAGCAGGGGAGGGGCTGCAGGGGTGGCTCCTGTGAGAAGCTGCCAGAAGCTTCCCCGGCTCCAAGTTGGACCCACCTCTGGCCAAGGCTGAGCCCATCAGCGACAGTGGCAGTGCCTCTGGGAGAACAGATTTAAGAGGTGAAACCTGCAGCGGCAGGGAGGAATGGGATGTGAGAGAAACCCCTGTGCAGACAGCAAGGTCAGTGAAGAAGGAGGAGGAGGAGCGGGAGAGGAGGGGCTGCCCCCGCAGCCCATGGTAAGATGGCAGGCTGCCCCCCCCAGCCCATGGAGGGGAGCGGGGGAGCAGATGCCCACCTGCAGCCCGGGGAGAGAGGAGCCCACGCCAGAGCAGGGGGATGGATGCCCCACAAGATGGCCGGGACTCCATGGGAAAGCCCGTGCTGGAGCAGTCTGTGACTGAAGGACTGCAGCCCACGGAAAGGACCCACGCTGGGGCAGTTCATGAAGAACTACAGCCCATGGGAAGAACTCACAGTGGAGAAGTTCGTGGAGGACTGTCTCCTGTGGGAGGGACCCCACGCTGGAGCAGGGGAAGAGTTTGAGGAGTCCTGCCCCTGAGGAGGAAGGAGCGGCAGAGACAACACGTGATGAACTGACCCCAACCCCCATTCCCCGTCCCTCTGCGCTGCTGGTGGGAGGAGGTGGAGAAAACCAGGAGTGGAGTGAGCTGGGAAGGAGGGAGGTGGGGGGAAGTTGTTTTAAGTTTTGTGTTTACTTCTCATTATTTTTATTTGATCAGTAACAAGTTAAATTGATTTTGGTTTTTCCCCAAGTTGAGTCTGGTTTTTGCCTGTGACCAAAATTGGTGAGTGATCCCTCCCTGTCCTTGTCTCGACCCACGAGCTTTTGTTGTATTTTGTCTTCCCCATCCCAACAGCAGGGAGGAGTGAGCGAGTGGCCTCATGATGCTTTGTTGATGGCTAGGCTTAAACCACAGGAAAAATAAATGCCATCTGGAAGTGAAGAGATTTCACTGACACTGACAGCCCCAATGCAGGTAAGAGGTAAGAAGGAGACATTTTTCATTATACTTACTAATATTTCGAAAAGGTACGTATCCAGCTTTATTCTGATTTGCATTTCTACTGAGGTTCTAATATTCAGTATACTCTGCGAATTTTCAGCCACTTTGAGATTGGGAGGAGAGAATAAATGCCAGGAGGCTCGACCAAGGAAAAATTCCTTACACCAATGGTCACAGAATTGTTTTCCTTTTCCTTTTCCTTTTCCAAATAGTTAAGTACTATGTGCAGATTTAAAGGTCTAGAATTTATAAAATAGTGACATTTTCTATTCACTTTGATTTGGCAAATGGAATAAGATCTTATCAAAAAGCATGTACAAGCTGAGCAGGTCAACCAATCTCTTTTTCAGTCAGTGGAACACAAATACCATGTTTTAGATACCCAGTTGAATCACATTTGATCGGAACATAAAACAACAAACACAAATGTGAAGGTTTAAGTTTTAAGCATCCAAAGTTAAGTGGGATGACTCCCTCTTACATAGCCTAATCTGTTTTAAAAGGCTTGTTAGTGCACCAATCATCAGATATTTTAGCTGTCAGTGTCTCCATCTCTTATTAAAGTGCAAGCATATTACTATATTTCAAAGATTTATAATTTGGTCATAATTCAGTGATTCTCACAGTGACAAGAACAGGCACATCACCACTACATTGACCACTGCAGCCATGTTTCAAAGTGCAGAGGAAAAAGTCTCATTCTTTCACACTGGTTAAGCTTTTGTAAATCACTCTGAACTATACTTCTGGTATAGGACTTTTCTGTCCAATTTTAGACATCAGCATCCAAAATACTTGTCTAGACTCCCTTATGATCAGTCACAAAGAGTAGGCTTTCTTACAGTGAGATGGATCTGACCCATTTACTTAACTACTGTAGGATGAGGCAACTGAAAATAGGTCTTCAAGTAAAGACTGACTGCAATAAAGATTTCTGCTTTTTTGAATTATTAAATAACTAGGAGGTTTTAATTTTAAATTAAAATTTAAATCATGTAATAAGAGATAGTTTGGTTTGGTTTTCTGATTATACATTTTATATTTAAATAAATGTATGCGCATACAATGTATATATATATGTGTGTGTGTGTCTGTATGAGTGTATAAGATAGGATATCTTTACTTCCTTCATATCTTTAAAAGGGCAGTGTAATACAGGAATTACATTCCAAACTGTACCCTGGAATAGGGTATAGAAAATACCACTCACTTTTTATATGTCATCAGAATAATTCACTTCTGTACTATAGGTCATCTTTTTCTATTCGCTATTTTCTTTGTAGGGATTTACAAAGTTCTTTAGATCTAGAACTTATTCCAAGTTCTAAGTGCTTGTAAAAGACAGTAAAATATACAACCCTGAAAATTATTAATCCAGCATATGAATTTACTCAAGCTTCGCCAAATTTACCCCATCTCTTTATTAACTACTATTTAACTACACATAAAATCTAGTCTTCCTAGAAGAATTTTCCCAAACTTAACATTGCATCCAATTCCAAAATGTCTGAGAAAAACATACTGGCCTTCTACAATGTCCCCAAACTCCAAATTACTGATGGTGTTAGGTCAAGGAAAAGGAGTGAGCACCCATGCCAGGGATGCTTAGGGCGTATGTAGTGCTAAGATCCTTAGACATGCACAGACTGAATTTCAGCATTCTTAACTGTGACAATAGGATAATATCATATATCAGTGAAAACGATTTACAGGAGGAGAAAATCCTAAACTATTTAAATTTTCATGTTGACTTTACACTGCAAAACAGGGCTAGCTAGCCCAAGGTGGAACTCAAGGCTGAATTCACTGCCTATTTGCTGGCCAGAGCGCTCACTTGGTGCCGTGACATGAACATGCTGGGTGTCTGAACATGGTGTTTCATTAAATTCAGTATAAAACCTCCTCATTCTGATTGATTTAGAACATAATCCAGATCTGAAAGAGGGGATAATTTGATATAGAGAATGAAGAAAACGGACTTCATATAAAGCATACCTTATCTTGCTTTTGCACTGCAAATGTCACTCTGTTACCTAGATTGAAATTGTGGAATATAATAAACTGGGAAATAACCACGATACGAAGAAAATACTCTTACTGCCTGAAGTTCTTCTCAGTAAAATTTTGCACAAATTAAAGTTATGGTCAAGAAGACCTAGAAAAGTCTTATAGAAGTTTAGGTATGATTTGAAATCAGCAAACTACTACACACTCTCCCACAAGCCTTGCAAAATGATAAATTCTTGCTGAATTTAGAATGCTACATGAGGAAAAAGCTGGGACTTTAAGAGGAAAATTCAGTTCAGCTAAAACAATTGAATATTAAACAAAAATTGCAACTTTACTCCTTGAAATAGTTTACTTTTATTTTTCTATGAGTTTTAAACCTATAGTTCTTCCCTCAGTTAAAAGACTCTCGAAAGACTCTCATACCTGCAATGTAAATGCATTAATTTGTTCAGATAAGGGCATTTTGTTTAACTTTCATTTTATTTTATTAAAGTCTTAGGCCCAAATATTTATCTCGTGCAGCTGCATAGATCTTGCTGACAGAGTTACAGTGAACTAACATCTATTATAGAACTAACCTTGAGCCTTTTAAAGGAACAAAGGAATTAATGTTTTTCTAGTACTATCACAACACATTTTTAGGTTGCTGCATTGTATTTGTAAGAAACAAGAGCTATCAAAATACAGACAGCAAACCAGGATCTTTCCTTTTTAAGTGTATAGATTCATACATGGTCCATTCAATTAATACTCATAATACAATGAACAAACTGGGCAGCCAACCCAGGCCACAACTAAATTGTTAAAAGTATAATTTAAAGCAAGGAGTCATTCTGCTCTCAGAACTATTCTACTATTAGATCATCACACTGTGAAGCATAGCTGCATAATATACTATACTACATAAAAAGCATAAACTATCCTGAGGAATCTCAGCAATGCAAATGCCCTTTGTTAAGATTACAGTGGCAATTTAACCAAAAAGTATATTCATACGTCACAGGGATGGAAGAAAATTATTTTCATCCAGCTTTCTACCAGTACAGAATTACTTCTTATTTTATGTTTGCTAACATGTAGTTACAAGAAGACAGCATGACATCATCTCAGCTCATTGACAATATCTTTAGTCCATTAATGGAGGTGCTTAATGAGAAATTATCCATCAAGCCCTGTGGGAGAAATGTGGGAATCACTTAATTCTACAGTGAGTTCCAGGTTCTGCTTTCTTCACAATTTATTTTGTCGCTTGCAAGGGTTTTTTAATGACATTTGATTGATTGATTGATTACAGAAATAACAGCTACAATAGCTTTATAAATGTAAACAGCTATATAGACTTTGGCTGAAATTTCTGTAAAACTTTCCTTCACAAGATAAATAATCTTTAAACCAGTAATGCCTAAGGACTATAGTGCTTAGTCCTTAGACTGTGCTGAAACGAGTTTATTTTTTTGACAGACACTTAGTTCCTTCCAACGAGCAATAACACCTATATGAATCTTTCAGGTCTATTTTCTGTCAGAGGAGAAATTAGTGTCAGGGAATCTGATCTCCTGTTGTTTCACTATATTCACTAAACCTTGAACAGAAATGGTCACATGTAACTCAAATGGTCACATGTAATTCAAAGTTTGACGGTATCTACAGAAGCTGACTATATGTGATACAAAGGGAATCTGCTTGACTGAGGTAATCATCTTGCTGGAGCTCTTTAAGTGTTTTAAAGCTATAACAGTGAAGGGTCTCATCAGTTATTTGTGTTTGCACTATTGCTCAGGATTGCTTTGATGGAGCTTTAAAACTGACAAAGACGTTTTGAAGATGGATTCTCATGTTCAAATAACAAGTGACAAGATCATGCTCAGGTTGAAACAATTGCTTCTCTATTTCATAGTACTCCCCCCCCCCCCCCCTTTTAAATGAGCCTTAGAACTTTGGAGATACCAGGGTAACTGCCCTGTGGCAATGCCACTCATAATCCAGAATCATTATTGGATTGAATTGCTACAGTCTCCATCCTGTAGTATATCAGCACTGGATGATTTATTATTATTTTTTATAATTTTAAAAAATATTTTGTTGTGGAGATTTCCCAAGCAACCCAGAATCTATACTGGATAATTGGGTAAATGATCCATGAAACTGTAAGGACTTGGGAGGAAATTGGACAGAATACTGATGAATTCTGCTCTCAGAAAATTTTAATGGATGATATAAACAGCTGAACCTTAGAATGTCTGTGCTCACAGCTACTCTGTTTATTTTTTCTTATGTTTTTAACTAAACCCAGGTTTTGAATAACACCTGTAAACATGTTATGAATCAGTCTTTACACATATATAGAAATGTTTCATTGCTGTGGTATACAAGGCTGGCTAAAGAATTGTTGCAATTTCTCTATAATAACAGTAATAAAATTGGAAAAGCTGGGGAATCCCTAATAAACATACATATAAAAAACTTCTTCAGTGAGCTTCAGGTGGACTTCAAGACTAAAACTGGGAGCCAAATCATTAGCAAATTAAAATCTTAGGAACTGTACTTCTAAACATTGCCATAAAGTGATTTAGAGATTGAAATATGATGTCAAACCACAAGAGACATCAGTATAAAAACAGGTGCTGATCTACATTCATATTCTATCCTCAAATCATTTAACTGAACACAGATGAGTTGAGAGTACATAAAAGATCAACACTCTTCAATAATGCCAAGGAGGCATGAAAAAATCTAAATACCATATGAATGAGACAAGAAATAGAGAACTGAAACAAAGGCAGGATTTGAAAAAAAGCAAGCTGAAATTGCTGTTCAGTAGAAAGATGTTAATTCAGTTTACCAAATTACAATACAGCTGAAATAAATTTAAAAAGAAAAAAAAGGAAGACAGAGGAAAATGAAGAAGGAAAAGTATGATCAACAAACCAGATGTAGTCATACAAATTAAATTTTCACTTGGAAATGCTCTTACACAGGAAGAGTCACAAATCCTCTTGATAACACCCCAGAAGTCAATGTCAAAGCTTGAGTAAGGCTCTGATTTAATGTAGCTCCCAAGCCAAGGACAGAAGGCCCCTGAAGTGCATTCTCACAGCTCTTCTCACAGCAGTCAGGTCTGAGACCACACAGCTCTGTCACATCAGAGCTGACCTTAAATACAGGCAGCTAAACCCCTAGGAAGAGGGGTTGCAGAGCTTATGCACCTCACTCAGGACCCTGAATACAAGATATTAAGCTTGATACACAAAGGCAAATTTAAAATTAACTAAGAAAATTTCAGATCTCAATTCTTTTTTTTTTTAAACCTCCCAGGAAAGATTAAATGCTGGTACAAGTAAGAAAAGAAGGCATCTAAGATTACTGAAGCCATGCATGAATCTTTAGTGTGGGAAGAACATGGATATAAGAAGACTTCTGAAGAAATTTCTTCTGTGGCATTAAAGCTGGAGATGTATCGTTTTCCTCACTATACCAAACAATAGAGAAAAAGCTAAATTATGAAAACCTCTATAGTGTTTTGAGTGAACTGTCATTCAAGGTATCTTCTGATCCTTGCTATGTGTTCTACTTATTGACTGGATTTTTTTAAACATAAATGAAAATAAAATGAGAGAAAATAGAAAATGGACATTGACTTAATACTTATAGTCCAGACTGTATCCAGAAATATAGAACTAAAATTAGTAAAATAAATCAAAAGGAAATACAGAAGGCAGGATGTCCTCAAGAGGAGTATCTCATGAGTTGTGGGAAGAAGGACAGCAGGGTACAAATAGCTAGTCAAAGAGAAGACTGCAAACCTGTTCTTTTCCCTGGCTTAAGTGCATGTATACAGGGCTACAATAAGAGAAAGTCACAGCTATGCATAGCTATCTTTCTACTCTTCCATTGCTACTGGGAAAACAGAATAGAGAGGACAAGATAGCATACACTAAAAGCAAGATAAAAACCTTGGACTTTAAACAACTTTGAAGCAAACACTAATTAAGTACTATGAATGTCTACTACCATTCTGAATGTGGGTGGTTTGCCTAAGATGTGTTTTTTGCCCTTGTCGTGGTTTAACCCCAGCCAGCAACTAAGCACCACGCAGCCGCTCACTCACTCCCCCCCATCCAGTGGGATGGGGGAGAAAATCGGGAAAAGAAGTAAAACTCGTGGGTTGAGAAAAGAACGGTTTAATAGAACAGAAAAGAAGAAACTAATACTGATAATGGTAACACTAATAAAATGACAACAGTAGTAATAAAAGGATTGGAATGTACAAATGATGCGCAGGGCAATTGCTCACCGCCCGCCGACCGACACCCAGCCAGTCCCCGAGCGGCGAATCCCTGCCCCCCACTTCCCAGTTCCTAAACTAGATGGGACATCCCATGGTATGGAATACACTGTTGGCCAGTTTGGGTCAGGTGCCCCGGCTGGGCATGAGAAGCTGAAAAATCCTTGACTATAGTCTAAACACTACTGAGCAACAACTGAAAACATCAGTGTTATCAACATTCTTCACATACTGAACTCAAAACATAGCACTGTACCAGCTACTAGGAAGACAGTTAACTCTATCCCAGCTGAAACCAGGACACCCTCCAGTCCTCTGAGAACAAATTAGTACATAGCCCACATTCTTGACAAATCTGATAGCTCCTGAATTCATCCTTGAAATATTTATCAAAATTCTAGTATTATTCCATTTTTTAACTTCTGCAGGCATAGCCCACCTGTAGGCGAGAATCAGTTCTTTTCAAAATAAATTGTATGAAGTCTTTAGTATGGTTAGAGTAAAACAGCTGATTAAACTTCCCAAGTTAAAAAAAAAAAAAGTAAATCTGAAACAGAAGCAGTATGTACATTTGGTGCAATTATGAACTATTCTCTTTTCATAATGGGCTCCAGCTGTGATTCTACATAAACTAGGAAGACAGGCAGCTAGTTTAAGAGCACTGTATGCATAGGTCAGTATGGGTTTGTTATTCAGTGTTCAATGCCAGTAAGCCTACACAAGCCACAGTGGAAAATCTGACTAACTGGACAGTATTCAAGATACTGTATTGTGAATGGATAGGCATACAAAGTAATTATGTAAGTTCAATTGATAACGAATTAAAATTAATGCAAAAGAACAAATAGTAGGTCCCTTTGGACTTTCCATGTAAAGAACAGCCTTTGAGAAGTACACTGGGTTCATTAGACCAAAGAAAGCAACAGTGTGAGAGTCATATAGACAGTGACAAGATATTAATTCTGAAATAATAATTACATTCAAAGTCAGTAGATCAAAGAGGAATTGTGTAAACAGATCTGGTACGGTTCCCCTCTTTATAATAGCTCTGTCGAGATTAGTTATTGGCAAAATTGAAAGGTTTAGAAGTTCAGCAGTGATATGCATTCTAAATTTTAGAGGCTTACTTGAATCTTAGTTTAAAGTTTTAATGCAAAAATAAGGTGAATATTCTAGTAAATGATTACCCTTTATTTCATGGTCTCATACACAAAAGAAGAGCCAAAGTTACAACAATATTTTACATCCATCACATGCCAAGTGGTCACTCTTTAAAGAAGCCTGTTCTCCTTCTCTTTACTTAATCTTCATATGGCTCTCACCCAACTTCTTCTGGCCATTGTTCCCATCAATAAAAAAAAATCCATTCTATTAATTTTGTCCACCTTCTTGTCTTTCAGAAGGTACAAGAAGAGTATTTGATATTCTTTTTGAAATGCTGTTGGACACAAACCTTAGCTCTCTGATCCATAGAATATTTTGGTAGTCAAGGAAATAAGTTTTTTCCATTTCCAGAAGAAAGACTCCTTTGCAACTAACCAGAAAAATAGTGAAATCAGATGTATATTGAGGTTTTGTTTTTTAAAAAAAATCATATACTGAGTAAGTTCCAAACTGAATTCATATTGACCCACTGACATTAGTGAAACTGCAACTTAGTTCCACAACTTAACACCAACTGATATTCTAGTGTGTCACTATTGGATCCATACCTAATTGCTATTTTCAAGTTATTATCATAATTATTGGTGAGAATGGGATGGCCAGAATTTCTGGCTCATAAGGTCTATACCAACACTTTACAACCAAGAGCTGCAAGACACTTCCCAGAGGCCTGAGGAGCGGGGGCCCTCCAAGAGTAGTTCATAGAAACTCTGACCGCTCTACTAGAAAACAGAAGAGGGTAACACACCAAGGTGTCTGGATTACCTCGCAATATCATTCTCAGCAGGACTTCGTCCTTTCAAAAAGTCACATTAGGATTATGTGACTGATGTCAGCTCTGTGAGTTCTGACATCAGAACATCTCCAGAGCAGGACACAAGGCATAGTTATGCCCTGCCTTCCTACACTTCAAGAGCAAGTGTACCCCGGTAGCCACAAACTAACCATCCACGGACCGACTGTGGTGAGGAAAGAGCTGTTGAGATGTAGCACTGTATACCAGTTTCTAGCAAATCTTGAGGTTTTAGTGAGAATTTAAATAACAGTAGGTGATTTGAATCTAAAACTTCACAACAACATCCCAAACTTTGTCAATTTTGCTTTGCTATCCATAGTCCAAAAAGTATCCTTTTGTTTAAACCAGTAAAAGAGACTTAAAGAGAAAAAAAAAAAGACAAAGTGAATGTTTTAAGGTATGGTTGACATTGTACATGAGCAGCAAAATGTTTGGTGCTTGGGGCCAATTAAAAATATTCAAGTTAAGTCTGCTCGACTGGCAAAAACTACACTGAAGTAGAAAATGAATGATAGGAACTAGGTATTTCACTTCTAAAAACTAACTCTCTCCCAGGCATACACATATTTTACTTTCACACTGATGCACCGCACCAGTAGCTTCCAGCAGCATATGACAGAGTACATCTCATACAAAAGAACTCTACACTTCAGCTATTTCTTTAAAAGAGCCTGTATAAGTGTTACGCCATTGTAAATTCAACAGTTATCAAGACAGCACCAGATGTAGATTTATCCTAGAGGATTTTATGTGTTTTGCAGCAGCATGTCTCATAAAAACTGCAATAAATATGCTAATTTTTAATGTCCTTATACTTTGGTTTCATATTTTATCAACTTATAAAACAAAGATTAAATGTATATGGATATTATACTCTTGGATATTGCTTTCAAAAGTGTTATAATAAGAATATCAAGATTAATATTTCAATAAAAGGTGAACAATTATTTTTCATTTGATATTTGGAATGGCTAAGTCTTTGGCCACTAGATGCTATTATCGAGGGACATTAGTGGAATTAGTTTGATATGATGGTTTCACCTTCACTTAAATCTTTTGGCAGTAGTCGTTCTGGATCTTCTATAGATAAGTTTGCATGAAGACATTTGGCATTCATGTTTAATGCTAAGAAATCCTGATTCAGAGGCAGAGGGCTAAAAAGTGTCAGAATATTTAACAGAGGTGCAAGGGTCATGAGCAGAGGTATTCTATTTATCTTTCTAATTATCAGCTATCTAAGGAGATGAACAGAACTTTGATTTTTCAGGTGAACTGAAATGCAAAGTATTAGAAGGATGTAATTAATAGCCTCCAAACAATTTCACAAACAGGTGGCAGGGAATATCTGGCATTATATTCACAAACGTTACCTGTGAAGGCCAAATTTTGCTTTTGGGATGTCCACATTTTGCATCAAAAAAGACTAAGTCTAATTTGCATATCTACTATGTATCACATTAAAAATAAGCCTGTGCCATACTGTATGCTTTTATTTCTTGTGCCTTGATAAATGAATAGAAATTTTTGAATGATCTCAGCAGTAATAAAATCAAGGAAGAGGGCCTTCATATTGCTGTTTTTATAGAAGGAACACACATGGAACCAAATTCAGAAATCACAATATATGGTAGCATAAGGCTTCCAGGCTTGTTTCACTGGTGTTAGCTGAGAAACAACATGTATGTTGTTTCTACAAAGATTACTGACAGCTACTGTGCCCTCAGGTGAGTCACAGCCAGCTTGAGTGTGTTTGTCTGTCTTGCATTCCTCTCTGCCAGTTCAATCAGCAAAGAACAGTTTTCAACTGCAATCAAATCTTCTTTATTTTGGATAATAAACCACTGACAAGTAAAGGCCAAGGAAATAGCTTCTAGGGTTTCATACAGCCTCCAGATGCTAGCCCCAATGATGTATTTAATCAGTACATACATCTGCTAGTGCTTAGTCATTCATAAAACCATTGCAGACTTTGGGATATTGCTGGATCATATGGGCCAGTATGGGTCCTTCATATTATGCAAGTTTTTTAAAATTAACTTTCTATTGTTTTGTCCAGGACCACAATTTTCTTGCCTTTGGAGCACCTCTTCTACCAGCTGTATTTCAGAAGATGTTGCCTTACAATGTAAATCAGTCCACAAAGGTACAAATAGCCCTGTTGCAGAAATGGAGAGAGAAGGTTATTGCATAATTCAGATCTCTATAGCTGGCCAGTGTATGAGATGTATACTTCGTGTCAGTTTATGTACCTATGTGTTGCAGTATCTACCTTCATGAGACAGAGAAACCCTACCACAAGGAGTGGTAAACTCCAGTTTATAGCTAATGCCAAATTTGAGTAGGCATTTTACTTCAGAATAAGCAAGTGCCAGTTTATTGATGTTGTCCTTTCCCTCATTCAAGAAACAAACTTCCTGAGCACCTTTAAGGGTTGTTCTGTCCACCTGCTACAAGCATATGTAGGGCATTAATAATTTGGAAACAAACTAGCTCGATCCCCCTTCAGTAAGACAAGTGCAGGGGATTCCTCAATTTGGCAATCCGTGTTTGAGTAAAGCCTGCTTGTGTTATAGCTAAGTAATATCTTTTTAAAAAGCAGTTTGTCTTCAGCTGAATTCAACAAGACACAGAGAATTTACTATTTCCCTTTGTAGTTGGTTCCAGAGACTACCACCCCTCTGTAAAAGAAAATGTATAACTAGTTTTCTATTTTGTTTTCCTTCATATTCCAGCTTTCATTCTTGGCCTGCCTTTTCTGCTAGATTAGAGAGCTCACTGTTTTCCTTCTGTTAAGCTGCATATGTGTATATAAACATTTCATAAAACTGCATTTTCACAAGCAGTTTATGTTGAAATTCTTTTGTTCACTACAAATCCAAAGAGTTCTCAGAGTCACCATTTTCCAGTTCCACTGGTAAGGACTGAATTCATTATTTCTAGATGCAAAAGTATGACAGTTGGCATGGTTAATCATATTTTGTCTTATTGTGTCAGCTTTATTCAGCTTTTTAAATTATTATTCCACATTTACTCATTCCTCGGCATTATTTGCTATTATACCAATTTTCCTCATCTGAAAATGTTGCTGCTTGTGATCATTGCAGCTTCATCCCTGTGAAAATTATCATTAACTCAATGTCTTGTGAAAGATCATTGTGCACATGAGCATACAGGAATTTGACAGCATTTGTTGGACTTTCAGAGAGAAATACATATGCTTTTTTTGAACATATTAGATGTTGTAATGCCAAATAATCCATGTTAAAACTATGTGCAGCTTCCTTACTTCCTCACTTATTTACCACTGGTAAATATAGGATTGTGAGGTGCTGAGATTCTGAGGTATATACAGCAACATATTATCGATACACTGTATTAAAAATCCTGGCCTTCCTAACTCTGCCTGAAAGATTTTATCTCTGCAATCTTCTCTGTGCAACAATTATAGACTATTACTAAGTTAACATACAAGATGTTCCATTTCATTGGGGAATGAGCTGAAATGTATCTATAATAGATGTTTTTGCTACTTTATCCACTAGTCCTATAGGTAAAGCAAAACTTTTGCCTAGATAGATGCATGCATGGGTGAATAAGTGAATAAGTAGGTAGACAGATGGAAGAAAAGACTTGCTAAAAGTGGTGCCCACTTCTCTGTTGGTCCACTGGCTGCCATGAGGATTTGCAGGGAGAATATCTGCAGCAAGTGTGTAAGAATCCACAGACTTCTCAGGAAGCCTATGTCAGGAGCCACATAGGCTACTGAATATGCTACAAATCTAAGCTTAGTTCAGCTCTTCATACACAACTTTTGGAAGACACTATATTGACTCTTCCATACCTCTTGCAGAACTAAACTTTGAATCATTCAACAATTCACTCAATGCAGAGATACTATTAATAGCTCCACCAATAATGCCAGAGAATCTGCAAAGCTAGCATGGTTTTTGACAGGTTTATGTTGATAGACTTTTTTACGGATGGACTCAGTGCAGAATCAAGTCTATACGTGTAAGATACAGGTACTGCCCACAGGAGCAGTTCCAGAAAGACAAGCATGGCAATGACCATGACTTGCAGCATATTGTCCATCTGCTGAAGTGTTAATAGTGAAAGGTCAGCTGCATTGAGCCAAGCATGTGGCTTAAATCACAACTGAGTACAATTTAGCAGCCAGCTCTTCTGAACTTTTAGCCACAAAAAGATAGAAATGAAGGAAAAAATCTTTCTTAAGAAAGATATCATGGCTACAGTCAGGAAAAATGTGCAAGATAAGGCTGAAGCAAGAGGTGACCAGCTCATACCATGAGTGCTGCAGCACACATTTTTACCACGCACAGGACTGCACATCCCTATATGCCACTGAATTTGACAGGTGGATGTTTAAGCAACTCACAGGGAGGACAGTGATCAAAAAAACTTCCACTGACTGCACTAAATCTCCACAAATCACACTGGGGAGAATGTGTTTACATAATTATATGTATACATACAGTTCACTTGCCAGATAATGCAGACTTTCAGAGAGAGCATATGAGGCATGTGTTAACATTTACTAGAGATGAGGCAATTTAAATTCCTGGTCCTTTACTAATCATTCAACTCCACTTGAAAAATAAAAAGTAACAGCTATACTTGAACAGTAATGTTACATGCTGGGAAATGCTTTATTGTAGCTTGTAAAATTACCTTTGAGAGAGCAGTGTCTAAATGCAGACAATAACAGAGTCATGGGTTTAAAGCATACTTTTATTTTGGAAAGTAGCTCTAAAAATGGCATCTTGTGGAGGTTCTCCGTTCGTTATCCCAAGCACTCCAACTTAGCTTTGCTTAAGTGTCAAGTAAAAAAGACACTTTCCTCACAGTTCCAAGCTCTGTAAACTCACTCTTATGACTGCCTTGACAACAAGTCAACCTGCGTTGCTTCCTGCTAACACATCAGTGCCAGCTCCACTGACCCAGTGGGAAAGCTGAATTACATGTAAGTGTAAATAGGCACAGAAATTTATGAAGCATCTTTTGTTTTTAACTCTGTCACTGGCCTGTGTCCAAAATAAATCTGGAGCCTAGATAAGAGAAGAAGGGAAGTGACAGAGAACAGGCTGTCATCAGCAGTCAGCACAAAGAAAAGTCATGAGAAGTGCTCAGTGAAAGATGCCGAAGTGGAGAGGGGATGTAGAGGGACCAGGATTGAGGCAGGCCAACATGTGAGCATGACAATGCCAGGCTGAAGCTGCAGTCACAAGATTGTTGCTGGATGGGGAAAGACATGCTGAACAAGACACAGCAAAATCACAAAGGAAACAATAGAAGATGAGAGGCAAGAATATCTTGGCAACTGGTAAAGAACTGCCCTCAACAGCTGAATGAGGTATTACATTGTTTGCCTCTCAGAGACAGGTACATAGGGAGGAGGTATCAGAAGACAGGGTGATAGATGTGGATGCTAATCCACACTGCAAAAGAGGTGTTTGTGTGGTCTCAAATAACTAGAGTACTGATAGATTATAATCAGTCATTTGGATATACCACAGCATGTTTCATTGACCCTCACTGTGACATGGTCTCTAGGACTACAATGGGTGCAAAAGAAACAAAAATCAAACAATCTCATGGCCAATTCCAGGAGCATCCCAGAGACAGTTTGGGACTAACTAGAGATTGTTAGTTAGTCATTTAAGTTATCTAAAATGGGATAGGTCATCTGAGCCATTTAAACACACCTCCATTTGACTAAAAGCAAGTCTAGCATGATTACCCCAAATGAGTACATCTATATTGTAGAAGCATACGTAACATCTCACTCACTCACTGTGTGTTACACTAAGGTTGAAAATTCCAGTTCAAAGCCCTGAGTCAACTTCCATTTAGACTCTTGGGCTGTTCCTACATATACACAGTGTCTGGGCCCATTAGCTGACCTGAGGACAACTGGCACAGAACAGCCCATATCCATAAGATCAAATTCTCTTAGCTTCAAAACAGTATTGTCCATCCAAGTAGTTTTTGGTACATGCTAACTTCTAGATCAGGCCTAGGAATTGTTTGGAAGAACACTAATTGGCCCAGGCCAAGCTCAAGTCAAGGACCACACTAAAAATTCAACACTAAGGACAATAACATTCCAGTGTTCATTCCTGTTTCCTGTCACTGTTTATTTTATTAGTATAGATGTACTCTTGCAGTCTGAAACCCAGGCCACAGTTATTTTGAAACCCTGGTTTCTGAGATCCTGTGTCCCTTTCTCCTCTCAGCTCTACCCTCCCTCCTGTTTTCCCCTAGTTCCCCCAGGATAAAAGCATGGCAGTGCACTTGGAGCAGGATTGTACTTGGCTCCTCATACTATTAGAATGGGCCACCCTAAGGCTCATTTACTTTAAGTACACCATGTCATGACCAGCTGGTTTAGTTGCAAATGTCCTTGATTTCCCTGCCAAGTGCATTTACCCTTGGACAACACCTAGTCTTCAGTCTTGCCAGTACTCACCTGCCACTTCATGAGTTGTCAAATGACTACTCAAGCACTAAAAACCAAAGTCTCTTCAGAATTTGATTGAAGTGTTAGCAGGTAGCTTAAAATGAACAATAAACAATGCTTACCTGTGGCTAGGCAAAAGACAAGGAAAATCACTTTTCTGACCAGCAGGAAAGGCTGCCAATAAGTTTCCTAGCTCCCCTTCACAGACTTTCTAAACTTAATGAGGAGTCTGCTAGCACTCCTAAGAGAGTTAAGTTGAAGACTACAGAGCAAGGCTGGAAGGACACCAGAAGCATTTAGCAAGGTCTTGTGGAGATTACTATGTCTGAAGATATGGTTTTCTTCTGTTGCAAGCTGCTTAAGAAGTTTTCTTTATCATCTTCCAGTCTTCATCTTTCACTACTGTTTGCCACTGTCAGACGTAAAAACAAAAACCCAAGCAAGTAAACAAACAAAACCCAGGCACAATTATAACACCCCACCCCCTGCCAAAGCCCACAAAACTTCAGGAAAACAAATAAAAAACCCACAGAAAAGTAAAACAAAGAAAAAAATCCAAAATCAAATCTACCCATTCCCAACTTTCCAGATAATGGATACATAGGAGACACAGGACTGTTATGTACTATTTTACAAGTCACGTTGTTTGCAAATGTATTGTTTATATTTTTATTTCTCTTTTTAAATCATTAAAAAGACCATTGATGTTATAAGAAAGTAGTTCTGTATTTCTTATTTTCATGGGGTTTACTCAATAATGTAATTAACAGAACAGTTTTCAAGGCAAGGGGCAAAAAAAGAAAGTGAAAACATGTTGTTCTGTTGTTTTCCTTTTTTTCTATTTAAATCAAGTGATAACTGAGTCCTGATAAACTGAACATCACCTAGCAGCATGCACAATGAGAAGCTAAAAGCTTTTAATTAGACTCTTACTCAGTAGGGGTGAAAATATAATTTAAAAGACTCAGGGCAAAAGCTGAATTGTTAGTTTTATATTTTAGCTCAACAAAGCTACAATTAGACTAAATTAGTTAACAGCTTATTCATTAGCTTTCAATAGAAATTTGCATGCACACTAACTCCATATTATTGTTTGTAGCAAAGTATATATCTGGTTCAAGAGAGTCATGTATAACAGTTTAAACAGTAGATGTAGAGGCTACTTGTAGAGCTGGCTGTGTTAGGAAGTCAAGGACTCATGTGTTCAAGCCATAACCCACTCACCAGGTCAGAAAAGAAATTCATTTCTGTATTCTTAAAGACATCGCACTAACAATGCTACATTTCTTAAACTAGTAATAAAGAACCATGCACTTTCTGTCAAAGGAATACCAGACGTAGTAAACCTAAGCATGCAATATTTCCAGGTTTTCAGTGTTCTTTTTATTTTGTAATTTCCACTTAAAATGGCACCTTTTTGGATAGGCAAAATATCAGCAAGAAAGAACAAAAGTAATACCTATGGAAGAGAACACCGAGTGTGATCCCCCACTGCAGCAGTACATAACAAAATTCCCACTCTTGGCAAATGTAAGACAAAGGTAACATGGTATCATAACTATTCACAACCTAGAGAAGAAAGTCTTGGCCTCACAAAGGTCAGAGGCAAAGCTTCCTTTGATGTTACTGGGGCCAGGGTTATAACCTCAGTAAATGAGGAATAAATGTTAGCTCCTGGGATGTATCCTTCACATGTTCCACTTGCTTTTCAGACTTCCCCAGGCATGAAAAGAGAAGTCTGATGCTACTGAAGCACATCAGACTTCAAAGCTATGGAAAATCAGGGATCAGGCATCACTGTGGCCTTCCAGTACTCCTAGCAAAGGGTAGCTCCCATTCCTATTGCAACTGGTAGCTGCCTGGTATGTGTAAGGAATATAGCTGTAGACTAGCAGTGCTTCCTGCAATAAAAACAAATAATAGGGAAAAAATATAGTGCCAAGATATTTTGGGGGGGGCGGGGGGAAAGAGAGATGCAAAACCAAGCCACTGAGTTTGGCTATTTATACTGTTAATGGCTCAGAGGAAAGTTAAGAAGCTCTTTTCTTAAATCTTACTCTGAGAAAACAATCCTGAGGAGTGTGGGAAGGACTGCAAGATCTGGTCTTTTGATAGTGCTAAGTTTTAACCTTTCTTTCTTTTTCTGTGATCTCTCACTTTAATTTGAATTATATAAGCATCTTTTTTTTTGTAAGCATAAAGCTAAAAAAGCTATAAGCATTTCAGAAATTACACTACATTATAAAAGTACACAAATGGATTTAAGTAATGAATCCTGAAGACTGTGAGTCATGCCATGCTACCCTGTTATTTACACTGAAGTGCTAACTTGTAGAAAAGAACATATATTTTGTTTAAAAATACAAGTTGAATTCTCTTTCACTCATTCTAGAAGTATCTCAAATTGCTGCAGAGGGGCAATCTTAGTGAGAAAGGCACACCATGTAACATGGAATATATCAAATAAGGAATTAACAGCTCTTATTAGTTCCCTTGCCAGCAGAACAAATTAAGATAATTGAGCTCAAAGTATCCATGCAGTCCAAAAGCTATCGTTCTCCTGTGGCCAGGCAACGAACGCCAATACAATTCCATGCCAGTATAGATATAAGTTTTGAGACTGATCCAATAAGCAAAATAAGAGTCAATGGAGAAAATGGACAATGCACCATCCTTCAACACAGTCAGTACTACCAAGCAAATGACAATAGCTATCAAATGGTAATGAGTTTGCCCAAATATTCAAGTGGTGTTTCCTCTCAGGAAACTCTAAGGTTATCTTTAAAATTTTCTTCTAACTGGTTTACCAAGTAACCTCTACCTCCCTCACCCTCTCCGGGTTGCAGCAAGTGTGGTATCTTTATTTCCACAAACACTGATTCAGATTAAAAAATGAACTTCTTTCTGCCACACTTGCATCATGTTTATGATCATTTTCTGCACACATTCAAGCAATTGAATTTCACTTGCAAAAGTGCCAGCAGGATCTAATCAATTCCCATTAAAGTCAGTGATAGACTTTCAGCTGCCAGTCCCACATCAATATAAATTGAAATATACACACTCAAGTATTTGCACTAAAAGTGATATAGTTATGTGGAAAAGGAGAACTGTTAAGTTAACAAAGGAGACAAGATTCTTCTAAAACTTTTAAGAGCTATGTTGAGGAAATTAAAATTCCACGCAGGTATATAAAAACCTTTTTTTTTCAGCTATGTCCATATTTGTGCCTTTCAGTGTGTTGAAGACATAAAGCTACTTGTATCAAAGATAAATTGCCAGTTTCTATATCAGATGTATCAGTTTATCAAGGTTCTGAGAAAATGTTTCCAAAAGCCATATGAAAGACAAGAATCAAGCTGGACGTTTCACAAGGACAGAACAACTGTTGATTTAAACTAAATGGAAACTCTGTGAAATGGCAACATCATTTCCATAAAAAAAACATTGAAAGACTAAATTAAGTCTCCACTTTTTATCAGTCAAGAGATATTAAGATGACAGGTTGACCTTTTTCTTTTTTTTCTTCTTCTCCCCCCCCCCCCCCCCCCAAATCAATCCCTTAACGGACAGAATAAAAAGAAAGGAAGGGAGCCAGATGTGGTAGAAGAGGCTGACTGGCAGAATGCAAAGGCATGTAGAACCCTAATGTCTATTGAGAATTACCAGGGGTTTTCTTGGGGAGTGGTATTCACGTCTAAAGTGATCTCATTTGAATTTAGCACAGTGAAAACCTGTACTGTGCCTGCAACTAATTTTGTCCTTATTTTGTAAGGTCCTAATCCTTTCAATTCACCATTGTTCATGTTCCAGACTATCTTCTTGTAACAACCTCAACAGATCAGGTATACATTGTATTATTTAAAACAAATATTGCCTTTTTCACAAAGAAATGCAGCTGACATCAAACAATTTGACAGAATACGGAATTATTGTGTTCTGCAACTCTTAGCCAAAGAAAGCTCTGAAGAATAAGGGGAACTAAAATTAAATTAAAAGAAATATAGATGTTATCACTTGCTACCTTCTTTAAAAGGATAGCCAAAATAACAACACAAGTAAAAAGCCAGCAGCTGGTTCTCTTCTTACTTATGCTATTTTTATTGCACTATATGTATACTGATTTAAATGAGATTACTCAGTTTATAGAGAAGTGAATGAACCAGAATCAAGTCAAAGTTCCAAGACTATTGCTAGGCTTTATGAAAGACAAAGAATAGGGCCAAATGCCAGTTTCTGCTTAGAGTAAAGCAAACTTTACATTGACTCAACACTGCCATTACCACAGAACAGTAAGTTACAGAATGAGGAATATGGGACCTCATGAATAAATGTCAATATATGTTCATCATCTCAGCCATGAACATGGGGACACTGCAGTATCATGCTGAAGGAAGGTGAGCTAAATCTCAGCTCTAAATTGTCATTTTGAAAGCTCAAGTGTATCAAAAAGCTATCCTATGGACAAGCCCCAAATGGTGATGAAATGAGAGAAATTCTGAAGGTGCTGTCAGTTATATTATGATCCAAACAGTTCCAGTCATAATTAAGGGATAACAAAGAAGGTATAAAGCTGAGTGAAACTTTATGATGAGAGAAACCACTGTCTGCACTGAAACTAACTACAATTTATCAAGTTTTTTTAATATGTAATTTGTCTCTATAATGAAAAGATGGCCAGGTTGTGGGGACTGTCATAAGAAAACAAGAAGTATTCAATTTAATTAGTACAAATGATGAATTTTGGATTGTCAGTGTTTCCACAGTCTTGCAAATAAAACAAAAAAAACCCTAAACAACCAAAAAACCACAGAGCACTTGCTCCTGCTGAATTTTTGTCACTACTTTGTCTCCTTAAAATGAGCGTGGGCTCAAAACTTTTCAGTTTATATTTAACATATTTATAAGGTTAAATATAGTTTTGCTATATCCTGCAAAATTAAAATGTGTGAAATTGTAATTATAACATTAATGCTAGTCCCCTAAAAGGAAACACCATGTACTTGCAGAACAGTGATTGGTAGAATTATCAGACTAATTAGTGGCTAATATCTGGACATTAACTCCTCAGATCCCAACAGTTCAGTGATCCTCTTTTTGGAGGGAAAGGGGAAATATACTGTGTAGAAAGACAGTTGCCTATAGAATTTAATTTTCAGTAATGACTAAGAGAGAGAGATGGGAGAATAAAGAATAGCAGTGAGAGATGGGAACAGAGCTGTTTTTCCAGAAATTTATTATGTAATCATACCACCATTTGATATAAAGTAGCATATGGCATGAAAGCATGTGTTACAGATGGAGTCCACAGCTACACAGACATCTGGCACCCAGGTATTTGATTTTGTGTCTGCTAACAGGCAGGGGTTTTTCAGAGTTTATTTACCCACTAATTCTTCACAGCAATGTCGGTATTTCGTCTGCAGTTTTTGTCTGCACACTAACACAACATTTTCTTGGCACTACTTTATGCAGACTTCTTGTGGTGGGTTGGCCCGAGGTGGCAGCTAAACTCCCACCCAGTTGCTCACTCTCTCCCCTGCCTCAGTGGGACAGGGGACGGTACAGGAAGCATAGGAATGAGAAAACTCATGGATCAAAATAAAGGCAAGGAGATTGCTTACCAATTACCACCACAGGCAAAACAGATTGGATTTGGGGAAAATTAACTTAATTTACTGCCAATTAATATACATAAGTATATATCTAATTACTATTTCAGGTATTGGGAAACAAAGAACAAAACAGAAAAAGAAACAAACATCGACGCACTTAGGGAAAACACCTTTCCTCTCCCCTTCTCAAGCTCAACTTGACTCCAAACTCCTCTCCTCTCCTTCGTTATTGTCACAGGTTACACTCAGCCCCCTCAGTAAGGCAAGGGGTGGTGCGGGGGTGTTGTGGTTCCTCTCCGCGCTCCTTCTTTCTTTCTCCCTCCTTTCCTCTCCTCTTCCTCCTTCCTCCTCCAGCCTTGGTGTTCCCTTTGCTGTTTCTCACTTTTTTCCCCTTCTTTCTCTCCCTATGGGTTTTTTTCCTGCCCTTTCCCAAATACATTTTCCCAGAGGTGCCACCATGTTGGCTGCCAGGCTCAGTGGTGGCCTGCGGTGGGTCCATTGGAGCCAGGGGGAACCAGCTGGAAGCAGCTGTGTCTGGCGCAAAGCAGCCCCATGCCTCTTCCCACAGAGGCCACCCTTGCAGCCCATCCTGCTGCCCACGCTTGGGAACCTGCACCCAATGCACTCCTATATTCTGCAAAACAGAGATGTGTTGTGAAGTTTGTTTTGGTCTGTTTGAATGGCTGGGTTGCTTTTTTCTCAGGGACAATTATGTTGAAGAAATAGGTCAGTAAGAAAACATTTTGCTATGGTTTATATTAAAGAAATATAAACATATTTTTAACTGAAGTTGGAAATAGCTATGATTTTTGTGGCCTAATTTCACAGTCTTGAACCATGCCACTGGGAAAATTCTACCATTTTCAATGATTACCTCTATAGCTGTTGCATTATACTGTATTATATACTACTAAATCTGAGGAGCAAAATTCCCTGCCATGTCCTTCACTAAAAAGCTGTCAGAAATACATATTTTGGATGTGGCATCTCAAGTTTCAAATTGCTCCCCATCTTCATGAGGAGATGCAGAGTCCTAAATTGGTTTGAATGTTGTTGACATCTGAGGCATTGTTTACCCTATATCTGTGGAATCTCATAGAGATGTTACAAAACACGGAAGTCAGGTCTAACTTCTTCCCCATCTGCACAAATGTACAGAGCTGTACAGAGCTGTATAGATCCTGCTGGGTGACCTAAGATGACAGAAAGCATTACCCAGTGTACTGGTTTTAGGTGGGATAGAGTTAAATTTCTTCATCGTAGTTCCTACGGTGCTGTTCTGGATTTTAATGAAAACAGTTTGGCTAACACAGGGCTGTTTTGGTTACTGCTGAGCAGTGCTTACACAGAGCCAAGGGCTTTGCTGCTTCTCACGCACCCCACCCGCGAGGAGGCTGGGGGGGCACAAGGAGTTGGGAGGGGACACAGCCAGGACAGCTGACCTAAGGGGTATTCCAGACCATAGGATGTCATGCTCAGCATATAAAGTTGGGGGAAGAAGAAGGAAGGGGGGGACGTTTCGAGCGATGGCATTTGTCTTCCCAAGTAACAGTTAACGCGTGACAGAGCCCTGCTTTCCTGGAGATGGCTGAACACCTGCCTGCCCATGGGAAATGGGGAATGAATTCCTTGTTTTGCTTTGCTTGCGTGCTTTTGTTTTATCTATTAATCTGTCTTAATCTCAACTCATGAGTTTTCTTGCACTTACCCTTCTGATTCTCTTCCCCATCCCACTGTGGGGGAGTGAGCCAGCAGCTGTGTGGGGTTGAGCTGCCAGCTGTGCTTAAACCACAATACCCAGTGAAAAAATTAAGGAGAATTATGGACTAAAAAGAACAACAGAGATGTCTTCTTTTGGACAGAATACCTACAGAGAAGCGTAATACCTGAAAAGGCTTTGCCCAGAGCACATTCTCTGCCTTGCCCAGGTTCACCTTTTGCCAAACTGTTCGTCATCCCATAAACTGATTGCATTTATCCTTGGGCTTGATTGTAAGGTTGTGTCTCTATCTTATGGAGATGTCATCTGCTTTTTACTGGCACTGGTGCCAGTGGCCTGGTGCCCTGACATAGATGGTGCATTCAGAAAACAGAGCAGAGTGTTCAGTCCTGGAGTAGAAGGCTTGGGACAGGCAAATTTCTGTCAGGCAGCGCCAGAGCAGGTGGGTATCTGCCCTGTCTCCAGGAGACCGGTTTCGCTTGCTGTCTCACACAGTAGTGGGGGTTCCTCTTTTGGAGCACTCTCTGATTCAGTAGCATTTCAGCAGCATTTCTTTTTCACAACTATCTTTCATGAGCCAGAAAAGGCACTTTTTGTGTGGATGATGTCCTTGATGTACAAGGCGAGATATGAGCCCTAATGTGAGGACAGTTTTATCAGGAAGATCAAAGACAACTTGTCAGGCATGTGAAAAAATAGTTTAAGCCATATTTTTCTTCAGACAATATATTTTTTACTACTTCTCTAAGTACAATCAATATTGTATTGACATTTTCCAGGATGATAAGCCAAAAATATTTAAACTTTAAGATTATTTTTTTTGTCTTCAGTGTTGTAAGTCATTGTCTACAGTGGCTCAGTCACTGGTGGATTTTCTCAGATGAACTCATTTGAACTAATTTGTCTTGTATGATGCCACTCCTTTGAATATTGTATTTTGTAACACAACAAATGTGGATTTGATACCCTTTCTTGCAGGAAGAAAGTTGTATTTGTTGCTGCAAGATGATTACTGCTAATTCAGATGTTATCCCTTACAATTTATTTAGATCTTGCTCCCTGACTAACATATGCAGCACAAACACACACAAAAGAAAAGGAATAACTGAAGGTTTCATAAATGACATTTATTTTTTACCACATATCTCTAAGTATTCACACAGCCGTCTAATCTTTCTCTAATTCTAGAGATTGCTCAGTGCTTTTTTTCATAAGATCTTGCATCCATTTGGCTACAGCTTTACTAGGTGTGAGGATGACATTTTCCATATCATGGATATATGTGATTATGTTGGGGTTTATAAATAAAATTTCAGGAAAAACAGTTCATCCCTTTCAACCAGAATGAAGGCATTGTTTTGTCTATATAAAAAATGATGCTCATACTAAGGACTGAAAAAGCATAGGCTTTTATGAAAGAAAATATTACATGTGACAATTTAATCAAAGATAATATCTTAATTTGCTTTCATCAGTGGGGAGAAATTGAGAATTAGAAATCTGGCACTTGATAAGTTTTGGGCATTTGACAGTACTTTAAAACTCCTTTAATGTTTGTTTCTATACAAATGCTTGTGTTCATTTAAAATTACATATTATTTTTATCTCAGAACTTGCAAATTTAACACACCTCTATATTTTGGCATTATTAATGTATTATGTCTATAATTATGTCTGTTAAACTATATTTAGTTTACCATTTGATTTTGCAGGTGTTAGTCTCTTGACTGCTCAAGTAGCAGCTCAAGTAGCAGCAAGTTAAGTGAGCAACACAATGTGCAGATAGGAATAAAAGGAGTGTCTTCTGTAGCCAGACTGCCTTAAGCTGTTTAGAGAACTTCCCCTGTGGCTGGTTCAGATGAATGAGCATAATTAACATGAATCTCCAGTGGCAATGCAGATGACAAATGGATGATTATGCAGTGAAAAACTCTGCCTTTATGTTACTAAGATCTGCTGTTATGATTGTTAATTTGCTCCCTCTTTCTCTCTCTCTCTTGCTTTGGGGTATTTTAAAAATAACAAAAAGATTCTTGCTCACAAAATAATAACAAGTCAATGAGTACTATATTAGGCTTATCATTAAATTCAGAGCCTCAATGAATAAGGAGTTCTAGCTAATGAAATAGAAAGTGAAAGATCAATACCACTCAAGTAAATACAATATAGGATCCAATCTACCACTACTGAGGTTTTGATGGCAAAAATTCAATTTTTCACAATGCCTGCAGAACTGGGATGATAGCAAGCAGTCTATATAAATGTTCTGTAAAATAAGGGCATGGCAATCTATGTAACTCCATAAGCAACCCTGAGATTTTTCTTGTCAAATATCTAACTAAAGCAGTGAGTCCAAGTCAACTAATCAAAACATGTGGAAGCCACATTTTTATCACAATCATTAAATTCTATAACAAGGACATGGCTCTGCATCATGTCATGTAAATTAACACTTCCATGGAAGGCACTTTGATGGCAGAAGTGTTACCTAAGTATCACTTACTATTGTGCTCAGGAAGGCTAGAAAACAGAGCTCAAGAAAGGTACCAGAAGCAACACAGTTTCAGAAATTCAGGAACAGCTGACAAAGACCCATCCTAGCAAAACAGTGCAGGTTTGTCTTACGTTATGTACAGCGCAGAGTCCTGATCAACATCAACTCCCGTGCCAAACTGAATATATCAATAAAATATTTGCCCATTAGAAAGAAAGCAACTGAAAATACTCTGATCTCTGCTAAGAAGCTGTGCTTTGGAACTATGAAAGGAGAGATGAAAAACAGCACTATTTAACAGGTCAGTATTTTGGCTCAGCTTCTTAAGAAGTATTTAAGTCTTCACTTCTGCTGTCTGTACTCTGCATTGGGCTCATGTGACCTTTTAAGGAAAGTTTGATTTTCCATGTGTTCACACCTATGAAGACCATCCTCCAAAATCCCACATAACATACTGCATGCTGTATCAGTTTTTTCCTAATGGAAACCCCTAATGTTCTTGGGCAACAGTTTCTCTTTTGGAAACTAGTATAATTTGATTTACAGACCTGATAGTCTGTCCTTAAATAATTTTATTCCAGAGGTTAATTCTTCTCACTGTGCATTGTGCCTCATTTCTTTTCTGAATAATCAAACTTTCACTTCTAGTCAATAGATTTCATTGGGCATCTCTTTGCTGGAATGGTAGACCCTGTGGTATTGCCTTTTTCTCCCATGACAGAAAAAGAGATGACCAGACTGTGGTTTTATATTGCTTAACACCGCAACGCCTGCTTCCCACTGTTGATTCTATAGGTTAAGCATTCAGGCTTCCTATTCATACCTTCTCTACTTAAAATCCTGCTAATTAGGACACATTCATTGGAGATGTGAGTTTGAATCGACGCTGGCAGAAAAGGAAATTTGAACTTGGGCCTCCTACCTTCCTCAGAAAATATTCTGTCACAAGATATTTTAGAAAATACACCCACAGCCTCCTCTTCTCTCAGTGCTTTTTAGGAAAGTAGCAACTGAAACCCCACTGCCTTACAGCTTAGTTCTGTCAGTTTGTCTGAGAATACCATCTAGGCTGAGGTTTCCCAGGGGACTGAAGTGAAACTGAAATTCAACATCATGGCTGGACCTGATCATGAGATAGCGAACAAGCCACTTGAAACCAGGACAACTTGAAAGATTCATAAAGTTGCAGTTCTGGCCATATGAGGAGCATAAAGACAATAAAGACTTCCTATAAAGTACAGGCTGTCTTTACATGGTAGCTAAGCGAGATTTTTCAGAATGACAGTTTTACCTTGGTGGGTGTTATCACTTTAGAACATAAAATCCTTTTTAGATCTGGCCTTTACAATATGACAGAAAGCATCACGGATTTCTACAGAGTAAATGAATGACCAAATAGACTAAAGCACTTTACAAATACATAACGATAGGCTGATGAAAGAGTTTTGTCCACTAAATGAGCAATAATACTCTATTTATCCAGAAAGCAAACATATTTAAATATTGTAACATCTACAAGCTACCATTGTCATAACAAATTAAAGCAAATACTTTCCTGCTTTGAATAAAGATGGCTGAGCAGCTACATGGCTGCAGCCACATCACTTAACACAGGAGGACACACCACAGCAGCCAGCGTTATTAGAGGGCTCTTCCTCTTTGTGGCTTTATGTTCTCCCCACCCTTCTTTAGTAAATCTCTGCTCAGCACAATTGAGGGACACTGGCCAAAAACAATCTGTGAGAAGATTTGTATCAAATTAATTCCCTATAACCACTGCAGTTCCAATTAGGATGTCCCACTGTAAATTTTTGACACTGCAAGTCCTAGTCACAGCCTAAGGCCTAACCATGTACAGATTTAACAAGGACTTTAATCTGTACACATGAATGCATTTATGCATTAAGCTAACCTAGAGCTAAGTCTTTACAGTCATATCATTAGCATAGTCACAATCTTCTTCCAGCTGCAGTTACACTGGCTGAAAAATTGTCCCCAGCGCCAGAGGCAGCAGTTGTCTCTCTGACCTGCCATGTGAGTATTCCCCAGGCCCTTTTTTTCACAATAAACCAGGAGTGCTTAAAAAAAATTAAATAATATGTCCATGATAACCTGGTTTATATGGACTAAAATGATCCCACAAGCACCTGAACTGGGGTACCTGAGGAGGCAGTAGCCTCCGGCACTAATGCTCTGGAGATGTGCAACTTCAGTTAGCAGAGTAGCAGCAGGAAGAGAAAATGTGATGACACTTTGTCCCTCTTTCTCTCTGTAGATCTAAGGAAGAAACTGCCTGGTTCGAGAAACTTACTGAATCTTACTTACTTACCTAATTTTTGATAAGTTCAGTAAGGATTTTGATTTAATTTAACTGAAATTTCATTTTGCCCAGTTGAGATAAATGAAATGACCTGTGACAGCCCCCACTAATTAACAGAGATTAGTTTTGAGAGACAACAATCTGAATAATCTTATGTGTAGAAATGCCACAGGATGATTATGCAAACACAATCATTTACGGTTGTTACACTATTGAAAACTATTAATAATTTTTAAAATTATGTCTTTATCTCATCTGCATGATAAGCCAAGGAATCATTTAAGAAACCCCAAAAATGTAGAACCAGGCCATGCTAAATTATATGGTAGTGCAATTGTGGCAGATTGTAAGGCTCAATATGCATTTCTGTGTATACATAGAATACTCTATCCATTATGTCATCAAAGATTCAGGCTAATTAAGAGGAAGACATTTTGGCAGTGAGCCCAATTAGTTTTACATAGGACATAAAGTGATAGTATCTCTTCTCTAAGCAAAGAAATGCCCAGATAGAAGAATTCAAAGAAGTTGTTGCACTACCTCTTTTGAGTCAGAAAACAAAATATTAGGAAGAGAGTAAGTTTGAATAGTAGATTAAAAATTAGGTGTTATTTTAAAGGTGAAGTAGAAATAGCCAGTTGTGTTTAGTTGGCATATATACACCGAGAGAGAGAGAGAGGAAAGCTATTAACTCAATTGACAGCAGAGAACTATTGTGCAGCCAAGTGAAGGCTCAAGAATCTGAGACAGGAAGGAAGAAAATTAGGCACACAAAAGAATTAAAGGAATAAAAAAATGAAGACTTTTCAGCTTTAAAATTCCCATGAATTCAATTTTTTTAAATTGTTTTTTTAATTTGATTTCTCCATTGGGACAAGTTATAATGCTGAATATTTTGTATGTAAATAATATTGTTCTAAAAATTTGTAATAAAATAAACATTTAAAATTAAACCATTAGCAAAATGGTTAATAAAAGGACTTTTTTTAAATAACTATACTACTGAACACTTATACTGCATTTTTCATTTTCAAAGTGCTCCATTAGCATTAACTAATTGAAGATGGTTCTGATAAAGGCTTTTGATAAAGTCCATTACATAAAGCTATTAAGGAAGCTTGGTGATTGCTTGATGAAAAGCAAAGTATATTTATGGCATATATATTTAATACAAAGCAGAAATACAAAAATTAACAATAAATGGTTGATTCACATACTGTGTAAGCAGTTATAAGAGCATGAAATGGGGAGCAATTATACCAGCCCTGCTTTAGGAAAGCTTAAGCATATCAACAGTTTGATAGGAGGCAACCTCATATTAGTATGGTCTCCTGCAGTGAAAAAAATCCAAGTAACTTAACGCAGAGTACTCACAGAGGTATTTATATCACTGAGGGACACGCTTGCACTTCAAGCTATCAAATAAATAAATAACAAAGAAGAAACCAACAACTATGTTGTTTTGGAGACATCCATATATCTTGGGGATATTCCTTTTGTATATAAGCAAGGAAAAAATTGTGGTGCAACATCCTGTGATTTATTTGTTTGATATCCTGAAATGAAGGGTCTTTATTTTGTTGGAGATGCATTAACTCTCCTAATGTATTGCAGTAAAACACATTTTTATTACAGAACTAACATATTTCTCTTTTTTGCTAGGTATGCACCATTTGCCGCCCTGCACACAGGGTATGGAACTCCATCCAGCAAAACCTAAGACAGGCCAGGTCAGGCACAGCTAAATTCAGCCCCTACATTAGCCAGAAGTTGTATGCTCCAAGAATGACTGCTCTAAGACACAGCACCTAACATGTCAACTGTCCTACCCACCTCCCAACCGTTAACCCTACGATAAACCTTCAGCTTGAGAACCCCAAACAGAAGTATCTGTGTTCTCTTACCTGCTCCCCATTCTCCGGTGCTCTTTTCTGTAGAAAATTATCCCCACTTCTATGCTACTTGCCTGTAATTCTATGAGTAAGAACATCAGTAATAACTAGTAAATCTCTTGTTCATTCATCCTGAATTGCACAGAGTGGATACCATGAGTAAAGGAAGCCAGGAATAATTTAGCACCTATTTATCATGGAAATAAGAGTCCTTTATAATCAGACCTTCAAAGATCAGAAGGATAATGATCTCAAAATAGGGCTTCAAAACATACCATTACTATGCATCTGGCTTCAGACATATCAATCATTAAAATATGTATTATAATATCTGTGCTAAAAATCTCATAGCATTGATCCAAGAGACTTATCAATCATTATGATCACAAAGGGCTACTCAAGGATAGCTGGAGAAGAACAAGTGTTGCCACCAAGGTGATGAATTCTTCAGTGAATGGGAATTTGAAGTGACACGGATGAAGTTTCAGGTGTATCTGAATAGAAGCACGCTTGAAGAGAGAATAGAGTTGCTTCTTCTGAGGCTGAACTAGAAAAATAGTACAGATGGGCTTGCCTGTTCTTGAAGACTTAATTGATATAAACAGAGAATATGGAAGTAGCAGATGTCTTGCATAAGTCCAGACTTGGAATAGTGCTCATGTTAGCTGGTCTTAAAATAAGGACTCATAATTGGGCAGAGGGGTTGGGATAGGGGTTTTTTGACAACAAAGTTGTACATAGCAAAACATCTCAGTTGTGTAATATAAGTCATTAAATATAAAGGTTTCCTTTTACTGATTTCAAGACAGGCCAATGACATTTAAAAAGAGTGGAAATCTGTAGAAAGGTAAAAGCAAATTGCAAAGTTGCACTGAGATAAGTATGTTCCTATTTAGCAGTCTGCAGAATAACAAAGCTCAATTAGATAGGCTTGTGGCCAAAATTAAGCTTCAGAAATAACAGTACAATCAGGAAGATGCCAATGTCTTTTTAATCTGCTGCATATGTATTCAGCTTTTGCTGTTTCTTTGGAGAGAAAATAATTTGATTTTTCAACACAATGACAGCCATAAATGTCAGAGGCTTAGCTTCCCATAGTCTCTACATTTATGTCTCTCTGCTGTTTTTTCTGTTGCACTATGCCATAGAGGATTTGGTCATACCATTTGATGGCATAAAATCATAGGATCATAGGAAACAAAAACTGAAAAAAAATCTCAGGAGTTCATCCAATTGTGTTCATGCACAAAAGACCTTGCCTTTAAGATCTTCAGTGATAGAGATTCCTCAGGCCTTCCAGACAGCCATTTTCAGCATTCAGTTTAACTGGTAAATTTCTAGAAATTTCTGGCAAACATTCTTCCTTGCTGCAGTTTGAGCCCATTATTTCTAGTCCTGGGCATAGTGAATAGATTATTACCTTTCTCTTTGAGCCAGTTTTCTATGACTTTGAAAACTATTATTTCTTGTCTTAATCTTCTCTTCTCTAGTTTTAAATAAACCAAATGTCTTCAATCTTTTGCCATGCTCTAGAAACTTCTAATCATGTAACTAGTTAAAAAAACAATGCTAGAACTGCAGTAGAAATATACTAAAGGGCAAAGAAGACTTTACTCTCTCAGCCTAAATAATGAAAGACAAACCATGAGTCATTATTGGTCCATTGTGTGTGTTCTCTAGAAATAGTTTAAACCAGATTGACCAAGAGTACATCATCTCCTTCCAACATATTGGGAGCAGCTACCTAACTTTTTGGTGTTGTCATGCTGTAGTCCTTTTTGGATTGTCTACATATCATTCTCATCCTTACTTCTACATCACTGAAATGAGACATGAGGGCTGGGCAAAATTCACAAACCTGACTTCATTTTTAGGTGTAATGGATCTGAGGGAATTTGGCCTGGTCTTTAAATACTTTTCACACTCAAAATCTTGGAATTGCCAACTGTCTTGTCTAGTGATAGCCTACTGAGAAAGCACTATCAAGTCTTTTCCACTTTCAAAGATGCCTCTATCATCCCTTGTGTTATACCAACAGACAAGGACTGCCAAGTAACAAGTCATCCAGATCACCTTGAGTCATGGAAAGGGGGCTCCTCATCTGCCAGCAGCTATGCTGGTTAGAACCACAGTTCCTGGAATCCCCCAGAGGTGCATTTAGTTAGCAGTAATGGACCAAATAAAAAGTCAACAGGTAACCTAAAAACTACAGTGACTTCAGAAATGTTAGGATTAAGAGATTACTTCTTTCAACTGTTGTGAAGAAAGAAGTTTCTCACAGATACACTTAAAGTAGTGAAGTCTGCAATTTCTTCTGGGACATTGGAAATAGGTTATTATGAATCAATTTCCAGTTCCTCTAGACTGATTCTTCTGCCTCTAGGTTGCAATTGGTTTGATGTCTGAAAATAAGTCACTGGGATTTTTGCAGCTTTGCTATTGATTCTGTTCCGGCCTGTTAAGCAGTGGCCTATAGGATCTATTTACTGTGCTTGACTCCAACCCTTGTTCATTTATATTTAATTCACAGCTACATTAAAATACATTTGTATAATAAATAAGGTGTCAGAGGTAGCTTGTTTTACATGGGCATTTATCTTTCTAGTCTGTTCTGTAAAAATGGTGTTTCTGACATTTATGAGAAAAGGAGTTTATTGTACTTTCTTCCATGATGTGCATTTTAATATACTGGTGCAAATTTACCTCAACTGGCCATTATGATCATCGGCTACTCACCAGTGTCACCTACACTTCTGTATTACATGGCATTACTATAGTCTATAAACTGCAGAGTCATGCTATTATTTAGAAAGTCTGTGCTCCTTCTTGGTACTCTGACCTTAAAAATGGATTTTTTCTGTGATGCATTATCATGTTAGGGTTTTTATTGGGATGGGTTTGTCCACTTATTTTTGAAGGAGGCCTGTAGCAATTTTTTCTAAGAACACTTGCTAGTGTGGAAAGAGTTAAGCAATAGCAGCAGCTCTAAGCCAGGGAAACAACACTGTGGAAACCAGGCTAAAGTCTTGTTTGGAGGCTAAAGATACAACCACTGAACAGAAACAGGAATGGCAGTTCAACAAAGAAAAAGAGGTAGACAATTGTTGAGAAGGACAGAGGGCCCTGGAGAGCATTCAGGGGACTGGGAGGAAGTGGGGAAGCCACTGACTGGATCAAGAGTCTACACTAGAGTAATACATAAACAAGGTTGCTGATTGCATGCCAAAAAAGATTTAGCGGCAAGGAGGGAAGTTATCCTCCTCTCACCCCATTGGCAGTATCTCATAATGTATCACATAGTCCATGTCCCACAATCCCCATGCAGCTTTTCTTGTCTTCTTCCTGCATCAATATCATTGTGGTATCCAACTCGTACAGTGAAGTATGAAAATGTTTACAGATCTGGTGATGTATTCACCACTTTTCTCTAAATTCTTTGCACTCCTTGGAAATAAAGCAACTACAAACCTGAAGCAAACTGACAAAGGCATTGGACCCACGTGTGCCCTTTCTACTACTAGAGAGTTATAATGCAGCTAAGATAGCCCAGTGATTTTGTTCCTTTGATTTTCAGCTGCTTTGACATCTAGCACACTTCAGGCTTACTTTTTTTCTTTCTTCAGCTGGTGTAAACTGGGGGCAACACTTAAAATGAAAGGCACTTTGTCAATGTCAAAATGTGACAGCTTAGTCTCATGGCACTGAAAGTCACTCTTGTCCCTTCATTCTCTCCTCTACTGGACATTAAGTAAGAGGCAATGAGTTAATTAATCAAGATTATCATTTACAAAGTTGATAAAACATTTTTTTCTTTTATAGTAATTCAGTAAGGTTGTGGGTTTTTCTAATCAAGAAACTCCCTCTTACCCATTGCTATATTTCTACACTCACAACCTTGGTAAGAAAGGAACTGAATCTCTGATATCTAAGACTATCTGAACAATTACTCTGAACACTTTCCCAGTGTTCAGACTAAGCCATCCTGTGGGTGTACTCATGCTGTGTACATGTATGTGGCATGTAAACTACATCCACTTGCCTTGGTAATGAATAGAGCAAAAGTGTGTTATGACCAACTGAGAGGGCAGGCTTCTACTTTTCATCACGCAGATTCAGTACACACATGCTCACTGCAGGGATCGAGTACACAGCACCACAAAAGACATGGTTAGCCAACATTGGACAGTGAGGAACTAAATGAGTCATTTACCTGATTTTTGTAAGATACTCCAAAAATAGTAGTTCATTAAACACTCAGCTTGGGTTTAATGTAGAAGGTCAGAGGCACCACCCACACATAACCTTGTACAACAGCTGCTTAGTAATCATTTTAGCATGTGTTTTCATAGCATAGCATCTCTGAAAAAATATATAATTTAATTTCTCTGCAAGATATTTGTGTGAAATATACATATTTCTCATCAAATGTGTAATGGTTCAGCTTAAAAGCCAATATTTGAGACAGCAGAAACAATAGGTTAAGTGAAACATCAGGGATGTGTTTGCAAACTGAAGTAATTTCCATGCTGAGGGAAAAGCCTAGAAGGACTTTAGCTAGAAAAATACAACTAGTGAAAGGGACTTGAAGAAGTTTAAGTGTTTTACTATGTAAGTGAGTATGCCCTATCCTTATTTTATCTTAGACTTTCTTCACCTTTATTCATAGCCATTTCTGAGATTGCTAGGCCTTTCTGCACTGAAGAAAGTTACACAACTTTGTATTCATAATTACTCTCACTGGGGCCAAATTTTCTTATGTTGTATAGTGATACAGAGGCTAAACAATTTCACTAAAACCAGCAAAAATACTGATCACTATTAAAGCTATAGGAATAGACTATAACATTGTATATTGTTGCATTTCATTAACCATCTGAACTTTTGCTTCTCTACAAGAACAAGAATATTCACAATATTCACATGTGATCTAAAGCAGAAATAACAGTATAGTCATACTTTTGATGATATGAGCAATATGAGGAAAGATGTGTAGGTAAATGTAGTATCTTCGATTAGTCTGTTGCTTCTCCTTCTGACATTAAGAATGACTTAAGAAATAAATACTATAGCCTATCATTTGATCTAATAAAAGATCCCACAAATGTGAAACAGAGTAGAATGCCTACAGTAGGCACACCAGACTACCAGTAAAAAATATAATAACAATTAAAAAATATATTAAATTCTAAAATAATTGTCCATAGATGCAATAGTGAACCTCAGTGCATTCATCTTCCAGTTACCCAGACTGAAGACTAAGAACTTAATGTGACATAAATTCTCCCTAAAGGGAATGTATGTGGCTGTTACAGAACACAGTGATCTAATTCAAGTTAAACATTCCTGAGAATGTCTTGCCTATAACCTCACTATTCAAATCTCTCAATTATTGTGTCTCAGATTACCTTAACCATCAGAATTTTACTTGTGAACTGCCAGAGGTTTGTAATCTATGGCAAAATTCATATTCCTTTTTTAAGTACAGAATAAGATGCTAATTCAATCAGAATCAGAAGTATACAGTGAACGTTCCTGCGGGGTGGTATGTGAAAGCAGAGTTGCAAATACAAATGAGAGAAGTGTCGCTAAATGGGAAGTGATATATCCATTAAATAAGTTTCCAGACAGTCACAAATGAGAGACCCATATACTACATTTGCAGTAACTGTGCACACACCTATCAGAACAATTGAAAAATTTTAAAAGCTTGTGACAGGAAAGCAGCAGAACAGCTAGTGGGGCAGGTGCGGGGTAAGAACACGGTCATCTTAAATTCCATAAAATAAGCCCTACTTTCTTCTAAAAGCAGAATGTGTGAGAACTCCTCTCTATCCCTCTGCAAAGACAGGACGTTTCTCGGTATTGTCACTAGGTGAGGAAGATGCCATCCATACAACTGATGAGCAGCCTGAACGCCATGCACATATGCAGCAGCCCTGGTCCTCAAACTGAGAAAATATTTGACAATAGTTTAACATTTGCTGAAAGAATTCAGCACCAGGAGTTTAATACAAATGTCCCGATGACAAAGAATTGTCAAGTCACGCCACAACACTAAATTCTGAGCGTCCAGTTTATGTGCCTGAATTAGGACACTCAGTCTGGCTTTGGTCCACTGTGTAGGCAATAGGGATCCCTCCAAGCCAACCATCAGATTCGGCCTCTTAACTATTAAGGGGAACCTGTTGATGAAGTTCGTTACTATAGTAAATGCCATCTTTATACCAGTACCTTAAATAAGTCTATACAAACACTGGAATTATTCAAAAGCCATTTTAAGATGCACGTAGTATGAATTATTCGATCCAGTACAGAAAAGCAAAGCCTTTAAGTACATGTTTAGCATTAAGCAGATACTTAAACACTTTTATACATCAGGACCTCATAGAAGACTCGTAAGGTTTGGACTGTTTCTCTGAGATCTGATCACTAGAAAATTTTTTTAAATCATGCTTGCTTTATATTATATGAGAACATATTACCAGTGATGACATTAATTTGTCCTTTGAATGAAACAGATGCTCTAAAATGCTCATTATTATTTCCAAAACAAAGTTGAAGATTTTCACTTTCTATTGTATTTTTTTATCATGTCAAAAGCTCACTTGACTGAAATCAGCCTTGTTTCTTACATTTACTGTGCTTTGCTGACTATTTGTAGTTTTAGAAAATAATCTATTTTACAGTATAGTGTTATTATGTTACAAAGAAATAAAATACTAATCTGACTAAAGTGATAAATTTTTTAGTAATTTTATACAGCAGAGAATAATTATGATTATTTTTCTTGGTAATTACAAATGATAATTATATTTGAAGTTACCATAAAAATCTATGACTTATAAATCAACAACAAATAATTCTGCAGTCATCCAGCTAGCATATCGATAATCTAGTTTCATTATAGCACCACCAACTGCAAAACCCTTAATAAGTCCAATACAGACTATACAGTATATTTGCAAATGGCACAAATGAGATTATATAGCAGTCTTTTTTAATGCACATTTTTTTCCAGTTTGATGTATAAGTCAATTTTGTTTTAGTTTCCAAGTTTTCTATGCACAAGTGCAAGAGAACTAAAGATTATTAAATTAGCTCTAACACTGTTAATGTGAGCAGAATGCAGGAAAAGGCTATTGTCTATTTATTAATCCTGAGTTATGTAGTCACAAGATAACAAAAATAGAGTTTATTTTTTGAATTAGGTAATGGATAAAGCACTAATGTTATGATGGGACATTTGTCTATGAATGGTGCCTAATGTATCAAAAGTTACCCATCTGCAGTATGCGTACTGCAAGAGTTTTCATGGTAAGAATAAGGGACTTATTCATATTTGTTGGTACAATACCAGCTGAAACAGAAAACTTAAATATTCTTGAAAAAAATATACACAAGCACAGCACTAGAGAGGATTTAGTACTTAACAGATGGCTAGTTCTGCAGAGATGCTTTAACAGATGGTTGGCATAAAGGTCTGGAAAAAAAGTTTACTAGAGTTTGGAAGTTATAATCTTACCAAACAAGACTTCTCCTCTATTCCCATAAAGCTAATGTATGGCATCATGTTGTTGCAGGTAAATAATATGACGTT